>NC_090928.1:598536705-598843084 GCF_040938575.1 Ambystoma mexicanum | reverse complement strand
AGGAGGTAATAGAGCACAAAAAGAGAAGCACCTAGAGGAGGAACATGAAGAAATAGCAGATATGTTTTAGCCATAAGGCACTAGAAACCCAGGTCTTCGCACTGGCAATCCACTCCCAGGGTATCACAATATATGGCCCTGAGACTCAGGGAGGTGCAGGACAAAGAAGTGAAACAGCATATGAGGGCAGAGTGGCCTCGACCAGATCTACCAGACAAGGTAGAAGAAACGCTGTAATTGAATCCCAAGATGCTAGAATTTGTTACTAAGATAGCCAAGAATCCACGCAACGGCATAGGCAGGTACTGGAGGAGCTGTCAAGAGAAGGTACTGGACCTCCCAGGCCCATTAGCCAAAATAATGGACCTGGCTGAACGAGCCAGGGACACCGGAGAAGAAGTGGACCTAGACTTACCAGCTAATTGGGCGCAGAGAGGAGTATGCTTACTGGGAAATGCGAACTGCGCTATTTCATCAGAAAGGAGGAGAGGGGTCCTATTAAAAATAGACCTGAAGTTGGGAGACTTAGCGACCTATGAAGTAGGAGAAGCTGCATAAGGCCTCCTGTTCAGAGAAGCCTTCGGCAAAGAAATGGGGAGATTCGTGGGGACCTAAAAATCCCTCTAGAAAGCTCAAGCTTCGATCTGAAAAATCTTCCCAGGCAGAGTTTTTGGGGGACCAGCCACTAGCGAGGTCGAGCAGCTGTTCGATTTAAAGGAGGTAGACGACCTCACAACAATAAAGCCCATTACTGGGAAAGCAAACAACAGGACTCCTTCTTTCCCAGGAGAGGGCGGTTTCCACTAAGACGCAGAGGCAGAGGTCCAGGACCAGGCCAAGCCTCCACCACAGGTGAGAATTTACAGCTACTCACCCATAGAGGGGAGAACGCTGCAATATTGCCCGAACTGGCATGCACTTTCCAGCACTGCATGGGTATTGCAGACAGTCAAAGGACTACACCTAGAGTTTGTACAAGAACCGGTGCAAGTCATCAGCCCATGGAGCATACACCTAGCGCAAGCAGAGAAGAAGAGCTTACACCACGATCTGAGACCGCTCAAACAGAAGGGAGCCATAGAGCGCTGCAAAACAGGCCCAAAATTCATAAGCAATATGTTCTTAGTGCACAGAAAGGATAAAGTGCGACCTGTCAAAAACCTGAAGGAATTGAACATCTGGATCATATACCGCCATTTCAAAATGGAGGGGATACATCAGCTGAGTGATACCTTAAGTGAAGGAGATTTGGCTAAAAAGAATAGCTCTGAAAGATGCCTCTCTCACAGTACCAGTACAAACAGAATTCAGACCGTTCCTAGAGTTCAGCTGGGACGGGCAGTTCTGGCAACTCAAAACAATGCCCTTCGGACTAGATTCAGCACCATGGGCATTCACCAAACTCATGAAACCAGTAGCAGCAGCGATCAGGGAGAAAGGGATCCGGATGATCATATACTTAGATGACCTGCTGCTACTAGCCGAAGACCGAGAGACGCTGATAAATCAGACTCTCCTTGCTGGGGATCCTGAAGAATCAAGAGGAATCAGACATGACCCCAGGCAGGAGATTAGACTTCCTAGGTTTTGTGCTAGACACCAAAGAAGCAACATTAGATTTGCCTGCCAGGAAGATCCGAGATGAACTGGGACAGCCGACCCAGCCCTTTAAGACAAGTTAACAATACTTTGAGATGAATGGGGATGCAGAAGATACTCAAACATCAATAATGAAAGCGACTCAGGAAGTTGGCAAATTTGACTTTCGTAATTTCAATCTAAAACAGGGAGTACAATGGACATCAACGGACATCTCATAGCATGGCCCTCAAAGCGTTTAATAAAAAACATTCTTTATATAACAAAAACTTGTCATTGATGACGTTTAACCTACGTATTTGCTAACCTCATCCTATGTGGCAAACTAAAACCCTAGTGGCAAATGTGATAGGCTTAAAGGGAACATCTAAGTATACATTCCATATCAACTAAAAATTGATAGGTTTTTCAACATCAAGAGGGACCACTAAGCCCATCTTTCAAACAAGTAACTATGAACGTCACTATATACACAACGTCCCATTGGTCATACACTCTATAGGGCACTTAATTACGTGGCCCACTACAATTGGTTGGCACTCTTACATCCATCAGTACTTTTCCACCCACGTTAGCAGCACGCAGGCTGGACTTCGTGCGCTCTGTTCTAAGCCCGACCACGCCATTGGTCTTCTTCGATTGGGTAGCTTCCTTTCCAGCGCCATGATGCCTTTGGGTGAACGTGCGCTTTACAAATGTTAATAACATAACATAACATAACTTCCAGGTGCTGGTGAACTAATCATAGCTATAGCTACCCACCAATTAGCATATCATCTATCATCACCTCAGTGGTCTGCACGTCAATTAAGGCTTTGAACTTGGCCTTGAAAATGTTCCTTGCTCTGGAAAATTCAGGGGAGTAGAGGCACGCTCTCCCTCTCTGAGTAGGTGTGGTTCGTCATGTTTGTCCAAGTCCATCCATCCACGTGACTGAAGACCACAAATTTGAGCTCTGGTGCATTTAAAATACTATTTTTTAATAAACTGCTGACATCTTCCTTGTTTTCGTACATGCCTTCTGAACAGGAGTTTCATTCTTTCACACGATTGTAACTAATGTCTGCTCATCCCAGTCTGAGAAGACCTTGGCTTCTTTTGGATGATCCATCCTCGCCTTTCTGAGATTCACTTCTGTCATTTAATTGGTTTTTTAACTGCGCCACACTGGAAAAGGCCTTCCTTCTTTGGTCCAGCTCTGCTATAACACGTAGTGGAAATAACCATTCTTTACTTACTCCTATATATGTATACGTTGGCACTTGCTGCAATCTATTCACTACATAGCTAGCCTCAAGAATACCTTGTCTGCTTGCATTTCTTTGCATCTGTACACATGTAAAATAACTTGATATCTTCATTGTTTCTGTAGCATAATTTCTTCATCTTGAGCCCGAGAAGTCACTTATCTTGTCTCTGCATCTCTCCCAGGTGCGTTAGTATTAACTTGCATGACGTCACCAATCTGCTCTTTTGCTCCTTTTTTCATGCTTCTTCTGGGATTTCATTCAAACAGCAATCATACTGTCTTGTATGCAGGCTTTCTCAATGGGAACTTTGCTTTCAGGATTGTCCTTGGTATCGGTATTTTCACTGATACTGCACATGTTTCATTCTCTGGTTCCCAACATATAGGCAGTATGGGCGAGATGTTTGAGGTGGGGTACTTGTCTCCTTCTCTACACTCCCCCTATGGGCGATTCATCCACCACTCTCCCATCACCCTTCACATCTAGACATCGTTTTTTGAAGAAATGCTTCTTTGAGACCCATATCTTTATGACTCCTTTCAGGCATCCAGCTGATTTCACATGCTCATCATTATTCCAAGTCATGCGCATGCAGTAACTAGTTGGTCTGCAATAGATTCATCTTCCCACATATTCCTTATGGTTCTTTGGGTACAGGAATTGTGTGCCCTCAGGTGCATGTATGCTGCCCTTACCAAAATCTCTGATTTCGTCATCTGTCAACTCTTTAGCATTCCATCCGGACTCAACATCAATCATGATCTTCCTCCCTATGGCTTTCTTTGTAGTCTTCTTGCATTGTGAGATTATTATACTAATCACACAGAATCCAAGCGATACCATCACTATCAAGGAATTTGAACATATCTGTCATCCATTGTGGAACCCAAGAAAAGAGCGATCCAAACCAGCTATCATCAGCAAAGTCTTACACTTCGTCCAACATGTGGACGTGCAGCTTTGTCAGCATCTCTATGGCCTCTGCCAAGGTGCCATTCTCGTCATCATGAGAAGGTATAAATGTGCAACATGATTCTCCAATTTTTGCACAAACACCTCCATCCATAGCTGTGATCATGTCTTCCCTGATAGCATTGAATCCCTTTATGGTAGTGTTGATTGTCTGCAACAACTCCCATCCGGTTATCTGCAGCCACTTAGTATTTGCTGCAGTCTGGATCCTTGGCATGAAGATCAATGTGTCTGGCTGAACAGTCTGTGTTCATGTGGAATTGTCAGGAAAAAGGGCTGGTGCAAGAAAGGAGTGTGCAAAAGGCGATAGAGGTCTGCGGAATTCACAAGTTCAACTCTAAACTACATTTCCCAGCATGCTTTAGGGAGAATTGTAGTTGCGGTCGTGCGGCCGTTGACACAGCTGGTAAGGATTAACATACGTTTATAAGGAGTTACAGAGCCACGGCAGGTGTGGCTTACTTTGTGTATTGAAGCAGGAGCAGGCGAAGCTACGACACCGGCAGCAGCATGTGAAAACTCTCTACGGGAACACGGACTACAGGCGGCTGCAGAACCTATTTTAGAAGCTGAAGACTGCTACGTCCGGGAAGGCTTGCGGGTCTCCCGGACTTGAGTTAAGTACAGGGCGAGTGGCGGCTGGCAGAATCACGCTCTTATGGGTGTTATTTGCAGTGTGTGGAAATGGCGCGCTTACCGCTCGGACATAAAATAGTTTGTCCTTGTTTCTAGTATCCTGCCGCCTTGAAAATCCAGTGTTAGAAGTTTGTTTGCTCGCAAAAGTTCATTGATCAATGCGGGTGGAACAGCCATTACTGCATTACATAACAACAAATCACATTCTAAAAACATAAGGGGCATATGTTATTTGTTATTTATGTTGCTGCAAAATATGTTTCATGTTACGTGTTCATATTCATTGTTTTTTCTGTAAGCCCACGGGCCATTCATTGTGGGATTTTCTCCCAAGTATGATATGTGCAGAGTATCATCTATGTCTCTGTGTTTCTGAGGTCGTAGGGACAGGTCTAAGACTATGTTAGATGCACGTGTTAAGGTGTTTCAAAGCTCAGGTCTATATTCTGCGTATGGTATGCTGATACAGGTGTAACGTGTTCAGAGGAAAAATAGGCAGGGTTTTTTCCAGTTGTTTCCCTTGTCCTATCCAACATAGGTTTTCCTAATCCTCTTACCGGTGTTCCTAATTTCCCCCACCCTATCCACAACCTCTTCCTAACTCCTCTTCCCCCCATTGGCTGCCACGTGGTGTCCTGTTTATTCTATCAGGTGCCTGTGCCAACCACGGGTGGAGGGTCGACTTCATTCGGCTTCTGTGGTTCGGGAGAGAGTGTCGAATTCTCTTCCCTTGTACAGAGTATTATTGACAGGAATGGATTCAAAGGCTTCTATTGACTTGGCTGAGAAATAGTTCTCTTCTTTCTGCTTCAGCTCCGCAGATCTTTTCTTCCGTAGGTGAGCATCTGCTTTAGGAAAGCTTCCAATGTTCAAGTCACCTTTAGGAATCACCAACGCTGGAATATGAACATTTGCTATAGAACATTGTCCTCCCTAGTCCTTGGGCACCTTCATGTAAGCTCTGGATCCACACACCCAGTAGTGATCCATGATCACTGCTGTTACAATGCTCATTCCTGGTGCATCAAAGATTTGACCACAGTTCTGGTTTTCTCTGAGTTTTCTTGTGCCATTGTCTCTAAAGCACAGCTTTGCACTTTCCAAAGGCACTATCTGAAAAGGTCCTCCTTTATCTTCGACCCATGTCAGTAGTGTTAACATGTTTCAGCCATAGAGGCTTGCATCCATTCTGCACTATGTCAATGGTTGGTTGATAAAATCAAATGACTACTCAGGCTCTGCAGATCACCATTACTTCTTCCCATCCATCTGGTGAAAGCACGAATCCCCAAACCAAATCTGCATCTGTCCTCTGTTTTTCCATCTACAAATTTATACTGTAGATTTTCCTGGACTCTTCAGTCTTCTGTTTACTTCACATCTGATTCCAGCTCCTTTTACTTCAGGTTTTTCATATCTGATCACACGATTCCTGGTATAAAATCTTTATCTCATCTTTGTGTCTTGGACATAATCATCTTCTTCAGGATCTGTCCATTCAGTTGCCCATTTGAGATAGGCTGTTCGGCCCATGAACTGACCCCTTGTATGGCAGAGTGCTAAGTGTGATAGACAATGTGCTGTCTGGAAGTCTATTTCAATAGCTATGAAGATCTTGGACTTCCACATGCTATGAAGCAGGAGTGCACATACAAAGCATTCCTCCTTCGAGGTCCTCCTTCCTACTTCTTTTATATGCTGATACCATATGTTATTCCCCAAGTGTGCTGTACTATCCAGATAATCATTCAACTCATGATCATCCTCCCTAGCACTTCTCTTAGGTCTCTTTCTTTTCTTACGAGCTCCTATAATCATCTCATGAAGTATATCAGCATAATTCCTTCCTACTGGACCAATTACAAAAACATTTGTCAGTAAACTTGGTGCTTTTACATGTACTAACTGTGCAGGAGAAAGTTCCAGAAGCCTCATCCTATTAACATAATATGAAGGCAAAAAAGAGTCTTGTATAATCTTCATCTCCATACGTGACCTTCCCCCAAAAGGATGCCTAGATTTATCTATCACAGGACTAGGTGCCTTTTAATGTACCTCTAAAGTCGGAACAATTACGTAAGGGCTTGGCTGCCTTGCAGTTGCCACATTTGTACCCTCCTCTGCATAGTAAGATACATAGGGATCCTCACTTTATTTGGATCCAAATAGTAAGCAGTACGTACTGTGAGTGAAATAAGGATCACAATAAACAAGATGCATGTATAGATAACATACAGATAGACCCACTTCATACAGAAATAGCTTCTTGCTCGTCGTGGTGGCCTCTCATTATTAGCAACATTATTGTTGCTGTCGATATTCCCCATTCTTTTTTTAGGGAGGAAGAATCAAAATGCATTTGTGTAACATCATGCAATATTCTGGCAATATCTTGATCTTCTCATGAAGCTCTTCAAACAGCTGGCTGATTGCAGGAGGATTAACAGGATCCCCGATATACAGAAAAGAGTCGTCCTTTCACCAAACAAAATGTGGATACGTTTCCAGCAAAAGTAGAAGACTACAGATAGTAGGCTCTGGATCTCTTCCTCCAAAAGTCTCATTCAGGACGTTCTTAACGTCCTGAATAGACCGAGAGATAGACCGTAGGTGGGTCTGAATTATTGTACCTTTGTTTATTAAGAAACTGTTGTGTTAATTGCCTTGTGCACTCGATTGGAATTTCCACTAGCAGCCTTTAAGAGACATCTTTTTAATTGATTTTAGTATCTTTTTTAAAAAGCATTAGGAAACTAACTTGAAGTTGCTTGAAACATTTTATTTTCTGGGAATTTACAACATTGTTGTTTTAACACGCTGACCGTGTGATCTCTACCAAGCTTCCTCGGCACACACGTGCGAGCGCTACCGAAGAACTACATTACCCATCAGCATTGTAGTTCTTTGGCAGCTTTATTCCATCCCCGGGCGCGAAGGCGCCGGCGCAAACAGAACTAGCGGGTATGTGCGGGTCCGTGCTGGGGCGCGGAGACGTGCCACAGAATTTACTTCCTGGTGCTCATATACGTATGGCACCCCCAGGTAAGGACTTGTGTCCTACACAGAAATATAACATTGATAAACATACCACATGCGCTCCCCGTAATTAGGAGTCCGAGCCCCTACTGAAGGTATCTTTACTTAATACTCTCTCTGTAGATAAACACTTCCTGGATATACATGATTACATATTAGAACATAAATTAGATATCATGTGCCTCACTGAGACATGGCTTACTGACTCCCATGGACCTACTATTGAGCAGGTGACCCCCCCGACTATGTCTTCTTTGGGAAACATAGAGAAGGGCCAGTGGGAGGAGGAGTGGCCATTATATGTAATAAATCACTAGGGTTTTATGAAGCTCAAATTGAATGTTGTGGGACTGACATGATACATGTCAAGATGACCTCAAACCCCAACTTTACCTTGAACCTAGTTCTTCTTTACAGACCCCCAGAGGATTCTGATAGATTAATTTAGGATTTAGTCAACCTTGTTTCCCCTATGTTGACCTCCAATACTGGTTTAGTCATCTTGGGGGACTTCAACCATTGGAAAGGTGATAAGAGAGATAAGAAAGCCTTCTGACTAGAAAAAATGCTGGCAGCCCATAAGATCATAATCCATAACGTTGACCCAACACACAACAAGGGTCACACTTTGGATTGGGTTGGTAGTTGTAACATACCTTTCGAAGATATTCTGACTACACCATGTATTTGGTCTGACCACTTTTTTGTCACCTGTGTCTTGCAGCTTCCTGCCCTTGCACGTAGAGTGCATGATCCTACACACCCAGTTATAGTTCAAAATTTGAAGAACATAACTACACCCGTTTTGTCTGACTATTTGTCTTCTCTAATGACGTTAACCAAGGACACTGACGATCCTGAGTCATTAATAGATAACTACAATAAACTGACCATTGATATGCTTGATAAATTCGCCCCTTTGAAAGACAAATTGGTCAGAGACTTACCAAATCATCATGGATGGTTCTCCCCTTCCTTGGTAGATCTGAGAGCAAGTAAAAGGCAGGCCGAACACACCTGGTGCAAAGATAGTTCTGCGACCAATCTATTGGATTGGAAGCATAAGGAAAAGCAGTACAAACTAGAAATTCTTGAGGCTAAGAAAACCCACTATAATAATCAAATTAGTTCCACAGGGGACCAGTCTAAGGAACTCTTGTGCCTCTTGTGGCTCCTCTATTAAACCCACTGTTGAGGACTGCGATCGAGTCTAGAAAACATTTGCGGATAAATTACGCAAAGCCCAGGATAAAATTAAGCAGGAAACCCTGACCTCTTCACTTCCTACAGTCAAGTCCACATTGCTACCTAATAAGACGCAATCGTCTGACACAAAATTGACGGACACGAAACAAGACTTCATGTCCAACACTGCTATTAAAACTGAATCCGCCTCCGGCTTTATTTTTAAGGAAACCACTGTAGTGGAAATTATAAATATACTGAAATATATGCATCCTACTAATTGTCCTGGTGACCTTCTCCCATCCAGAATTATTTTGGAGCACAAAGAGCTGTTTGTGCCTTTCCTATGTAAATTCCCCAGCCACTAAAAAATGTTGCGGTTTCACCATTATTACAAAAAGTCGGATTAGATCCTTCTGATGCTGCAAACCTCAGGCCAATTACGAATACTTTGTTTCTAGATAAGATAGCAACCATTCAACTGCAGGACCATGCACAAATGGCTGATATACTTCATACTAAGCAGTCAGGTTTTAGAAGTTATCACGGCACTGAGAGTGCCCTTCTAGACCTACAGACCTTTACGCTTTCTAAGCTGGAAGAAAGTAGGTTGGGGCTGCTGATGTTGCTGGACTTATCAGCAGCCTTCGACCTGCTATATCATAACATTCTTCTTGACAGGATGCAGTCTGTCGGGGGCTTCTCTGTAAATGCCATAGCTTGGTTGAGATCTTTTTTAGAGGGTCGACGATCTCAGGTATATTGGGGGGACTGTGCCTCTGAACCACAGATACTGACTTGTAGAGTCCCACAGGGGGCATGTCTCTCCCCTTTATTGTTTAATATTTGTAATGATTTGGAACTCTTTCAGATTTTCTTCTGTAACTATGCGGATGATTTTCAATTGGTCCTTGACATCACTGGCAATCATGATACTGACCAAAATTTGGTGGATGTCTACCATTTGGCTCTGCCTAAATGCATCAAAGAATGAGCTTATGCTTTTTGGACCCCGCCAGGCATTAACTAAACTGGACCAGGCATACTCAGGCTTTAGGATTGATGGCAGTGATATAAAAGTCATGCAGAAAGTTAAAAAACGCTAGGTATGTACATGGAGAGTAGTTTAGATTGTGATGCCCATGTTACAGCCATCTCAAAGAGCACCAATTACCATCTCAAAGTGCTCAGACAGGTTGCCCCACTTGTTTCCATCGAAAGCCGCAACAAACTCGTGAGAGCTGTCATTCTACCACGTGTGGATTATTGTAATACACTCTTATGTGGGGCAAGTAAAGCTGATCTTCACGAACTCCAGAAAGTACAAAATAAAGCGATCCGCATCATCTTTCAGATGAAAAGTTCTGAACCGATTACTGCTGCCAGAATAAAACTACACTGGCTCCCTGTTGAGGCTCGCATTCGGTTTAAGTTACTTACCATCTGCCATAAATGTATTTATGGGACTGCACCAAGCTATCTGAAAGATGTTATAAATGTCTACCAACCCACAAGAAGACTCAGATCAGCAGAAGATCTCTTACTAGGCCATCACCGCCTGAAACAAACCTGCAGGCTTGGCAGAGCGTTTTATATCCAAGGCGCCAAGGCCTGGAATGCGCTGCCAGCTACTCTGCGCAAAACCGGGGACTTGTTTGTGTTTCGGAAACTTTTGAAGACTTACCTCTTCTATTAGTACATTTCTCTTCACTGGTAGCCGCCGTCTTCTGTCTCTCGGTGCCTGGATGCACACGGGCTTTGGAGTGGTATAAGAAAAAATAACATAACATAACATGATAACGTTCTCTCAGAATATAGATTAACCTATTTGATTATATCACGTAGCAATTTGTTAAGTGCCACTGTATTCCTCGGATCACTCAAGAAAGTGCGAACGTCAGTTTGTCTTTCAACAAGATGTGGACATTCCTCAATCAAATAATAGAAAACCAACCCTATTAGCATATGGGAATTCTCATTGGATAGGGGCATTTGTGTTTTCTCCATTGTACTCAGGATGCTGGAGAATGTGCTCTATTATAGCTACAAGCAATCTCCTCACAATTGGGCCATTCTTAGGATCTTGCAGGAACAGATGAATGTTAGTAGTTAGTCATGCATGTTAAGTAGGCATGTAACTTCTTTCCTAACAATTCTGCTGTTGTCTGGGCATCACTTCTAGTTTTAGATGGAGGTGTGAGGGGTGTCCTCATCCACCTCCCTGTACTATTTCATTGGGTGTACGATGGTGGTGGGAACCTGGTTGATTTCTCAACGCATACAGTGCCAGTGCTAGGCAATGCAACCATCCTTTCTTCAGGGTAAGCTTCAATTTGGCTATTTTTTCTTTAAGCAGGCCATTGAGTTTCTCACAGTGTCCGTTCGCCTGTAGGTGATAATCCGATGAAAACATATGTTTTATACTGAGCAACAAGCTTATCTGTTCAAAGACGTCATTAACAAAATGAGGACCATTATCTGATCTTAATACTTCACATATTCCCCATCTAGGAAACACTTCTCATGCTAAAAATGTTGCTGCACAGGTGGAATCTGGATGTGTACATGGACCAGCTTCAATCCACCTTGAAAAGGGACATACTACCTCTATCATATATCTGTATCTATAGTCGATGTGTAAATACTGGAAAGGACCATTAGGTCTTGGGTAACTCCTCTATACAGAGTGTGCCCAGAAGTAAACTTTTGACATAAGATGCAGTTTACTGCATAAAATCCAACATTTTCTAATAAATTCAGAATGAACCAATTCCAAATGAGGAATTTCCTCTGAAATGGTCGCTGTAAGACTTTCTCTAGTGACATGGGCAGGGTAGTGCAACTGTTCCAGTGCCACCCTTAATAAGGCTACAGGCATCACCGGTTTACCAGTGCTCTCCTGTTCATGATGTCTTCTAAATATGCAATTTGTTTTGCTTCCTCGTCTGCAGCTTGATTTCCACATGAGATAAAATCTGCTCCTTTAGTGTCAGTGCACATTTAACTACTGCAATGGCTACTGAAAGCTGTAGTGCTCTAATAAGTCTGTCGAACAAAATGGCATGTTGCACTAGAGTGCCGTGCGCTCGGAGGTAGACCCTTCTTTTCCAATGTGCTAGTCCTGCGTGTGACATTGACGTCACGTAGATGGAGTCACCACAGCAGCACCTGTCTATCTCTGTCCATCATTCTGATCGATTTTAGAAGAACCGTCAATAAAGAGAATCTCCACAGCTGCCAAAGCATTTTCTTTTACCCTCAGGATCTCATCATAGAATTCCTCATAGTTTGAGCAATCATGCACATGCTCATCTTCTGCCAGTGGTTCCGCTATAAACATGGCAGTGTTCACTATTCTGCATCTGACTATTTTAATCGCTGGATTTGATATGACTACCTCACAGGCAGAAGCCTTTGAGAAGTCAACGTACCCTTAGGCTTCTCCAAAATGGCAAACAAAGCATGGTCAACAAATAAAATAATAGAACATCCCATTACTATGCTAGCAGCCTTCTCAATGGCGGATGCAGCGGCTGCCAAAGATTGTTAGCAGGGAAAATGACCCCTCATTACTGGATTGAGAATCCCACTGTAATATGCTAGAAGCTTGTACCCCAATGTGGTTCTCTGCATGAGTACTGCCGTCATGACTGTGCCATTTGTATGCGAAAAAAGAAGAATTGCTCAGCATAATTGGCAATCCCTAAAACTGGAGCTGTGCAAATTGCCTTTTTCAACTCATCAAACCCTTTTTCCATGTCCTCAGTCCAGATACATTTTTCCTGAGTTGCCTGTCATTTTTTCAGAGCCTTCAACAAGGGCCTTATATATGAACTGTAATCAAAGACCCATACTCTCACATAATTGCATAGTCCCAAAAATCGTTGTATGTGCTTTATTGTATGTGGCTTTGCTGTTTTTAAAATAGCCTAAGCTCTCTCAGCAGTAACTTTCTTTCCTTGATGCAAAATTAGCTGACCTATGTGTAGTACTTCCTCTTGGCAATACTGTCATTTCTCCTTGTCTACTTTATATCCTTTCTCTGCAAGAATAATCATTTGCTAAACTGAATCCTGCCTGCACTCTTCCTCTGAGGTGCTACAGATTAAGATGTCATCTACACATTGCAATACAACACTTTTCAAATCAATATTTCTTAAGTCCATCTGTGAGACTCTATTGAAAATAGATGGAGAATCACAGTACTCCGGAGGTAGTCTTGTGCTTTTTAATTTAATCTATGAAACGTAAATGGTGTCAGATCTTGAGAATCCTTATGCAATGGGATAGAGAAAAATGCATTTTTCAAGTCAATCACCATGAAACACCTTGCAGCATCAGGGATACTACATAAGATTACTACATAAGATTGTCACCAGATTAGGAACTAGACAAAACAAGGCCTCTACAATCTGATTAATTGGGCATAAATCCTGAATTAAACACCACGACCCCCCCTTAGATTTCTTGATTGGGTAAACTGACGTATTACATGGTGACTCTGATGTCACTAAAATGTCTTGTACCATCATGGCAGATATCGTCTTATAAATACCTTTGTCTGCCTCTCGAGACATGGGATACTGTCGTGCTCGAGGTAAAATTGCTCCTGGTTTCAGTTTAATCTTAACTTCTCCAGCCCCTTTCAATAGGCCTACATCAAAGGGGCCTGTAGTCCATAATGAAGCAGGCACTTTTGCCATATCTTCATCAAAAAACTCAGGACGCCTCAATGCTAGCATCTTCTTTTGAGGAACTTTGCATTTTATTGCTCTCAACCAATAAGTAATACTCATTTCAAATACTACTTCATCATCTGACGGATGACCTCTAACCATATCCTCATCAATGACGTCAGCCAACCTATAACCCTGCCCAATGGCAATCACTGTTCACCATTGTATGTCTTCATAATCAACTCCATCAAGCATAGCCAGTTCTCCTCGCACTATGGCTGCTTGTAATTCTAAGGGAAAGAAGTATCCTCCCTTTTCATCCATAGGTATCCTTGGCCTAAATAAAAACTCATCAAGTATCGTCACCGTTTAACCTTCTAAACCTGGTAGCCATGTTAACAAAATGCATACCCCATAGTGAAAAACCTCTTGTTCAAGCGGTACTCCTCATATGGCCATTTGTCCTGCAAATACGATAATAGATTCACTCACATTTAAATAATGCATTCCTGGCATTGAACATACTATGCCTTCATCAGTAAATGAAATTGTCATGTTCAATTTTGTCATTAAATCATGACCTAATATATTAACAGGTGTCTGTCTCGAATACAATAATGATACAGACATATCACATTCTCCTAGAGAATTGCAATTTTTCAGTAAATGGAACTCTACTTGTAGCTCCTGTGAAACCTTGAGCATTCATGGCATTCCAAGATAATGTAAATTTCCCCTCTCGTATACATGAGCATGTTGCCTTGTGTCTACTGAAAAAGAAAAAGATGTGCCCCCTATAGTGACGTCAAACCTTGGTTCCTCTTGAGGATTGGGAGTCACTAATAGTATTGAACACATCAAGTCTCCTAGTGAGCTGTCCTGTTGTGGGTACATGCTTATTCCCGTACCTTCGACAGTGACACCCCCTGTCCTAGATGTCATTAACTGCCCTGTGCTTGTGTCCTGCTGTATCTGCATGGGTGAATGCTGTGACTGCCCTTGCAGTGGATTCATTGTTGTCTGCTGTGTTTGTAAACCTTGCTGCATTCTTGGCGCTTGTGTTTGCTGCACTGTCTGATTTTGGGCGAACCCCTTTCCACTCTGTTAAGTATATGCAGGCCGTTATGTGGTCCCCCTTCTTGAGAATTGTTCATTTTTCACGAACCCTTGATTTCCACATGTGGGATATTTTGACCCATTCCAATGTACCCCAGTGCATCACTTTACAAATGGTGAAAGAAACAGCCCAAAATGGATGCACTGACTCCAGTGCGCGCCAAAATCTTGAAACTGCATTTGGTCACAACCAGGAAAAAGCTGCACACCCTGCCACACACAGTCAGGGGGGGTGAAAACAGAGTTATCACTGCAGGAACATGCCAGTGGTCTCTGCCACATTCAACATGGAGCAAAGCAGCAGAATTGTGCTAAAAACTGAAAATGCCTTTTAAATGTTAGCTTTGTAACCTTAAAAAGTGCTGTTTTTGGCACTATATCCATTCATTTCCATTGACTTATTGAGATTAAAAGGGTACTGCAATGCCCAGGATCATCCAGTGTGGCTCAGAGGAACTGAGCCTCATTGACTGACAGCTCGATAAAATGTATCTAAGGAAAAAGCAACCCAGGAACCTTTGTTTTCATTTCCACGTGAAAAATGTCGCTAAAATTGCAAAAAGTAACAGAATCAGCTGTGCAGAGAGAAACTCTAAACAAAGGCTGGATACATGTATCCAGACTACAAACAATCCCAGCACTCAAGGGAAGAAAGAATGCTGAATAAAATATGTATGAGCTGCATAGGAAAATCGGATTTAAAAGAACTCAGTTTAATGTGCTTTTCCATGAAGATAGTGCAAAATTGCCTGTTGTGAAAGCATAATTTTGTTTAAAGGCTTAATTCTTTAAGAAATGTCAGTGGACTGCTAATGTAAAAATCCACCTATAAACTGGGTTCATTTTATATGTTTAAATGAAAGATTTAGGTGAAACTTCAAGTTAAACCCAGTCTTGAGTTAATTAACTATTTGAAAAAAAAACAACAACTCTGCTCTGACAGTCCTTAGCCTGAGAAAGGTTGATACTTCACTGCTGGCAGGAAAGGCTAATTGCTGGTGGGAGGCCTCGCATACCCATGACAAAGGACTTCATTAGCCATTTGTCTGGGCCCCAGGCAAAGACAATAGCAGGCTTGGACACTCAGCCTTTCAGGGGAGGGGCAGGATGCTCCACTCTCCTGGTACAGGCTTCTCATTGAACTTCAAAGGACTTGCCATTTGCTGCCACTTGGGGAGGAAAGAAAAAAAAACAGACAGATTTTAGATTTAAAATGCTTATTTGCCACTGAACTTCAAAACATTTAACTTGGCAGCAAAAATGAGTAAATGAGTGAAAAGTACATACATACAAATCTGAACTTATGCTAGCCATTTGAAAATTTGGTAGGATTTCTTACTGCATAAGGAACTGAAGTTATGAAAAAGGACTCATTGCGCAGAAACTATTAATGCTGCAAATCTAATATTGTGTACCCATGTTCTAGGGGTGATTGCATATATATGTGTCGAATTAGGAATTGTTAGGCCAAACCTTTATGATTAAAATAGCCAGAATTCCACAGAAAGACAAGACCAGGTCCAACTGACATGGGAGTTGAATGTAAATGCGACCCACGAAATATGTAATTTATGCATTCAATTTTCTTAGAAGGTATAATTATATAAATATGTATTTGTGGGAAAGTAACATTTTGGTCCCAATAACTATGGGAAGTTCCCAAGCCACATCATACAACATGACAGCCTTTCCTATCATCCAATTAGCAAAACGCAAGGCGGGAACTGTGCCTTTGACCAATCATAGCCTTGTGGGTGTGGGTTGTAAGTCTGCCCCTACCATAAACTGAGTGATGTCATTTGGCATGATAAATAAGGGAACCTCACAACACACAGACACACACTGATTCCTGACTCCATCCTGATTTCCGTGTGGCGCCCTGTTCCTGAATTCTCCATCTTGTTCCTGATTCCAGATTTCTTTGCAAAGTCAAGGCCTCAGCATTGCTGAACTCTTTTTCAGATAGGCCAAAATCCTGAAACCATCCCAAAACTTAAGGGAAACAATGTTGATCCAGTTTGGCTTGCTGCCATTCATGCTTGCCTGCTGAAACTCGCCATCCCACTGATCTACAGTGTCCAGCAACAAGAAGGGCCAATCCAATCCAGTCCAGTCTGAGGTGCCAGTCCAGTTGACCAGAACCACCCAGCTGACCTATCCCGCCAGAAGTGCCCTGCTGTCCGTAGACCCGATCCGTGATGACAAGCGCCCTTGACGGTCCAAAATCTGAAATTAAAGTGGACTGTAAGTATCACCAGGAATCATAGTAAACCATAGCATATATTGCCTTACATTGTCCAATCCCAATCTATAACCCATCCTATTTTTTACTTAAGAACTTGTAATATTGTCACCTCAGTCTTGAAACCTTGCCTTTGATTCCTTGTGCTAGTGATAACTTCTTTAAAATCATTTTGTCTTGTGAAATCCCAAACCCTTAAATCCTCCCTTGGGTAATCAGACTGAGTCCTCCAGGGTGGACATGGAGGTGCTGGGGTTGGTTCCGCGGATCAACTCTAGAGCTTACTGTGTTTGAAACTGCTAACCAGCCTAAATGCCCTAGTGTAGACCATAATTGTCATTGTAAACATTGATTTCTGTTTTCTTTTTCGCCCCTTTATTTTCCAAAAATGCCTCTCATTCAAACGTGCATAGCTTCCTCAATTTAAGTGTATTCGACCCATTTTTCTTAAAAACCGTTTATTGAAAATTAGGCAGGGATTTGCATTTCTACAAATGTTTTGCACATGTGATTTCCAATTCAAAGTATTTCCAAACTTCCATTAAGATTCCAAGTGTTTACTGTTGCTCATACTAAAGCTTATGATTGTTAGCATCTTGTCAGTGTTGCTCCCATAGAGATGTATATCAATTTAAGGATTTTTGCACACTTTTCATTGTTTTGCTCAGCCATTTTCAAATGTCATTTTAAAAGTGTAAAATTTCCAAAATGTTTTTCTCTCTTGTTTGGGGAGGGGAGATTGTATTCAAACCATGTACACTGTTCTATATTCCTGAATACCTACTGCTTACTTACACCAGTGTAAAATAGCTTATTTGTGAGTTGAGAAATTTGCAGGGGGAAATCTTAACTTCAGTGCTATCTTGCAACAAGTCAAAACTGTTTTTTCTCTGTGTTTTATATTCTGTGTTGCTATAAGTGAATTCAACTGCCTTCCCTACTTTCTGATTTGCATTGTCACCACATTAGTGATTGCTGCTCCATATATTAAAACATATGTTTGATTTGAATTTTAAATAAATAAATATGACCTTTACCAACCAGCCTGATTCCTGGTCCATTGTGACCTGGGGGAGGGGGGTATTTTGAGAAGGGGTGTGATATGAGTGGTATATCACTCAGGGATATTGAACCTATAGACACAATAAATAAGTATTTCAATTGTGCATTGCATGCTAGGCTGAGACCCGGGAGTATTGCCTGATTGAAAACCTTAACACACACATGCGTGCAATGTGTCCTGTCATTCCACATGGCCAACATACAGAGGGTCTCCTAATTCGCCCTCCATGCCTTGATTATCGTTCTGTATGTTTTGAAATCTGCTTTGATTGTTCTGGAAATGTCCCTGATTATTTTGGAAGCCTCTGCCTTGGAAGCCTCCCCTTCCCCGTGGTACAAATCCATTATTACCTTAATCGAAGTGCCTTTGGCTATTCACCTGTGGCATGCCTGCTGCTTGTTGTGAACCGACTCTTCCTCACTAGTCAACATCGCCCCTTCTATGGCGTATTTTGACAATTTTGTTTGCACTAATTTCGCTTCTTCACCTTTCCTAGCGTCATCTTTCTTTTGATTCTTCGCCTGCATTAATCTGCAATAATGTGCAATGGTCAGCTGCATCTCCGACCATGGTTTCGCTTCCATACCTACTAACTTCTTGAGCTGCTTTTGTACTGGTTCTGGCAACCCTTGGCATAGTATATGATAAAACACAGGTTCAGATTTCCCCCACGGGGACCACTGCTCTTGGAAATTTTGAATGTACACAAGAGGATCCTCCCCTCCCTGTATATTCCTTGACATTATAGCTCCCATAACTGATGTATTTCGATATAGCACTCTAAGTGCTTTCCAAACTGCCGCTCTACAGTAATTAAATGGTGCTCCGTCATGAGCCGTGTTCCGCGCCTCATTCGAATTAGCAATCGCGGATGGATGCCGAGGCACCAGCCTTGAAATGCTTTTGCTGGGGCCAAGGAGCAGCTTGGTATTAATGTGAATAGTATTGCAGAGGCTCTTATGGGGCATTCAGAAATTCATGTTCCTTCCCGTTTGCAATATCTGCAAAAACGAGTCATTAGTTCAGCCTGCCTGGGTTCACCTGTACCGCCATACCATTGAACTGCCCAGCCATGCCTGTGTTGAAAGTTTCTTCGGGAATAGTTATTTTGGAGTCGCAAGGCCACCAATTTCTCATGCAAATTGTCATTTTGCAGCTCATATGTCTCGAAACAGCATTGTGCAGGTTGGAGCACTTCAGCATGAACTTTGCTTGCCAGCCAATAAAACTGTCTTGATATTGTCTTCTGATGGTACCTGGATGCCAGGAACAAAAGCTGGCACAACTGCCTGAGGGACAGTTGTGATGGCATTTGAAATGTCGGTGTGTCAGGCAAAACAATCAGTGAACCACTGCAGGAATTTAACTGGGGGTTCATTGTTAGGCTGTTAGCATGTGTTCATTTGTTGACAACCCTTATTTTGGAAGCACATCTAGTAGTGTTGTCCCATGTTATTGAGATTGGTAGCGTCAGTGTACTAAAGTGGTCACTCGACATCTGAAATAAGTCTTTTGTATGCTTCAGTGCTTCAGTGGGAGTGACAGTCAGGAGGAGTTGGCCTAAATCTGCTAAAAGGTGATAATGACCTTTAATTGTTCGCGTAATGTGTCAGAATCATCACAAATGTTCGGAAAAGTGTGTGCCTTATGGTAAAGATCAGTGGCATTCCATGTCGCATGAAAAGTGGTAGCTTGATTCTGGTCCCTGACTGCTGGAAGTTCCCTCAAAGGGACTACCATTTCTGTTATTTGTTTCACGCTAGGGGTAGTGTAGCTAGCTAGAGTATGGAGGTCAGGGCTGGCTAAAATCTTTACAAAGTTCCAACAATTATTTATGGGAGAGGGAATAATTGGAGGCAAAATGAAGAATAGGTGAAGCAGAATTTAAAGGAGTAGCTTGTGGGCTTGTGGATTCAGGCCTATATGGGCTGAACCCACCATGGGTTGTGGAGCAGGTGATAGAGGGATAGTGGACTCTTGTTTGTGGGGGCAGTGGAAAAAGTTCATGTTAATGTTAAAGATCATTTGTGCGCTATCACCACCCGAGTGGTCGCCTGGCGGTCTGGCAGATCTGAAAAAAATGGAGTGGGTTAGGTTAGTAAGGCATAGCGGGAAGAAGTAGAGTGAAAGCTGTGATGTCATGTTGACAGCTTCAGTTTGGTTTGCACCATTCACTGAGCTTGGGTTGCTATTTAAGGCTTGGTAGATTCCCATGTGCTGTTTTGCAGGACTATGTGTGGTCTGTTTCATTGTTGCAGTGTAGTCAATTGCATACGGATTACTGTGCAGAGAAGGGGTTATGTTTGTTTAGTGTTTAAGAGGTGTATAAGGAACTTGAGGTTTTAGAGTTGGGTTAGTGGGGGTTTTCTTACCTTATAGGTTCAGACTTCTGTGCACAGCGTCTCTGGCTGTGCTGTGAATTAGTAGCAGTTCATTAGCTGGGTTCTGCGCATAGTGGTGGCTTTCCTCTCTAACTGTCTAGCGGTCTATGGTTATGAGGTGGTGAAGTCATCCCCCGATCCCTGGGTGGAGATGGGTATGGTTGAACGATTTGCTCTTAGGATGCCACGGGTGTGCTTAGTCTTTCCTTCCCCCAGCCCTTGGTGCAGGGTCCTGAACCCCAGAGGAAGGCACTTTAGGGCATCCAGGGTTGCCAGTTAATTGGGTAATGTTCCTCCCTCTGCAGCTATGGTGTGAGTCCCTGGGGAGATGTCTAGAGTGGGATTATTGTTTGGGGGTGGGTATTTTTAGTGCCCCTACCTGGCTTCTTCCTTCCATCTTTGCTTGCTGCAGTGTGTTCCGTTTCCAGTGTGTTTTTGTCATTCCTAATCGTTCCCATCTGATTCTGAGGTGAAAGGCCAGGTTTTAACTCATTTCTGAATTTTTGGTGATTCTTCGTATTGCATATTTAATTCAGGAGGGTGTTCCAGGTTTTAGCTGCCAGGTGTTACGCTCACCTGGTATCCACAGGGATGCCACCCAGCCGTGGGGACTCTGGTATCCTTCTCTGCGGTTCCCAGGTGTGACCAGCGGGGGAGTTCTGCCTGGAATACAGGTAGGCAAATGTGTGCTCTCCGTCCTGCCTTCTTGGCAGGGGCGCGTTGTCCTTTGTGGGCGAATGCGATCTAGCTACTTTACTGATGTCTGCCCGTTTTGAGTCTTTCAGGTAGGTCTTATTGCTGTTGTATATTGTTGTTATTCTTGCATGCCTTTCTTGGTTTAATAAATGTCTCTTTCTCTTCCTTAGGTGTGCGGAAGTCCAGTGTGATGCATTGGCTGAATTGGGTCTCGCTGGTAAATGATGGCGTGTAAAGAGCGCTATGATGCGGTAAGTAGGCGCTATGCGCAGCACTATGATCCCTTGCCTTTGCTAACCTATTGTCTTTTCTTTCCCATAGGTCGCGGTGCTCACCCGGTGTGTGGAATCCCGAGGCGATGCTGGTTGAGGGGTGACTTGCGAGGTAAGCTTTTCGGCACAGTTCGTTAAGCTGTAAAGTTTCTAATATCTTGTTTCTTCCTTTTTTGCAGATCCGTCGGTCCGGGAGATGCGCTGATCCTAGGAAGTTGTTCGCAGGAGCTGTGGGCAGCTAACGATGAAAATTACAGGTAAGCTGCTGCTGATAACGATGTCCTTTTGTCTCCTTACAGATGCTGTTCTTCTGAGGTTCGTGGGTACAACTGAACACTATGAGCGTCAAGTTGCAGGATTGCAAAGTAACGCGAAGCGTGTTATCCAAGTCGGGTGTGGTTTAAATAGCTTCAAGAAAGTAGTCCAGGTATAGTAGTTCCTAGGCTACCACACCCAAAACACTAGGATTATAGGATTATACATTCCACCGTGCACCCATTAAGCACGGGCTTTGCATCGCAAGGAGGTTGCTCCATTAATTCATTAAGAACTACAATTCCCTTGTTACTTGTAGTTCCCACGCGCTTCTAAAGACACGTCAGGTGCGTCAGCGCCGGCACGTCAAAGCCGGTTTGCTCCGGTTCGCTACGGAAGCTAGGAACTAGTACTGTTTCTAGCCCTGCTGGGTGAGTGTTTTTATCTTTATCTCCCTCTTAATATGGGTATAAAGGAGGCCCTGGAGGCCATACAACAAGCTAGAAATCGTAGTGATGCCCGATGTTTAGAATGGGCATCCAGGAAGAAAACCCTTCCGACCTTCCAGGTAACACAAAATTCAGTAAATTCACCTCCCTTATGTCAGCTCCTCCCTAATATTCCTAATGTGGAAACTAACATCCTAAGCGTTGACCCAATGCCATTTAACCATAGCCCCATGGCCGCTTTGAACACATTAGCTCCCCATGATTTAACATTAGAGGTGCCCCTTCCACCTGAAACCAGTTTGAACCGTGAGTCATCCATGATCAATACAGTCCAGCCATGTGTGGATCCCCTCAGTGGACGATCTGTTCTCTTAAATGTATGCTGTTAAACACAAGATCCCTTGTAAAACATGCCACCCAGGTAGCAACCATGATTCAGGATTTAAACCTGGACATATGTGCCCTCACCGAAGCCTGGAGACATGAAGCAGCCGACTCCATATTGGAATTGGCTACTCTAGTAGGTTCTCATATCATTAGAAAGGATAGGACTTCCAGCAGGGGAGGGGGCGTTGCCCTTATAATTAAATCCCATTTTACAACTTGGGAATGTAAGATTGATTCTATACCGGGCTCTGAACTTTTGAGGGTCAAAGTATCTATTAATGCGGAAACTACCTTGAATGTCTTAGTATTATACAGAGCTCCTTCAATTGACCCTAACTTTGCAGCGTCCCTTAATAGTTTGCTATTATCTTTCCTCAAGCCTAAAACTAAAGTACTTCTGTTGGGTGATTTTAATTTATGGTTGGGTTGTGCTACTGATGTTCTAGCCAAAAATATGGAAAATATTCTTGCCTCCCTTGACATGTTTCAACATATTCAAGTTCCGACTCACTTTAAAGGACATACGCTTGATTGGATTTCCACTCTTAATCTTAGTATCGCCAATCAACAGGTGCTTGCATGCCCTTGGTCTGATCATTTCTGTATTCATTTTTCAATCCAGATGGATTATTACGAAAAGAGAGCCTCTCTCCCTAAAATTTTTATCGAGACTCGCAACCGCAGGAAGGTAAACCTTGCACACCTGGCGGAATGTGCTTCATCCCTTAATAAGCAGATTACCATCATGGAAAATCTAGATGAAATGTCCACTACTCTTTTTGATGTGATGGGCTCAATCACAGAGAATTTAGCACCACTTAAAAATAAACCAATACCCGCGGAGGTACTTAACGCATGGTTCAATAAAGAACTTCAAACACTTAAATCTAAGAAAACCAAACTTCTATATACTTGGAGAAAAAATAAAAACTTTTTGGATTTGGACGCTTATAGAAAAGCTGCTAAAGTCTAAAAAGCAGCTATTTACTTAGCCAAGAAGGGGTCCTTTGATACCAGGATTATAGGGGCTAAATCAGACAGTCGGGAATTATTCAAAATCTTAAAAGAAAAGGCACAAGCCCCCAGATCTGCTCAAGTAACCTTTACTAAGGATGAGGCATGGTGTACAGAGATTCAATCTGCCTTATCGAACAAACTTGATAAAATTTGAGAGGGGATTAAGTTGAAGAAACTCGACCTACCGACTCAGGTTCTAGAGAACAGTCCTTTGCCCGCCATTAAAAAATTGGAGGGTCAAGCCACATTCAGCTTTCAGTCCATCTCAGAGCAAGAATTGGCCAAGGTGATCTCCAATTTGAAAAGTACGAGCTGTAAAGGAGATCCTTGCTACTCTCTAATAATTAAAGAATGCTCCCCTGTCCTTATTCTAGCTCTGACTAAGTTTGTTAATGCCTCTCTTATGGTGAATGAAGTTCCTGACAACATAAAAAAGGCGTGGATTACTCCACTGCTGAAAAAACCCAATCTTTGTCCCCTTACTGCTTCTAATTATAGGCCCGTTACTAACACTCCCTTTCTGTTGAAGATCTTGGACAGAGTTGCCTATAATCATATTTATCATAAATATCAATCAGGGTTTCACTTGAATCATGGTACGGAGACAGCCTTGTTAGCCCTCAAATCCCATCTCCTTCAGAGGATGGATGGAGGTTACATCTCACTCCTTATGATTTTAGATGTGTTGGCTGCCTTTGACCTGGTGGACCATACCATACTGTCCACCAGGCTAAAGAGGAATGCCAACTTCTCGGATGAAGCCACAAACTGGGTCATCTACTTCCTGAAGAATAGACAAAATAGAGTGGCCAGTGACACTGCCGAAACAAAACCGACAGTACTTACATATGGTGTCCTTCAAGGAGCTTAGTATTATACAGAGCTCCTTCAATTGACCCTAACTTTGCAGCGTCCCTTAATAGTTTGCTATTATCTTTCCTCAAGCCTAAAACTAAATTACTTCTGTTGGGTGATTTTAATTTATGGTTGGGTTGTGCTACTGATGTTCTAGCCAAAAATATGGAAAATATTCTTGCCTCCCTTGACATGTTTCAACATATTCAAGTTCCGACTCACTTTAAAGGACATACGCTTGATTGGATTTCCACTCTTAATCTTAGTATCGCCAATCAACAGGTGCTTGCATGCCCTTGGTCTGATCATTTCTGTATTCATTTTTCAATCCAGATGGATTATTACGAAAAGAGAGCCTCTCTCCCTAAAATTTTTATCGAGACTCGCAACCGCAGGAAGGTAAACCTTGCACACCTGGCGGAATGTGCTTCATCCCTTAATAAGCAGATTACCATCATGGAAAATCTAGATGAAATGTCCACTACTCTTTTTGATGTGATGGGCTCAATCACAGAGAATTTAGCACCACTTAAAAATAAACCAATACCCGCGGAGGTACGTAACGCATGGTTCAATAAAGAACTTCAAACACTTAAATCTAAGAAAACCAAACTTCTATATACTTGGAGAAAAAATAAAAACTTTTTGGATTTGGACGCTTATAGAAAAGCTGCTAAAGTCTAAAAAGCAGCTATTTACTTAGCCAAGAAGGGGTCCTTTGATACCAGGATTATAGGGGCTAAATCAGACAGTCGGGAATTATTCAAAATCTTAAAAGAAAAGGCACAAGCCCCCAGATCTGCTCAAGTAACCTTTACTAAGGATGAGGCATGGTGTACAGAGATTCAATCTGCCTTATCGAACAAACTTGATAAAATTTGAGAGGGGATTAAGTTGAAGAAACTCGACCTACCGACTCAGGTTCTAGAGAACAGTCCTTTGCCCGCCATTAAAAAATTGGAGGGTCAAGCCACATTCAGCTTTCAGTCCATCTCAGAGCAAGAATTGGCCAAGGTGATCTCCAATTTGAAAAGTACGAGCTGTAAAGGAGATCCTTGCTACTCTCTAATAATTAAAGAATGCTCCCCTGTCCTTATTCTAGCTCTGGCTAAGTTTGTTAATGCCTCTCTTATGGTGAATGAAGTTCCTGACAACATAAAAAAGGCGTGGATTACTCCACTGCTGATATAACCCAATCTTTGTCCCCTTACTGCTTCTAATTATAGGCCCATTACTAACACTCCCTTTCTGTTGAAGATCTTGGACAGAGTTGCCTATAATCAGATTTATCATAAATATCAATCAGGGTTTCACTTGAATCATGGTACGGAGACAGCCTTGTTAGCCCTCAAATCCCATCTCCTTCAGAGGATGGATGGAGGTTACATCTCACTCCTTATGATTTTAGATGTGTTGGCTGCCTTTGACCTGGTGGACCATACCATACTGTCCACCAGGCTAAAGAGGAATGCCAACTTCTCGGATGAAGCCACAAACTGGGTCATCTACTTCCTGAAGAATAGACAAAATAGAGTGGCCAGTGACACTGCCGAAACAAAACCGACAGTACTTACATATGGTGTCCTTCAAGGAGCTTGCGTGTCACCTTGCTTTTAAAATATATTTATGATCCCCTTCTTCCAGATGTTGGAGAAAGAGGGGATCATATTTGCAAATTATGCGGATGACACTCAATGTGTCATCCCCATATCCGGTTCCCATGCGGAAGATGAACAAAGAATCAATGAAATCTACAAAATAATTCAGGACTGGATGGTGTTGAATGGTTTAGCCATCAATAGCTCCAAAACAGAGCTTCTTCTTATTGGCACAGAGTCCAAATTAGAGAAGTTAGGATCTGGCTATAAGTCATTTCTCATAGATAGCTGCCACATTGAGGTTATGAGCAAGGTGAAAACCCTTGGCATTTATCTTGACAAAAATCTGAACATGAATGCCCAAGTGAACAGTCTTGTGTCATCGGCCTCATACTTCCTTAATCTGTTTCGCTGTCTTGGACCTTTTATCTCAGAAGCAAACTCTGAAACCCTGGCAAGGGCTATAATTGGATCTAAGATTGACTATTGTTGTAGTCTCTTGGTTGGGTTGCCGCTATTGGACGTTCCTCGATTACAGGTCATACAGAATGGCGAAGTTAGAGTAGTGAAGGGCCTATGTAGAAGAGACCATGTGTCTGAGGCACGGCGAAGTTTACACTGTGTTTAGGCTCCTCCTTATTACACATAAATGCATACATGGAGTCATGCCACTTTACCTTAAAGAATTAGTTATGGTAAAAAACATTAGATCCCTTCGATCGGATGAATCTAATACCCTAGCTATGCCACACCTGAAAACAAAAAAATACAGGGACTCAGCATTCATCTCGGCAGCCCCCCTTAAATGGAATTCTCTTGCATCAATATTGAGGACCACCTCTTCTACAGAAATATTTAAGAAGGGGCTGAAAACGGCACTCTTCGCATAAAATCCTGCTGCTTCACACCTGATCCTGTCATTGTATGATTTCTGCTTTTTTACGTTTCACAGCGCCCTTAAGCCTCAGGGTACCTGGTTGCGCTATACAAATGTTAAACATAAACATAAACTATACCGCATAGCTTGGTTCCAAGGAACCAAGCTATGTGGATGCCTCCATGTTAGATGACACTTGAAATAAAGTAGTTCCGTAAACACAAGTCTTTATTAAGTATGAGCCTGGCGCCATAGGCGCCAGGACCGGCCCCACAAGGGCCTAGGCAATGGATGCCTAAGTTTATTGGAGACCCGAGCCAAGACCCCTCCTGGCCCATGGGCCAGGAGGGGTTTCTGGATGTGGGTCGTGACACCAGGTGGAAGAAAGATGACCCCACAAGTTGTTTTCCTGTGCAAGGTTTTGGTTCCAGGCTGATGTGATCTGAGTGGTCTTGTCGGTCGGCATATCGTTATTTTGTTTTGTAGGAATTCTGCTCCTTTGCCATGGATTGCACTGTGCGTTATGTTTTGAACATGATACGTTGCTTAATCAGCAGCCAATGTAGCATGTGTAGCGCTGGGGTGGTGTGTGTCTTTCGCGGTAGACTGAGAAGTGTGGCCAATGCATTGGATACATTGCAGTTTCTTTAGCAGGCGTTCCGGCATTCCGATGTATAGGCTATTGGCATTGTTGATTATGGACATGATAAGGGAGATGATGATAAGTGTTTTATGGGTGGAAAGGAACGATAGGATCCTTTTTACGGTGTGCAGTCAGAAGAAGTGTTTCTTGATTATTGCATTTATTTGTGGTTCTAGTGTTGGTTCATTGTCCATTAGAACTCCAAGGTTTGTGACTGTTTTTGATGGCATCAGTGCTGTTCCTAGTTCTATGGGCCATGGGTTGCAGTGGTTGTTTTCCTGGGTTTTGGGTATAATCATTATTTATGTTGTGTCTGGGTTCAGGTTGATATTGAAGAGCAGTGGGGATAGGGAAATGGTGACAGAACACCAGTTGAATGACACTTTATTCATGTAGAGATTTAGAGGAGGTATGGGCAAGACAGATATGAACATAAAATACTGTTCCACACTGACCTGAAAAGAAGTTTGATCCTTTCCAGCTGAAGGTCTGTCTGGACCCTACAAACACCACACCATCAAAATTCCCATATACATTATTAAAAGTATGATTTTTGTGCAGGGGGTCTGGGGTGTGCAGCTCACTATACAGAACCTATGTTTGAATTTTACAAATAAATATTTCTCTGTCAGGTGAATTGTCTGCATCAGCCTCTGAAGTCAATGATGGTTTGGCCCAAAATCTATCTTCAAAATGGATTGTTCACAGCCTTTTGAGTCAATGTTGATCATTTCACCATTAGGTAGCTCCTTTACATTCAAATGGTTAGGCACACCCACTCCTTCATGCATGGGTCTGACTACAGGCATGCTGCTAGTGGGAGTAGAGCGTGATGGGGCATCCTTTCAAACACAGCCATTCAGACACCCATGGTTCCATTTATCATGAGTGGCCATGGGAGTTGAAAATCTTCCTGATATACCTATGATAGACTGGGGACCAGAGTTCAAACCTGGTGTGAGTCACATCAACTGGGTGGGCACCTTATGTTATCAGATGGCTGGCACCTAATGAACTATGTCCCTGACTTCAATGCGCCCACAATTGCTTCTTTCGACTTATGCAGCTTATCGGTATACCTTACATATTTCAAAAACATTGTATGCATAGCTCTCATCTGAGCCTTATTGTCAGGGTGTCACACTCCTTTTATACCTATTACTGTTAATAACCCTAATCAAAATGTTTCAGCCTTTTCATTGCTGCAGGCAGTTTCATACAAGCTAGAAATGTCCTGCCGGATCTACAGCAGAAGCAATGAAACATTTGCCAGATGATCTACCCTGCAGTGAGTAGCTTCCCATGTGCCCCTCTCTGCTTCGTAGCCTAAAGTGAGACAGTCCTAGGTACACCCACTCATTCGCAATGTTTGAAATAATTGACACCACATTCTTTAATATGCATTTGCAAGAAAAGCCTGCTTTATCTCTTAAACATTTCAACCCTGAATGATGTAAACAGGACAAGCAAGCAAAGCTGTACTGGTCAGTCCAGGTGTGCTGATAAAACAGAAACGGAGCATTGGATTGTGATCGTAAAGAAGTGGACATATTTGCATGATTTGTGTCCTCAGCTGCTGCGCTCGCCGTAGACAGTGTTATGCCTCCTAGCCCTTTCTTTTTTATTTGCCATGGATGTGGTAAGTATAAAATACTCGACCCAGTTGATTGTAAAGGCCTGCAAATCATTTTAAAAGCATTAAAGCATAACAGCATATTCAACTGCCATGACTAGACGCAGGAAAGGATTTAAAATACATTTTTACAAACACCTGCTTTGTGCATGCATATCCCAGAAATCTGCACAGTTGGGTAACATTACCTCTTACACCAAGCAATTTTACTGGAGCTGGAAACCATTTGTGAGTGTGGGTTGGAGTCGGTAGCCAGAGCGTATGCCATCTGCCGTTGGCAGCAGTGCAAGAACGACTGTCATTGTAGATAGCAAATGTAGTTTGTGAAGGAGATGCTGCTAATTGCTCTTCCGACACGGTCGCAAAGCTCCCATACATCTGGCCATGTTTTTGTCCTATTGCTTCACCCCTCACACTTCTTCTCTATCCCCCCACATTTAATAGGGAGTGCCCTTCTAGAGAGTAATCTCAATGAATGATTTTAGATCACGATAACAAATAAAAATAGTGTCAAAAAGCTCAGCCACTGTAGGCCCTCACGCACCGATCCATCAACAAGTAAGTATTGTCAGGCCCGGAAAAGCACATATATGTTCAAAACCTGAGTGAGGAGAACCAGTGAGTGTGTGAGTGTGTGTACTTGTTCATGCCTTAAATGGGAAATCTGACTGAAAAATAAAGAGACAGATGGAGCTTGAATATATGGTCAGTCACAGATGTGTTGTAGTCCCAATGTTCAGATTGGAACTTCTAAGTAAGGACAGGAAAACTTATAGTTTACTGCATGTTTTTGAAAATCAATGCTTATTCACAGTTGCCCTTATCAAATTTCTTTTGCTGTCTTTGTTGAAATTACAGAGATGCAAAACTCAGATGTGTTTAGTATTAAATTACTTTGGACTGTGATAGTTGTCATACATTCAGGATGTGCAAAAATAAAAAGTGCACTCCTATTTTCTTGCTGAGGATGGTATTTCTGAAAAAGTGTAACATGTTTGTTAGGTTAATTTAATATGTGAATTATTTACTTTTCAACTCAGATACTGTGGGCCTGTAAGGGCTTGCCTCTGGTTTGATCTGACAAAATAAACATTACGCTGCTGAATTTCATACTGCAATCCTCTGCCATCTGCATGTCTTCTTGGCAGTCTAGCAGGTCTGAAAAAGTTGGGTGGGTGAACACGTAGGAAAAATGCAAGACTTATTTGTGTTGCTACGTGCACTTCGGATGTACCAGGTACTGTGCATAGGTATGTTTCTTGATGGTTTGTGTTCAGGGCACTTTAGGCATCTGTGTCCAGAGAGGAGCTTTGGTTGCCTCTCTTGTGAGGATGCATTGATCACAACTCTGATATATATGTTGGCTTCAGAGGTGTAGCTGGTTACCAGACGTTTGGTCGAAAACCAAATGGCCGAATTTTTTTAAAATTATTTTCACCCTTTTTTTTTTTTTTGGGGGGGGTCCCCCCAACCCCCTTTTTTTCTAAAAAAACCTTTTTTTTTAAAACGAAAACCCGAAAAATAAATATATCATTAAAAAAAGAAAATCGACCATTTGGTTTTCGACTAAATTGCGTCGACCAAATGTCTTTCTGCCAGTTTTCGGTCGACCAAATGTCTGGACACTGTGTAGCTTTCTGAATGATGATTGATGTCTGTTGGCAGTGTATTCTATTGCCATGCGGGTTTAGCATAGTTGGTTTGCGTATTGGGTGTTTGAATATTTGGGCATAGTAGTATGCATAAAATGAGTAAGATAAGCTTAAATAAATATATAGTTAATATAATTGTGCATAAAAATGGGCTCATCCAAAAAGTTGTGCCATCAATGTGTTGCCAATCTTCCCACTGAGAGAAAAAAATCAAACCAGATGTACACCACTCGAAGGATCACTTAATTTCCTAAACGGCAAACTAACCCATCACAGATGCACCAACATAACTTTCCACACTCCTTAAGCACTGCTCTGACAGACACCACAATCACACAATTACCTCAACAACCTGTAGTGCACATTAACCACTGCCACAGACAGCTAACAACATATCTAAAAACTGTACGCCCCACAGAGAGCATTAGCTTTTCAGATCTGCACACATTACCATTGTAACAAAGTGATATTGTCCTGCTCCCCATTACTAAATTAGTTATCTACCCTACCTCTTGTAGATCATGGAAGACGGCATGCTATTCCGATTCAATAACATAGCAGAGTTCCACTCCTTCTTTGGGGCACAATTCTGAATGGCCCAAGCAACTTCACTGACTGGCAGCAGGGGAGGAAATTAATGCTATTTCTCCTGCTGCCCCCAGCCCCGCTAAACACTGAATGGCTGGTGAGAATATCTGCCTGTCAATTTTATTGATATGGCACTGCCTGAGCCAATGCAACAATGCAATTCTAGGTCACGGAATTGAGGAGTACTAAGAGGAGTAAGAGAATTTTATACCTAAAATCATTAAACCCACTCCATTGGTATGGAGTTTCTTTTCATATATTGTGAACTTTATCACTTATAAGGACTCCAGTGTATGCAGTAATCTCACATGGGGATTAAATTAGTTGTCCAGGATCACACACTTTGGCTAAACGGCAAAGCACGGATTTAAATACACTTGGCCACACCGCTATCAATATTTATTTGGTACAAATATTTTAAGTTTTGAATTTGAAGGCCTACAATAATACTGTTGTATAGCATTTTCTTGCAGAATGCAGAAATTGGAGCAACCTGACATGTAAATTCATATAGAAACATGTTAAGCTAAAAGAACACCAATGTAGCGTTTTTTTTTACATCCTGAAGGAAACCTATATATTCCAGAAGACAGAATTTTACAAGCTTGAAACATTTCCTTTTAACGCACTTTAACTGAGTTTGAAGTGAACACAGAACTGGTGCTGTTTCGGGTCTTTCAGTTGTAAATGACTCATCCAGCATAAGAAAGGCTCTGTGATAAGAAACTTCAGCAACGTGGCTCTGCCGAACAAAAGACATGTGTTTGCAGGTCTTAAGGTGCTCGTTTTGGAGCCCCTGGCTTTGCTCTGTGTGTGTCTGTCTCTGCTGGGCCGGGACTGGTAAATAGGCAGTGTTTGCTCGTCCCAGCCGACCTGTTCTAAATATAGCTCAGGAGAATAGAAAAGGCGACAGGGAAATACCAACTTTTACCAATGCACAAACTGCAAACCTCTCATGACGTTTCAGATGACATGAGGCTGTGCGAACATGAGTTTAAGGCCTCTGAAAATAAAACCAATATCAGCGCCATCTTCTATCGAAGCCTCCCCTATATATATATTACATGGCCACGTTAGTGGCCATGTAGTTATGGTTAAGTTGCTGTTTCCATAGGAAGAGCACTTTTTGGGCGGCTTATAACTTCGCTCTCCCTGGACGGATCCTCACCAAACTTTGCAAAAAAAGTAGTTGGGTCACTCTGAATTTTTTTGCAAAGTTTGGTGTGAGGATTCGTCCAGGGGGGGAAAAGTTATAGGGGGGTCCCAAAACTTTTTTTTTTCCCATAGACTGAATGGGAAAAAACTTTGCGCACGGCTACAGCCTGAACCGCTGGATGGATTTACACCAAATTTGCGGCAGGAGCGGCGGCCTGGTCCCAAAAGCGTGCTTTTGTAAATTTGGTGTAAATCTGTCCAGTAGTTTTTTTAAAAATGACCAAAATGTAAGGCAAAAAAATGTGTGATATCTGCGTTCGCTTCGCGGACGGACTTCCCTGTTCGCTCCGCGGACAGCACCCCGATTGGCCCATGGCCTTGCGTCATGTCCGCGGACATGCAACGTGTTTGCTGATTGGATGGCGAGGGGCGTGGAGCGCGTCAGATTTTCTGTGGCGCCCGCCATCTTGTATTCGCAGTCGACCGCGTACAGCGCAGTGAAACGTGGATAAAAAATTGTATTTAGTGCCGTGTGTTGGTGTGTAAGAGTGTTTGGGGAGGGTGGGGGAGTATGAGATAGGTTCAATGTTTTGTTTTTTTATGTGCTAGACCTTTTTGTTGCGTTCGATTTGTCCGCGGAGAACACGGCTGTTCTGAGATTTTGCTATTTCCATAGGAAGAGCACTTTTTGGGCGGCTTATAACTTCACTCTCCCTGGACGGATCCTCACCAAACTTTGCAAAAAAAGTAGTTGGGTCACTCTGAATTTTAGATATTCCTGTCCAAATTTGAGAAATCAGATAACAGAGAGTGAGGACAATTAATGTGGGTGCAAGCTTCCAAAACAGACCTTTTTGCATTTTAAGACCTTTCCCCTTCAGAGACAAGAGAGTGTAAAGACAACCAACTCTACAGTGTCAATACTGAGTGGTGAAGGAATGGGTTGATTCACTGTCCCCTACAGTATCTCGCATTATTAATGTCACCTTTAGAGAATCCATAATCCCTGTTTGAAAATCTCGTGGATTACACCTTTTTTCAAAAAACCTTATCTGGATCAGGAGATCTCTACTTATTATAGACCTATTACTAATGTTCCCTTTCTTTTAAAATTCCTGGATAAAATGGCTAAAATTAAGTTTCAAGAACAATTAGAGACACAGAATGTTCTCGGAGACAGACAATCAGGTTTTCAACTTGGTAGCAATACTAAATTTTCCCTGCTTGATGTCAAAAACACTCTTTTAAAGATTTCAGGCGAATTTGATGTTGCCATGTTAGTACTGCTGGATCTCTCTTCAGTGTTCGAGATCTTGCATCATTCTGTCCTAGCAAATCATTTGAAAGAGTTTGCTCTTACTTCCGTGGAGGTGTGTTCTTGGTTTGAAGTCTTTTTAAGGACTGGAATATCCAGGGTGAAATTGATGAGGTTTTTTCCAACCCCCAGGTACTGACTTGTGGTGTTCCTCAGGGTTCGTGTATATCACCTCTATTTTTAACATTTATGTTAAACCTCTTTACAACTTACTTAGAGAAGTGGGTGTCACGTTTCAAAAGTATATTGACAACACACAGACTATTTGTTTAATCTGTAAGGGTCTTTCTGAGACAATTTCAGCATTTTTAAGTCTACATTCCACACCATTTTGGGACGGATGTAATTTAACTGGCTTTCTTTTAAACTGAGCCAAAATGGAGCTCTTGATGATTCCCCCAGACTCTATGGGTTGGATGGAATTGACATGTCATCAGGAAATTAGCCTCTCTGACTGCTACATTCTTTTTTCCTATAAAGCAAAATCATTAGGAATGATGCTTGAAGCCCCATTATCCATGTCAGTTCATATTAATACTATTGTTAGATATTCAAATTCCCATCTAATGATTTTGAGACACCTGAGATCCTGTCTATTTGAAGCACATTGTGTCACCATAGGTATGGCCATAATTGGAGTTAGAATTGATTATTATAACAGTTTAGATGCTGGTTCGGCTAAACAAGCCATTCTGTGTTTGAAGAGGTTTCCAAATTCTGCTGCACATATCATTAAACATTTCAGAAATGGGTTCATTTTACTCCCATACACAATTCGTCATTGACTTTCTGTCAATGTGAGGATTCATATATAGAGTCTCATGCTTATGCATAAGACTATTTTCACCTAACCGTTTTAAATGCCCTCAAGGCCCCTTAGGATTCTCCACAAGGCTAAAAACGTCTGCACCACGATTCCAGAAAAGTAGATCCTCTGGAAAATCCTGTGCGGGTGTGGGTTACACACCCTGGAATAATCTCCCCTTAGGCAGTCAAGACATTCCTGGCCATTTACTCTTCAAGAAAACGATAAAATCATGATAGTATGACAAGGCATTATAACTCTCTCGTGTCTTTTATGGGCATGTCGGTCCTCTAGGTAAATCTGAACGCTAAATAACCTTTCTGGGTAGTAGCACCACCAACCTTTCTTAAATAGAAATAGAAAAATATAAAACTCACTGATCTTGGCACTCATCTCAAGTGTGATGCATGTAGTCACCGCTTGGATCATGTTTTCAGACTTTGAAGATAACGCGGATTACAGGTAGCCCCTACAGCAGATGCAGTAGCTCATGAGTTCCAATGTTCACTTTAAATGGTGCACAGTGGAAGAAGGGATACTGTGTCGTGCTAAGTAACAGCCATCCAGTGATGGCACTTCAATCAAAGCCATTGAATTGCGTCCGTCTGGAAAAGTAGAAAGTGTATAGTCTATGACATCAGTATACATTTATGAAGTGAAGTGCAATAAAGCAGACCAGCAGCTTTAATTCTGTTTTCCTGCATTAAATAGTATTAGCATTTATTAACACAAATGCAGCATTGGATGTCACACTGAGTCACAATCACGTTGCACTGTACTATTGTGCGGAAGTATAATCGCTGTTCCAAGAAACCATTGCAACATTAAGAAATGCAGGACACATTTTAAAAAGAAAAGCCAGTTCCAAAAAGGTTCTGCTGGTAGAGGTATGTATTCAAACTCATCTCTTATCACTGTCCCCCATTTAGAGGGCCTTGTCGTATTCACTTGCTTATTTAACACAGTGTGAGTGAAGCACACTAAAGCAGAGGTTATGTTAAAGACATCCACAAATCTCACCACGCAGTTGGCTCGGGAAAAACCCTGAACATCGGCAACATGTTTTTAGGGATACCAGCAATAGGAAGAAAGAAAGAAATCAAGCAGGGGGCACTAGATGAGAAAACGGGCCTCATATCAATGCAAAGGGGCGCATTGTGTGTCATCTGATGTTACAACTCTCTAGGACAGGAACTGTAGGAACACTTTAGAAGTGTTTTTGGTCATTTCTTGCACTACATGAAGAAAGATATTGATAGATATTCCCAGAAGAGGTTGATTTAAATATTGTATGTAATGGTTTTCATTGGTGTTGAAAAGTTTGTATGGCTAGTCGACATATGCTCCACCATCTCTTTATTAATTTATTTTATTTTGTCATTTGTTTCTGGCGCAATCAAGCAGCCCGGAGGCATACGGGCACCAAGGACAGAGGTCCTAAACACAGATGGGAAGCACAAAGACAAACCTAACCTGGACACTATCAAGTAGAAGCAATCAATCGTCTAGCCAAATAAATGCGTTTTGAGTTTTTTCTTAAAGATACCAAGGGACTCACATCTTCTGAGATCCAAGGTCAAGGCTTGTAAGGCATAAGCTTGTTTGCAATTAGTAAGACACAATGAGACATCTGGAAAGGTTCTAGCCTAAGGTTTGAAATTCATTTTCTAAGTGATCTCAGCCAGTGATGGCATGCTACGGGTGTTTTGAAATGTAGCAAGCTACAACTATTCTGGGATGATGTACAAAAAAGCTCTAAAAAATGGTTGCTTGCAAAATATCCTTAGCAGTGTATAATGCTATGGTGGCTCCTGTGCTATATCGACTGAGGTGAGGAATGTTAGCCTTGCGTTGTTTAAAACTGATATATATGCCAGACTGAGGGTCGTAAAACAGTGGAATAATCCTCACTGCCAGAAGGATATGATTGATATCACAAGGTGTTAGAAACCTTGTTTTTCTGAGAAGAGAATTTTAGAAGGAAGTCTAAACTAACTGGGGCGTGATTCATTTTATGGTGTTGCTGCAGGTTTGTTTCCTTTGGTACTCACAGTAACATGTGAGTATATTGTTTGTGTTAATTCCTTTTCTATGCATATTTCTACTATATTTTATTACTTTAAATATTTCTTTTGTATGTAGTATTGTTAATGAAATGGATCATTTTCAAAAGTGTCCTATAAAGGGCACAGTCTCACTTTGTTCCATGAAGTAAATTACTATGTGGTCACTAACTTTGTGGAAATGACATTGACAGTTTACTTCAAAATGTATTTTTATGTGCATGGAGGAGTAAACGGAGGGTGATATGATATGGCATTTATAACGCGCCTGTACACAAGTGTTTCTAGGCGCGACAAGACAACAGGTGCAAACAGAGGGAGGAAAAAACAGTGATCTTACTAGGTCTTGTATCATTCAGATCACGCAAGTGCAGGGAAGTGAAAGGGGAGAAGTGCCGTGGTGGGGGGAGAAGTGCAGGTAGCTCAATAAGTGCAGCCAGCGAGTGGCTCATAAGTGCATAGAGAAGGGACTGTAGGGTTGCAGATACTGACCATAAGTGCTGTGGAGCCCACAGGCAGTGCGAGGGCAACTGGACAAGCAGGAGCCTGGGCCTGAGTTCAGAGGGTAGCTAGGTGACCAATGCTGGAGTAGTCGGGACATCAGCAGGGGAGAGGAAGAGAGAAAGCGGAAGCAGAAGCGAAAAGGAAGGTCTTGAGCTGCTTCCGGAACCAGAGGTGGTTCTGCTCACATTTGAGAGAGGTAGGGAGGCTGTTCCAGAGGGAGGCCCCAGCCAAAGAGAGAGATGAGCGGAAAGCTCGAGAGTGGGCAGGGGTTAGCGCGAAGGAGGATTGGGGGACTGTGAGGGGTTAGTAAAGTAAGCGGACAACTGCTTGTGTTTTTATCCAAATTAAACATTTTATTAAAAGTAAAAGTGCAAATTAAACCTTACTAAACCTACACTACTCTGTTGGGGTATTTTGTGAAGCCCAGAGACACAAGACTACCTGATGTGATTCTTATATTGGGATCATGAGCGGCAAGCTAAAACCCGTACCTGGTGTGCACTAGGACACAATTTTCTACTTTACTGGTATTTCATTGGTGGTATGTTGTATAAACATAGACTTACCAGGTCACCTGAAGACGGAAATATGGGGAATCAGCTCTTTATGATTTGCGCCAGTTCACAGTGTTTTGGTGAATCTTGCTTTTTTACCATTGGCGGTAGTAAAAATACCTCCTTAGTTTTGTGCTTGTCTCTATGCCATCACAAGTAACTAGACCACACAATAAATAGACCAACGCTGATCTAATTCTCTTCAGGTACTTTATAAGCAATTAAGGTTTATGAGTTAAAAAACACGACATGACATATGCATATGCAGTGCAATACAGACACCACTATTACATATTTCCCTTTTACAGTGATAGCAAACTCCACACTTAAGGCCAAAACAGAGCTGTGGGCACACTTCGCGGTAACTGCCTCCCCCGCGATAACGCCCTTGGTCCCACAATAGATTTCAATTACACTTCTAGCGCTGCCATCCAAAACACTGCTACCTAATGGCCTTGAAAAGTATCATTCACTTTAGCAGAGCCTGGAGCTTTCACTTTATATATGTTAAATCTGCTCCTTGGATGGTGAAGAAAAACATGAAAATAGCTATCTATGTTTGTACTTGTAAAAGAACTACACAAACCTCACTTGTACTTTTTTCCTCACCTAAACAATGCTTGAAATATTCACACCAGTTGAGACAGCGAAGCATCGGTTCAGTGTGCCCTCGGCTGGGATTCTCCCTTAGCGCTTCCGCAAAAACTGCCAGTTCCTCCGAAAGATAGTCCTTTTGAGAGGCAGTCTTTTTGAGAGACAGTCTTTTTTTCTCTCTCTCTGCGCATCCATTATTTAAGGCTCACTCCTCAACCTGCCCCTTATTGTAAATTCACCTATGAAAGTGTAAGAATTGCCTGCCGCTGACTCTAATATCACGTGTCAATCAGACACAACTTCCTCTGACCAAACCTCTTAGAATCTTCCAGAGAACACGTGTTTTGCCTGCCACCTTTCCACGGAGATTCAGGAAAGCAAACATTTCTCTATGCTGGCTTCCTGCAGCAGAACATGAACAATGGGGCTACTTTGAGCAACGTGACTTTTCAGTCTTCAGCTCACATCTTCATGCTTTTGTACATTTATTTTCCAAGGAACATCACAGGCCCTGTGCTTGCAAATCTCATCAAGTGGGTAAATTTTTACTAACGATCTGCCCCAATATTTTCACCAAAGAGCTATGGATTGAACTGTAAATGTTAGCAAGGGATTAGTGATTAGTAGGTTAGGGGTTATGAGTTAATCATTGTTACTCTTATGCTTCATTGGAACTTAGTCCATGCTATACCATGGTGCGGTGCACTATTCTACAGTATGGATACCATGCAAAACTATGTCATATTTTCTCTTTGTCCTGTTTTGTATTAATTCACAGCACTGACTCACACCAGATTCACATCAGAGTCTCACCAGAGTCTCACACCTCTTGCTGTCAGAGTCTGAGTTTTCTAAAATTCGGCCACAGCTGAATTTCAGAGCCCCATTTTCCTTACATATCCCTATCTATTCTAAGGTCTAAGGGATTAACTCCTAGCATCAACAAAACTGGCCTTCACACTAAACAACAAAAACATTCAAGATACAACATAAATAAAAGAATAACCAACAACCAATGACTTGAATGATGTTCACCTGTCCTATGTAGATCCTTTTCCAGGATTGGTCAAAGTCACTTTCTCCCAAATTTTCAAAAGGAAAATAAAGTCTTGAACCAGATTTTATAAGTTACAAAATGAAATAAAACTTCCCAAAACAAAACCCCACTGGCACCAGTTCTCCAGCCTTCTGCTGAAAAATTCTCCTTCCAATTTCAGCTACGAAAAACATCACCACTGGTATCCTGGATATTCTTCTTCCAGGATAGGTTTGCCACCATTTATTTGTAAGTGATTTCAACCCAGCACTTCACCTGCCTAGCGTGGGATGCACAATTGAAACCCTTAATTATATATTTTTATGTCTATAAGTTCTTTTATTTCTGAATGATGTACCCTTATATCACGCCCCTCTCTTTGAATCCCCCCCGGTCTCACTGAACCTGGAAGCAGGCTGTTTTGCAAAGTTAAAAGATTTATTTTATGGATTTGCACAATATATATATCACACTATTTAATATTTTTACAATGATCACCAATGGGATGATGTTACAATAAACAATCTCTTTAATCAGAAGGAGTATGGATAGGAAAAATAATGCAGCGTAGAATAATACTTTGTGTGGGTTCAGTCAAATGAAATGTCACTCTATCCCCCTGCACACTCAATCCCCCCCAACATGCAAGATAAAGAGATGGAAGGAGAGAACACAGGTTTCAGGGAATACAGAATTCAACAAATACAGTTCACTCCCAATTTCCCCCAGCAAACTCAGAGAGAAACAGGAATGATTGCAAAGAGGACAAATGCTTTTGAATGTGGCTTTGAATGACTGGTGAAAAACAATGAAAAATGGATTTAATTCACTAAATTGGATTCACACCTAGTGGGAGCCGATTTGTATAGTTTCAGATAAACACTAGCAATGATTGAGTCACTAGCAGATTGAACACTTAATTCTGAGGTCGTATGCAAGGAACAGCTGTTTTACACGTGATGAAATTGAGCCAAACGAAAAATTTGTGGCAAACCTTTCCGATTGCAATTGTGGAAAAACTATAAGGAGTTGGAAGGAGGTTTTGCATTTGTTGGAAAGCTGAGGATGTTAGCTTCAATTTGACACTTAAATAAAAATGAAGTTACAAGGGTTTTAGTAGAGGCCGGTTTTTCTCAGAAAGAGTCAAAATTTTCAAATGAAAGAAGCACTTTTGAATGTACAACCAAGATTTTCTTTACACTAGGGAGTCTATGAAGATACAAGATACCCAATGGTACAGCCACCAGATCAGTGATGCCTCTGTCTGGCTTTTGCCCGCCAAGACACTTGTCTGTCTTCAGCAAATATGTTAGGGCAAAGATGATATTATCACTACCATTACCAAAGGACTATAGGAATGAGAGAACGATTCAGGAAAGACAAAAGATTTTCTACAATGCAGTTCTGGATATGATAGAATTGGTTTGGATAGGATTACTTGGGATAGGGACAATTCTATGGTATAGATGCTCACTACTACTGTTTGGAATGGACCCGTCAGGGATCTGGTCAAAGATTTCTGGACTGGAATTCTGCTAGCCCACTGGACAGGATTCAGGGCGCTCAGATTCTGCCTCAGCACGCACTCTGAACACTGCACGGCACTCTGGACTGGATCTGACGGGTTGGTTCTGGTTCACAGCTATCTGGTTACAGCTCTGCTCTACTGGTTTGGATCTCTGGATTCTAGCAAGAGTTCTTGGCAAGAAAGCAGAAACAGCACAGCCAGGCTGTTCTTTTGGTGCCCCTTGGAGGTCTGGGGTAAAATCTGATTTAAGGATTTTAAAAGGCCAAGCTGAGAAGGGTTCAGCTTTAGAATTGGGCCTTTCTGCTTTCAAAAGTTCTGGAGTCTTGGATATGGGTTTCTCCTGCAGAGTGCTTTGCCAGCAATCAGTTGATGGGTGAATCTGTGTGTCCCTCTAGGTCCTAAGCTGTCTCTATTTATGTATTTCCCAAAGGGGTGGGTAGGCTCAATTATACTAGGCACATCCTCTGGGAATCCTATTGGTTAGGGTCTGTCCTCTCCCCTGATTTCAGAAGGAAATCTGGTGCCATGATGATGCTGTATTTTACAATCCAGGGAGACCCTACCCTTTGTTTCTGCAAAGTAAATATATTTTTCAATAAGGCATATTTACAATATTACCAACTTGCTAGCAATAACATATTTACATCACAGATTTAGTGGAGCAAGTATCTGTCCAAGTTCCATCTCGGTGAGAGCTTCGGTTCAGATTTGACAGTGTTTCATGCTTTTGTTTGGGTACCCAATGTCAGATTTGTCCACATTTTTCTAAATATATGCGCATGACATCTGGGAATAATCCTGTGAAGTTTCATATTTCTAGCATCATCACAACTGCTACAAAATCACAATTTCTGTAGTCATGTCTCTGAACATAGCACACTATATTTTACAGATTTTTACAATTTTGCACAGTTCTATGTCAGTCTTTTTAAAACATATACTTTCTTGTGTTTTAACAACACACATATCTGTCTGTCCCACCCCCAAGATTTTGCTGGGCCAAGAGCAATCCAGGCCTCTCTTCCTGCTGGCAGGGGTTTCTGGAAGTCTATTGTCTCTCCTCATAGCAGCAGAGCAAAATCTCCTCCCCCATCCATTAACATCCAACTGAGAGTTCCTGCCCTTTTGGTGGGAAGGAGAAGGGTGGTGTGTTTCCCAGCGGGGGAAAGCTTCTTTGAAGTTTTGCTGAATCAAGTTACTTTAAGGCAAATTGTTACATTGTTCTCTGTTGAAATTAAAGTTACATTTTTAAAAACAGGCAACCATATCTCCAATTCCATTCTTTTTCAACATAGAAATTAAATAGTGGCAACCTATATTGCTTTTGATGGCAAGTCACTTCTTTTCAACAGTTTGACTTTAATGGACAAGTTTAAAATGCCAGTGTACTTTAATGACAGCTTTTATACAGGCGGCCAGCGGTACTGTGCCCATATTCTGATAGATTTCCACCAACAAGCACACTTTTTAATGTGGATATTCTCTGATAGATTCTGCTTTTCCTGACATAGTGCGCTTATGTGGATTCCTTAAATAAGGTGATGGTTAATACCCATCAAGGATGTTGGATCTTTTCTGATGTTTGCGAACCATTATTTTGAAATTACAGCAGCCAAGGAAAAACAAATAGTTCCATTTCCCTCTGTGGGCAGCCCAATGACAGGTTTTGGCAGTGTGGCCTCCTGTTCCCCACTGACACAGGCAAAGTAGATTGGCATCCAATTTTTCCGGTTTCCCTGCGCACAGGGCTTTTTGCGACCATTCTGTTGGTTCTGGTGAAAGCAGCATACAGTAATGTTGCAGGGCAGAGCCTAGTGGGTCAATGGATCCCACATATTAAACAAAGGAACAACTTCTGCTTCAACAACTTCCTTGGTATTCTTGACCTCTGCAGTGTATTTAGTATACTTGTCAGGATGCTCCTTCTTAGGGTGTTGTGTTCCTCTTGACAACCCCCCTCTACTACTGTTACTGTGAGATCAGGCTCCTTTGCTCAAGAGTCTACTACTAATTTCAGTCAGCTTCAGTGTAAGATGCACTGACAACAGTATATAACCACAGTTCAATTCGGTGTACTTCAACTTGATATTTTAAAATTACAAGGTGTTTGAGGACAAGACACTCAACCTCCACAGGCAGGCAAGGCAGTATTCTTTCCTGACCTATTGGAAAAGGGCAGCCTGTTTGCCTCTTCTGCCTATTAACGCCACTGTAATCTGCCTCTGCTTCCAGATTACTTCTATTTTAACTTCAACAGTCTCAGCCTTACAGATTGTTGACTTGATGTTCTTACAAGCACCCAGCTCCCTTCCCCAGCTTCATTTACACCTTCATGGTTCCAGTAGTTACCCTTAAGCTGTATTGCCACACTTCCAGCTTGGGATAACAAAGTCATACTTGTATCAGGGGACACTGGACCTTAACCAACCTCAGCACTCTGAGAATGCGTGTGAGTAGTTCTTAACAGGGCTAGTTTCACTATAGGAAGGATTCACCCACTGGTTCTGGCCATGCCTGCTCTTCTTGTCAGTTTAACAACTTCTAACTTCTTAGAATACTTGTTCTGAATGTTACAAGGGTCTTTCTCAAATACAGAAGCAGATTTAGTTACACGTGATCACTCTAAAGAAAGATTTTCAACTTTAAAGACTTGCATGAAATTGTATTCCCCTTTATTATCACAGAGTTACTCTCTCACTCCAAACAGGATTCAAAATTGTTGACACACGACTTTGCTTTGATGGAATATACAATGTCTCTAATTGTGAAAGTCAGCATTAATTTCTGAGTAATTCGGGGAAGCATTCCCCTTCTTAAGTGGAGACGCACGAGCACTCCAGCATTGTTTCAACAGTTCAACAATGGAAATGAAAGACTTTTTTTTGTACGCAAACACTATAACTTGCACTAGAGTTACGCGTGACACGTTCTCATTGTTAGCTGACCTCTTCACAGTAATGAATAACTTTTCCTCGCTTCCACGCTTATGCAAGATATTGTTTAGCTGGTAAATGTTACCAGCAAGCTTTTCAAAAGGAACCTGCATACAGAGCTTCACTCACTGGCTCCAGGAACACTACGCTTGTGGGCTGCTTCCACTTCCTGACTTCTTCGGACTATGCTACTACATTAGGCACTCTAAGGACCTACGGCCCTTGGCAACACAGGTGTCTTAGATCCAGCCTCAACCACATGAGTCTGCTTTACTCCTCTGTCCCTCTGGTTGCTTCAATACATGGGCCTTGGGTTGCAGCACAGTTTCGGATCTGCATTTCCAGTCATTAGGCACACCTGGGAAGACCTTCAACCTCGACATGTCTCTCTCAGTCCAGCCACAACACAGCAGGGTTTGTGAACCGTGGGCTCTCTCAGGACTTGCAGGGGAAATCTGCTTTCCTCTTGCCCAGGTGTCCCTTAACTGAACGCACTTCCTCATGAAATGCAAGCCTGTAACTCTTCTCCTTCTACTTCCTCTGCCAGCCTTCTGGTTTCTGCTCCAGCTCCATTCTACTTCTCTCTCCTGCTGCAGCCTTTTATGCTCCTTAGGTGGTGCAATTCATTTCAGGTGCAGGCCTTTATTGTTAATTGCCTGCACCTGGCAAAGGCTGTTAGGCCTGTTTGCCTGTCTTTTACTTCTGAATGTGTCTGTAACCTTCTTCTTTGTGTCAGTCCTTATGGCATTTTGGGACATGTGGTTCACTTTAGTGAAGTTATGTTTTTCTTCTTCATTTTTAGAATTAAGGGTAGATTTAATTCCCTTAGTATTTTCAAAAGAGTGTTTGTCGGTTATAACCTTATCAGATGAAGAAGATGAAGATAAAGCAACATTTACCTTATTTCTGGTAGTGTACCTTTGGTATTTAGGAGGGAATTTAGTTTTAGGGATACAAATAATTTGTTCTTTTGATGTTACAGGTTTAGAACTTACAAACTCAGAATTTACCAGCTCAGCTTTGACAGGAGCATGAGAGATGTTAAAATTACAATAAGCCATAACCTCCTCTGGCATGATGGTAAGGGAATCCTTTTCAGCGGAAAAATACTGCGTCTCATCCCACAGACTCTCCTCGCTATCCTAGGCCCTGTCTCGCCCAGGTGATTCTCCGGCAGTACACTGCCAGGATTGGAATCAGGAATTGTCTGCCCTCTCCTGGTCACCTGGCAGAAGACTTGAGGCATGGATTTGGTGAGGGATCTGCAGGATTCTTCACAGGACCCCCATACAAAAAATAAATCTCAAAGTAAACTGTCGAAGTAACTTCCACAAAGTAAATTACCACAAAGTAATTTACTTCGTGGAAATTACATGGAACCAGAGGGCACAACTCTGAGGTCTTTTGGATGATGACGAGGCTCCTCCAGTCTTGTCTCTGTGGCTCATGTTCTGGATGCTGTACCTGGTATATACAATGTCTTCAGAGTTTTGGGCAGAGGTGAAGGTGATTGCTGTTTCTGTTCTGACAAGTGTGTCAATGTTTTGTATACTGATGAGACCTGCAATGAAGGGGGCATGGTAACTGCAGAGTGTGTATGTTGAATAAGGGTTTGAGTGTGCATTTTGGGGACATTGATTGACAGTAATTGAAAATGAGGGTGTGACAGTGCTGAGTTACTGTTTGCATGTGTGAGTAATGGTGGGGATGGAAAGTGATGAGCATTGTGTGATGCACATTCTTATCTGGGTCAATTAGAGGACTTAACCCATAGAACAATTCATGTCTTTGCAGAGCCCCAAAGGAGTCGTCCATGTCGTAATTTGCTGTTAGCTGCAGACGTCTGAGGGTTCAGATGGCCATTGGATCTGTATATGAGTGCAAACCACATGACTTTCTCAGCCAACTACAGTCCAACTCTCTGGATTTAAAACAGCAACTGAAGGAAGTGCATTCTGAAACGTATGAAAGAGTGGGGGCCGGGTCGACAACAAAAAGGGAGAACGCCAAGTGGAGGCATACAGCTACCTGAAACCCACGTGCTTCAAATTCAAATTCCTCTTTATTTCGGGGGGAAAACACTCCATAAAAGTGCAGACAATAAAAACAACATTTAAAACTATAAGAATCATCTTATGCAGTGTAGTATCTTAATATTAATGATGTATCACAGACATAGTAAAAGAAAGTACAAATTCCATACCAAATCATCCTATTAACAGATAAAATAAAAGAGAGACTGTCACAGTTCACAGAGTTAAATAGTTTTTCCTAAGTGACATAGCATTAACTAAATAGCATTCCAAGCAGGTCATAATGATGGTTCCTGGCACAGCGTAAGAAAAAAGAGGATGGGTAGATAGCCTGGGAAGTTCATGTCCTTTAAAATCGCTAAAATTGTGTTCACCCGAATAGCCCTATAAAGAGTGCAGAAAAACATAAAATGTGCCACATTCTCCACAACATTGTCATTGCATGTTCACCCACACGAGTCGTTGAGCAGTTTACTCCATTCACTTGTTACATGTTTTAGCATGTGCATACTGAATCTAAATTTCATAATCAGCAAGCACCCATAAGTTTCTTTGACACTGTGAAGGCATCAGGAAGTAGACACAAACAACTGAGGAAAGTTTAGGCTCCAAACTTTTATTAAAATCACAATGCAGTTGGAATATGACCTATTTTGCCGTATGCTAAGGTGGGATTTCCCTACCTAATTCAAACTAATGATAATAGGTGGCAGGGAGTCCAATATAAATGTCTGTCTGTATCCACAACCTATACTTGCCCTCACAGCTATTTGTTCAAACTTTGTAGTGATTTCAGCATCAAATGAAACAGTGTTCAAACAAACGTCCAGAGGGTCTTCCAACTCTTGGTCAGATTCCAAATAGTTCACTTTCAATGATCAAAACAAGGGGTTCCATTCCCCAAGCTTTCAAGTCTCTCTGTTTTCACAATAGCACAATTCCTCTAGATTCTTCCCAGCTTTCAGGCTTTTTGTTTCTTTCATCAATATCACAAAGTTCAACTCTTTAAGTTCACAATGTACAACCGTCTCTTGATATTCAACCATAAACCTATAGCTGAGTCAAGCGGCTTCTCTTTGGTTGGGTGTATCCAGCCTAGGTGCAGTTGTTGGATTATACGGTCCACCCATAACAGGTCACACAACTGACATACCTGATTAGCATCTTTTCCACAGTTACACCACACTACTTCAGCTCAACAGTGGTACTGGACGTATATTTTTGCAGTACGTTTCAATACTTATTTTACCACCATTTACTTGCTGGATTATCAGACCTTCTCATAGTTTTGCCACAGTTTCAACTTTCAACTTGTACAGTTCCTCTTTTCCTTAAGACTCTTGTCAATGCTTGTTTTTTCTCAGTTTCTATAATTCACAGTTCTTCATATTCCTTCACAATGATTGCTTTCTTTAGTTTCCACAATTCACAGTCCTTTGTATCAGGGAATGCTTGTCTCTACTTTCCATTCATGTAGTATTCACTCGTTATTACTTTTCTCGGGTTTGGTATTCAAAACTTCAGTTCATTCATATCTAAACAACATAACTGCAAATTGCCAGTTCACTCGCCTGCTGGAAATGTGCACCCTACTCACAGGCTTCTCATTCACTTTAAAGTTTACTGCTTTTCTGGCCCTTCCAGGGCGTCCTCAATTTCAATACATTTCGGTATTCACAAACCGCTCCATTGATCAAACTTCACATTAGCATAGTCATCAAACATCTGTGTTTTACATTTGGAACGGCAATTCCGTTGCCTCTGCTGTCCTTCACTCACTCACGGGCGCTTCGACCTGAATTAACAATGAGGCTTGCTTCACAGCGTCCCAGAGTCATTCAGCCTTACTTGACTCACTGGGGATGTTGTCTTTGTGTGCCCTTCTCTGCTTCGATCGGTTCTTCGTGGCTGTTGGAGATCCCCTATTCCAGGATCTCCACCACCTCGGGCTACCAGTGAGGGAGGTCTCTTGACTCCAGGAGGTCGGCAGCCTGACTAAGCCACCTTCCTTCCGCAGCAACGTCTCTGTAGCACCTCGCGCTTTGAACACACATCCCTCTGCCTTCACCTCTGGCTTCTCCGTCTGCAAGCATTCCTTACCCTCACCTGAGCAGGCAATTTAGACCGCTCCTTTGGTCTCAGGTGCAGACCATTCACATTGATTTCACAATGGTCTTGATACTCAGCATTCCCTCTTCCTCATCCCAGTACCAGAGTGGTGTTTGTTTATGTCTGAGTTCATAAAGGATTGATGTATGTATCTATGTGGTCTCTCTTCCCTGTCTTAGTACCACTATGCATTGGGAAATGGTTTTCGAACACAATAGGGAAGGGATTGGCAATATCCCATAAAAGCCTGGGAGACATTTGATTCCTTATGAAAAGAAAATGGGAGATACTGTGTCTCACCCAAGGGTGCCTCATCCCCACTCCCCAAGTCTCCTCCCAGGTTATCCTCCCTCGCATATCCACCCCTTGGGTCAGGATCCAAAAGCGATGGCCTTTCCCTGGCCACCTGGGGGGTGGATATTTTGGGGAAAGAAGTGAGGACACCCTCCGATTCCTCCCAACCCATAATAAGTAGGGTTCACAAGTTCTATTAGGCTTCAGAATTGCATGACTTTATCTCTTGGCATCGCAATTTCCCGTTCATTTCTCTGGCTGCTGTAGAAATCAAAGAAATTTCGTTTGAGAAGGTTTTTTGAGTTTGGATTCAATGACCTTGTATTTTTGTACCAGTCCCCCAATTGCAGAATAGTGTGTTGTTTTTTAACATACTCAAGCCACAGGATCCTATCTGCCACATTGCTCTTACATGCATCTTCTAATATTTATTTACTTATTTATTGTGCATTTGTAAGGCGCTTATACATCAAGTAAATTGTGGCAATGGTTACGGGACATAGGAATGAAAGGCAATTATAAACACAATGAAGAAAGAGCATTCAGAGCGGGCAAGTGCAGAGATAGAGAGAGGGAGTGAGGGAGGTGGGGTTAAGTACTATGAGTGCCACAAAGGGAAGTGCTCAATAAGTGCAGGCCTGTGAGATAGCCAGTTGAAGCCAAGTCGCAAGTGCGATGGGTGGGTGAAGGCTGGAAGCTATTGGGGTGGGAGGCCAGAACCCAGAGGGACATATTAGGGCCCTTGCCCCCAAAAGCAATGACTGCGATTTAGCAAGGGAAAGGGAGGGAGAGGGGGAAGGAGGAGGTGAAAAGGGCAGTCTAGAAGAGTTTTCGGAATTTGAGGAGGTACGGCTAAAGACGGAGAGGAAGGAGGAGGCTGTCCCAGAGGACGGAGCCAGCTGAGGAAAGATATCAGCCATCAGCTTGTTGTTTAAAGAAGCGCTTGACATACAGTGAGTTGGTGCTGGATGAGCATAAAGATCTGGAGGGAGAGTACTTGGTGAGAGCCAGTTGTAGATAGTGTGGTCTATGGTCCCAAACAGCCTATCTTCTTTGTTAGGGAAGCATGGGGGTGTACCATACGGAAACCCATAGCAAGAGTGGTTATAGATTCATGCCATCCTTTAGGTGCATAGCACCCAGTTCAAGATGTACTGAGAGATGGGACCTCTTTGAGGACCCAAGTACTCTCTTTAAAAAACTGTTTTCACACACTTCCAATGGATTTCAGACATCAGTCCCATATGCCATGGTTACCACAGATTGTGTTCTATACACATGCGGCATATGGTTCACTGGAGAGTACCCAATGTTTTTGGTGAAACTAAAGATACCGCCATTCGTCTGCTGCATGCAAGTGGATGCTCTTTCGAAATGGGTCCCCATCCTTAATATTTGAAAAAAGTGATTCCAAGGTAACCAAAGTTCTCTACCCATTCCATAATTTCCTTTTTACACCAGATACACTGAGTCTTCCCTTTACTCCCACCCAACATCATCCATTTAGATTTGGCGGTATTCACAGTCACCACATGCTTATCCATAAACACCACAAATGTATTCAGAAGCACATGTAATACTTTTGGGATGCATGGAAGTAGTACTACATCATCAGCCTGCAGAATAATGGATGCAGCCAACGGGTAAACCTTTGCACGTGCCCTTCTCCAGTTAGGTCAATTTCTAAATCGTTGATGTAAACATTAAAAACTGGAGCTAAAACACACCCTTGTCGCACTCCTCTGTCCAGGGGGGATGGAGCTGACACCTCACCATTAGCACCATGTCTCACTTTAATCACCAGATCTGAATACAAACTCTTTAAAACCTTTAATGAAGCCAAAGGCACACACTTGTCCCACAATAATATCCACAGCTGTTCCTTGGTCACACAGCTAAAGGCTGATGATAGGTCAAGAAAAGCCAAATAGATTGGATGTCCATATCATATTGTTGCCTTGCTGGTAAGCAAGAGTAAATTTAAGGTCTGCTCGCACATACCAACTGAAACCATATTGGATGCCAATTATTGGATAGTATTCCTTCACCCAGTCCAATACCCGGTTGCAAATATGCCTTCCAAATAATGTGGCCGCTGCATCTCACAGAGACTCAAATAGCTAGGATAACATGACCCAGGCCCTTGCCTCTCTGGGGGAAGCACAGGGCTGCCTCACCCAGTGGGATGTTGGGGCTCGAGTAAGCACATGAGGGTCGAGTATTGAAGTGGTGCAATGTAGGTACTGTTTGAGATTGCACTGACATACTCTTTACTGCAGAGGAATATGCATATATGGCTAGACCTGAATCTTTCTGCACAGAGTTGTAAAGGTGGGAGTGGGGTATGAAAGGGCTTAGAATTTACATTACTCTGAAGGGTTGCACTAGAAATGTGTGATATATGGCTCATGTCTATGTGTTCTCTTGAGTGAGAGGGTGTTTGCTTGGGAATGGGATGTGTCTGTTCACTTTACTGAATGATAGCAGTGGAGCATTTTACACCCAGGAGCTCTTGCTTTATTCAAAAGAAATGTTCTTTCTTGGGCACCATTTTTTCTTCGCCACATTGCGGTCTGCCTGTTCATTGCTTCCTGTTTCCTTTCCTCGTTCCCTCCCTCCTCCCTCCCCACCCCTGACCCCTGATTGGGCGAGCGGCCCCATTTAGCTGATACTACTAGGGCAGCCCCACTGCCAGCTGCAGCCCCTCTGGCTAAGGGTCCCGAAGAAAAGGAGAGCGCCCACAGTTGCAGCTCCTGAGGGTGTTAGCCGGTGTTCTCCATGGAAGCATGCAGCACAGCCGTCAACCAGCAGCGACTGACAAGGTAAGAAATGTGCAGGCAGGGGAAACAGCCATTACTGCTGCCTATTTCAATGTCCCTTCGCTCGTATTGATGCTGTTGCCTATTACTGCAGTTTGTTGCACTTGGCAGTTTTATGGTATCCTTATCTGGCATTGGTGAATTGTCTTAATTAGCCTGGGGCTCAGGGGGCTTTTCCCCCTTCTAGGAAAGTCATATCTGTGCGCTCTTGCATTGTTTAAAAATGAGGCTTTTTCCCTCTTTTCTGGGAAAGTCGAATCTGTGTGTTCTTGCATTTGCTCTTGTGTTTAATAATTAGGCCCTTCCCTCTTTTTTCTAGTAAAGTCAAATCTGTGTGTTCTTTCATTTGCTGCAGTGTTTAATAATTGGGCTTTTCCCTCAATCCCTCTATCTGGGTGCTGAAAAGGCCTCTGCCCTGATAGCTCTCTTCTAGGTGTTGGGCTTCTGCTATATGTTGTAACCTTGGCCTAGGCCTGGACTCAAGACTCTAGATTATGTTATTGCTGTTGTTTGTATCTTGTGTTGTGCTCTGCCTTACCTTGCTCTCACTCTCTCTACCCCCTTCCTTCTCTCTGCTCTCTCCCTCAATGGTGCTCTCAATCTCCCCAAACTTCTTTAATTGCTTTTCGATCACCTATCGTATCCCTCTGACAAAGTCTGGAAGGAAAAAGTTCAAGAAGCATCTTCTGGTCTCCAGTCCAGGCCCGCCCATTGCTGACGCCTATGTGAACACTTATAGTCCAGGAAGACTTTCACTGAGATCCTCTTTGTTGTCCCTTTGCCGTAACTTTGGATTCCCCTTATGGTCTTTGTGCTCTCCCCTTTCTCTTCCTCTCCCATTAATGGTGACACCCACTGGGAGGTACTCTTGGTATCCTTCCTGTCCTCTAGGGTCATCATTAATGTCTACCTAAATGGTCCAGGGCTTTCAGCCGAACCTCGATACGCATATTCTGCCTCTCATCAACTCTCCTGCCACTCCTCCTTCTGCCACCTCTCAGGCCCCTCTGCCACCTCTGATGGGTTCTGCCACACCTCTGTACCGCTCCTCGTAAGATCTTCAAATGTGGAAACCTGCTCCACTTAGCTACTTTTGATTCTCGCTATGCCATCAAACACTCCTGTGACATCTGTCACCTCCTTCAAGACCTTGACCTAGATGTCCTCGCTCTCAATGAGACATGGTTCACTGCCAGCTCTGTCACAAGTTTTGACACTCTCCTCCCTGAGGGATACAAAATCCTCTCCAAGCCTAGGCCTAAACGGCTTGAGGTTTGAGGTGGCCTGTTCTTCCCTGAGTGGGTTCCTGCTACTATCAGACCCACTCAGGCCTACTCCTCTTTCGAATGTCTTGTCTGCAGGCTTGGTGTCTCTCCTGGCCTCTTTCTGACTCTAGCTACCAATTACAGGCCCCCTGGCCAGGTCTCCCACTTCCTCTCTTAATGGGCTGACCTCACCTCTTCTCTCCTTGCCTCCTCCTCCAAGCTTTTCCTCTGAGACTTCATTATTTACCTTGAATCCCCTGATGCGGCCTCTAGGCTCTTGTGCAATTTCTGTGACTCTCTTTCCCTCTCCATTCTTCCCTCGCACACTCAGTCGGTGACACCTTGGATACTCTCATCTCTTCCGACATCCCCATCTCCAACCTTCTCATTACTCCTCTCTCCTGGTCTGATCATGCTCTCCTGTCCTCTCACCTGGACCTCCTGGGTCCTCCAGCTAAGCCCCTGCCCTCATGGCCAGCTGCCTTCTCTGTCATTCAACTTATGAATGGAGTGTCAGTTGCTGCTTTTTGTGCCACCTTCACTCCCCCTCCTACTCCTGCCACCGACTGGCACTCTGACACAGCCCTTTCTAACCTTCAACTCTACACCTCCAACAATCTGTACATCCTTGCCCCTGTCATGAGGATCCACATGAAACCTGCCTCCAAGTGCAACTCCTGGTATGACTCCAACCTGGCCGCTCTGAAACAAAAGTGCAGAGTGACTGAGCGGAAGTGGCAGGCTTCAAGCACATTCTCTGACAAACTGGCCTGCTGCCTGCTCCAAAGACAATACAGACTCTCCATCTGCTCGAAGAAGAGGGCCAATATCCAAGCCTGAATCTCTGCGGCCAATAACAACACAGCTGAAATTTTAAAAATCTACAAGGAACTCGCCAACCCTACTGCAGTCTCTACTTCTCTACCTTCTCTGGCCTCTCACTTCATTTCTAAAACTCAGGACATCTTGTCCTCTACTCCTTGCCCTTCTCCCTCACCTGCTCTGAGGCCTCTCATGACCCCCCTCTCCCCTCCCCTCCTACTCTTCTCTTTTTCTCACATAACACTTGATGAGGTTTCTAGGCAAGCCCACTCTATGAAAGTCTCATCCAAACAGGCTCCCCGCTGCTCCTCCAGAACTATCAAGGACAACTTTGTCTCCCTTGCTCCAGCCTTGGCCGATTTCCGCAATCACTCCTTTGCCACTAGATCCTTCCCCTCACTCCTCAAGCACTCCCTTGTGCATCCTCTCCTCAAAAAGCCTTCTGCCGACCCTTCCTGTCTGGCAAACTACCACCCTATCTCCATTACCCCCTTCTTGGGCAAACTCTTGGACAAGCTGGCCATCTCCCAGCTTATCCACCACGCTGAATCTGTTGGTTGTCTCCACGACCACCAGTCTGGCTTCAGAGCTGCCAGAGGCATGGAAAATGGTCTCCTGAACACCCGTGAAGACCTGTTCTCTAATCTCGATTCCAGCTCTCCTTCCGTTAGCATCCTTTTGACCTTTACTTTGCCTTTGATATGGCCAATCATGTCGCCCTGATAAATCAGCTCTGTGATACCCTTGGCATCATGGACCTGGCTCTGGACCGGTTGGCCTCCTATCTCTCAGACTGACCTTCCCAGGTTCAACTGGGCCCTTTTCTCTCCACTATCTCACTCTCTACCTGCAGAATCCCTCTTGGCTCTAGCCTCTTCATTTGGCTTTTCAACAAGTACCTGGCCCCTGTAGCCCATCTGATCTCTACCTTCTCTCCTAACTTCCAGTGTTATGTCGATGACATGCAGCTCTACTTCAACCTTCCCTCCTCCGCCTCCTCCTCTTCCTCTCTCATTCCTTACTGCCTTTCTGCTATTCAAGCATGGTGCACTGCTAATGATCTCTGTACCAGCATGAGATGCCTGTCGACCCCAAAGAACTTTGGTATTTTCCCTGCTTGAGCTGCCACAGCTGACCACTGAACAGGCCTTTGCACTTGACTTACCAAGAACTGAAGAAGAGATAGGTGGGTTGATTATGTCCTTGGTGACCTTGATGACTCCGGAGAGGAACGGGCTACCATCTGAGTTCTATGAAGAATTCCAGGCCACTCTTGCCCCCGTCCTGCTTAGTCTTTGAGCAGGCATACGAAATGGGCCAACTCCCAAAAAGCAAGCGAGAAACAATGATAGTTCCCGTACTGAAATCTGGGAAGCAGGTTGACTTATCCGAAACCTATCGGCTCCTGGCGATGCTATATGAGGATGTAAAAATCCTCACCGCACTGCTGGCGTGTTTTTGCCAATGTGTACTGTTTTATTGTGGTCAGTTTCTTCAGCTGCCTGGACTCACTGATTAGGGACTTCCTATTGGGACATGGCAGACATAAAATAGCCCTGACCACCCGCTGCATGTCTTATGAGGATGGGGGTGTGCAGCTGCCTTGGCTGGAACTCTACTACATAGTTTTCCAATTCCAATACATTGCTGACTGGCTGTCAGCCAAACCGACAATGGAATCTAACCTGGTAAAGGCGATGGCGCATCTTGCACTGCTCAAGGAAGGCCTGTAGGTCATGCACCGCTGTTTTGGGCAGGCGTCACTCCTGATTAGATTAGGGAGACAGGTCTGAGGATGACCTTTGAGAGTGCTTCAGCTGCAGAATCCTTATTCCCCACATGTGCCCATGAATTGCCAGGAGGTGGGATGAAGTTGGACTCACTACATGGGGAGATATGTACATAGGGCGGACATTTAGGGACTTTGATGATTTGACACAGACAGAGGGACTCCCCAAAGGTCACTTTTGATAGTATCCAAAGATTGTCAAGATTGCAAAATGTAAGTGGCCTGATTGGCTTAGGGAACCAGAGCCTACCAAGCTGCTGTCATGGTTGTACGAATTGGAGGATGGCTGCAAGCATGTATTCAGGCTGCGTGGGAGTTTGCTGAGTGCAGCACATGACAGAGGTAGGAAACTGAGAATCCAATGGGAAACTGAACTCGGCCAAGGCATTGAGTGACACTCAATGGAATAGTACACTGTATTTTGTTAAAAAGATTTCCCGCAATGCTAGATTCTCGCCTGCTTCAGCTTAACCTGCTACATGGACTATACATGACTCCCAGTAGAGTCACCAAAGTTGATGCTATAGTGCTGCCTACCTGCCGGTGGTGTGATAATGACAGTGCAGACATTTTACATATGTTTTGGGGTTGCCTGAAAGTGTGTGCCTTTTGCATCTTATAGAGGTGGTGCGTAGACAGGCAGGTGGCAGTGGTTATCAGTGGTCCTCAATGGAGTGTTTGCTGGGAGCTTTCCCCAGGCCAGACAGAAGTAGACACATGGTCAAATCTATGGACCTGGCTTGTGTGCTGCCCAAAATGAGAAGTTCTATGTTGTGGAAGCAGAAAGTGGGCCCATAATATTGCTTCTGGCACAACAACCTCAAGATATGCAGTACAGCTGAAACCACAACGTGGATCAGAACCATGAGAAAAGGTATCCAAGAACCCACTGAGAACATAGCAGCCTAGGATGCCCTGCTCCTTGCAATGCTGAGGCCATCTGATGATAGACCCCCACGATCCTCCTTTATACAGGCATAAGAAGGAATGTGGGAAAAGCTCATGACCTGGCTTGGCACGGATCTACAGACTCACTGTAGTTGTGCTGTCATCGGCAGTTGGGTCCTTCCTTCTTGAGCATCCATATCTGAGCTGTGGTACTAACTATGAACACTTAGTCCTATTTAGATACTGTATGATAAGCAATGATAGATGCCTTTGTTTGTTTAGTTTTCTTTTTGCTATTGTTCCCTGTTTATTTTTTTTATTTATTTGTTGTTGATTGTAGATATCACTGCTTTGACTTTTATATGTGGTTAATGCGCATTTACCAAGAAACAGATTTAAATTTATATTAATTAGTGATGGTCTTGTCGGGCAATATGAGTGAGATACCTGTGAATAATTGAGATTTAGTGCAGGGATCTATGAAGCTCTATGGGGAATTGTACACTGAAGACGCTGGCAGATCAGTACTGGACCTAAGGTGATATTTGTTAAGTGGCAGGCTTGATGCTGATGCTCGTGCATCACTTCAAAGCGGGATTTCTTAAAGAAAGGGGTGGGTCATTGAATATAAGAACCCTAATTGATCTCATTGAGAAACGTGTGATTGTACGTGGCAATGAGGGTGATACGTACATATATATATATATGAGCTTTTGATAGGGTGAATTGGACCATTATGAGCAAGTGTGTATCACTAATTGGGTTCCCAGAGCAATTCACTAGATCTGTTGGCACCAATTATGCCAATGGCATATCACAGATGTTGTGAATGGCTGGTTATCAGAATACTTCTTCCTGGAAATATAATAGGATATATCTATCGAAAATATTTACTTTTCTAGTGATTCCTTTTATGGAAGAATGACACTAATTTAAAACTCCCCCAATGTAACAATCCCACCCTCAGGATCTGGGACACAAAACAGGTTGCTTTATTCTGAATATTTTACTTAAGCATCCTAACATCCGGAACATATTTACTACATCATCCAACCTTTGTGCACATTCACACTCCTATTGAGAGCGAGGGCGCATCAGCCCCTTTTCGAAGAATCTCCCATTGGGGCACTTGTGGTGTTCCCATGTCCTAAAATGGCCGCCGTCCTTGCAACGACATGTCTTCACCTTTGCCTGGCCTCACCAGGCTTCTAGTCGCCATCTGATTGGATGTTGCCCCGCTTCAAAAGCCAATAGCAATCGCCAACAGGTGGAAGCCGGCAGTGAAAGTAAGGTGAGGAAAAAGGCATCAGCTCTGACTGAGCTGATCACTAGCCTTCCCATGCCTTCATGAGCAGGAGCTCCCCAGCGCCATGGTGTACTGCAGGAGCAGCACCCCATCGATCCACAAAGGAAGTGAGGTAAGCTCTGGGACTCACTATCAGCTGTCTCAAGCCCCTCCGTGCCCTGCTGCAATTTGCCTCGAATTACATGTCCGGAACATATTTACTATATCATCCAAACTTTGTGTACATTCACGCTCCTATTGAGAGTGAGGGCGCATCAGCCCCTTTTCGAAGAATCTCCCATTGGGGCACTCGTGGTGTTCCCAAGTCCTAAAATGGCCGCCGCCCTTGCATCGACGTGTCTTCACCTTTGCTTGGCCTCACCAGGCTTCTAGTCGCCATCCGATTGGCTGTTGCCCTGCTTCAAAAGCCAATAGCAATCGCCGACAGGCAGAAGCCGGCAGTGGAAGTAAGGCGAGGAAAGAAGGCATCGGCTCTGACTGAGCTGATCACTAGCCTTCCCATGCCTTCAGGAGCAGGAGCTCCCCAGCGCTGTGGTGTACTGCAGGAGCAGCACCCCACCAATCCAAAAATTAAGTGAGGTAAGCTCTGGGACTCACTATCAGCTGTCCCAAGTCCCTCCGTGCCCCGCTGCAATTTGCCTCAAATTACAAGTCCACCCAGAACAATACATCATTACCCAGACCAATTCTTTGTACGTGATCCCTGTGCCTTCTATGCCTTGCATTGACTATCCCGATGCACCCGTACAACTGACATTTACCCTGGCCGTACTCTGTATCGCCTTGCCTATTGATCTAACATTTCAGACCTAGCTCTGCTGTATTCTGCACGGGCATGCCCTGTTGTACCTACTCTCGAATTTAGCTGGCCAGCATTTTGCACTGTTCACCCTGATGTGCCTGAAATTTGAACTTAGCTGCTCCGCATTTTGCATTGTTTCATCACGATATGCTTGGCATTTGAATCTAGTTGTTCTGCATTTTGCACTGTTCACCCGGATGTGCCTGAGATTTGAACTTAGCTGTTCTGCATTTTGCACTGTTCACCCTGATGTGCCTGAGATTTGAATTTAGCTGCTCCGCATTCTGTTCTGTTTTACCTTGCTGTGCCTGACAGTCGTTTTAGCGTTAGTGCATTCACTACTGCATAGCCTACAGAGCCTGTCGACCTTAGCCTGCGGCACCTTGCTCTGCCCATTTATTAAACGCAACATTGGTCTGGTGCCCTACCCCACCCAACTTCGGTATCATGTTACCACGCCTACCTGCCCAAAACCTCCCCCTCCCACCATTAAGAGTACTCCCACCTTTAAGAGTACTCATCAGACTGTGGATTTCCTCCTGCGCGCCCTATTTATCACCCCCTAGCACATTGGCACCCACCACTCTGCACACTGCAACCATGGCTCCTACCTGCAGACTTGCTGACACTTGCCCTAGCACCGCCCCCCAGCATCCTGATATCTACCTTAATGCACCGGCCCTATGGCTCGACCACTTCACTAAAAAACCTACACCCAATCAACCTTGTGCTACCACCTTAAGAAATCTAAGACTAGGTTCTAGACTTATGGGTAAGAAGGGTCACCCCATATACCCTAACATATCATTGAAAACCATGAAGCCTAGCATGCCCCCACAAACCCCTACCTCACCTATGCCCCAAGGCCCTCAGACTAACCGTGCCGCCTCAGGTGACACCAGTCATATTAGGTCAAGGCCTAGCAACGCTGGCCTGATCAAGGCCACCATGATCAATGCACAGTCCCTAGCAGCCCACGCCTTGGACATTGCGGATCTCATCAAGACTCAGGAGCTTGACATCATCGCCTTCTCGGAGACCTGGTTGCACCCCGCCTCCGACCGAGCTCTCTCATTGGCTATCCCACCAAATTATGCCATCGCCAGATGCGACCGGTGACCCTGCGGCACTCGATCTTGCCAACACCTTAACAGACCTAGGTTTTTCTCACCACATACAAGAACTCACCCACAACAAAGGCCGAGCCTTAGACTGGATCAGCGACACCAACTGCAACATCCGCCTACTCTCTAGCGTCCCTTGTGTTTGGTCGGATCACCACATCATCACCTTCAGCATTGAAGCAGCCTTACTACCAATGCGGCCTGTCGCCCCAGCCACCCTCACCAGAAACAAAAAGAATATAACTACAGAAAAGCTACTCCCTCTCATCCTCCCCACTCTCAATAATGCCACTGACTCCTGTTCTGACCCCATTATCTTAGCCAACATCTACAACCAGTCAGTTCTTACAGCCATAAACTCCATCGCCCCACTCAAACTTAGAAGACCCAAACAACACACGCACCTTAACTCGTGGTTCACACCGCAGCTTAGAATGTTACGCAAAGAGAAACGTAATGCAGAGGCACGCCGGAAAAGTCACCCTTCTGTCACTCATAAGGACAGCCTCCTATTAGCCACCCTTAACTATAAAGAAGCTCTTCTCCAAGCCATAAAAGATTCATACAACAACTGCATCGCATCAGCACAATCAAATACTAAGGAATCATTCAAAATTCTCAAGGAGCTCGAGTCACCCGTAGCCCCCCCTGACTCCTTTCCTAAAGATAGCAATTGGTGCTCCAATATCCAGACAGCACCCCTGGGTAAAGTTGCCACTCTCCAAACTAAAAGCAGTAATAAACAAAAGTCTCTATAGTCGGACCAACCACTGTTCACACCCATACCTAGCTCCCAACTCCAAGCTAACCCATCTTTTAAACCATTCGCCTTCTCCCCTCTTACCATCCCTAAAGTAGAAGGAATCATAAACAACCTCAAACCATCTAACTGCCAAGATGACCCTTGCCCAGCTCCTATCATTAAGGAAGCCTTGCACCACCTTGCCCCTTTCATCACATCTTTCATAAATGCCTCCTTCAAAACGGGTATAGTCCTGACAACCTCAAGGATGTGTGGGTGATCCCACTACTCAAAAAGCCGTACCTTGACCCCAACATCCCGACCAACTTCAGACCCATCACTACAGTCCCGTTCCTGCTTAAGATTCTTGATCGTGCAGCTTACCTGCAGATCCAAGACTACCTTGAGTCAAACAAACTCCTGGGGCTAAGACAATAAAGCTTCTGCCCTAAACACGGCACCGAATCAGCTCTGATTGATCTGAAAATTCAAATGGAGACACTAAAGGACAACGGGAAGCTTGCTCTACTCCTTCTCCTCGACCTCTCTGCGGCATTCGATTTGGTCAGCCACCAAATACTTTGCCAACATCTCAAATATGCTGCCCACTTCTCTGAATCTGCTAATGCCTGGATCCACTCATTCCTCAGCAACAGATCTATGCGAGTATTCTCACCCTCAACATCGGCAGACCCATCTCCCATTCTCTGCGGCGTCCCTCAAGGCTCTTGTGTATCGCCTACACTGTACAATGTATTCACCAAGCCCCTTTTCGATGTGCTTGACTATCTGGGTGTATCCTACACCAACTACGCGATGATACCCAGATACTCATTCCCATTACTAGTGACTACACAGCCGATACCAAAGCCTTGAACGATGTCTATCTGGTCATCCAGGCCTGGATGGCGCAACATGAACTTTGCCTCAACGACGATAAGACTGAGCTTTTACTACTAGGATCCACCTATCGTCTTAACAAACTCAACCAAGCCATAAGTCCTTCACTATTGACGGCAACATCATCAAGGTCTCCAAGGACACCAAAACCTTAGGCGTTTATCTGGACTCCACCCTCTCCTTAAACAGACAAACAAAGGCTGTCAGGTCGGCCTCTGCCTGCACATGTCAACTTATCACCGCCTGCAGACCATTTCTGAAGACTTACAACTGCACCACTTTGGCTAGAACACTAATCATGTCCAAAATAGATTACTGTAGTGCCCTCTACATAGGGACTAGTCAGTCTAACCTCAAAAAACTTCAAACTATTCAAAATAATGCCATAAGGGCAGCTCTCAATATCCCTAGATGGTCCCATATCTCCACCATTAGATCTGACCTACGCTGGCTCCCGGTAAAACAAAGAATTGCCTTGAAAATGCTAGCATTGATCCACAAATGCCTGAACAATGATGCCCCTCCTTACCTCTTTTCGCGTCTTGCACTTCACTCCTCCTCCCGTCCCATCAGATCAGCCCAAATTCACAGCTTAACCCTGCCTCGATTCAAACTCCAAAAAGCGGGTGGTGTGAGTTTCCCTGTCCTAGCTTCCAAACTGTGGAATACTCTGCCAACCTACATAAGAACTGAACCTTCGTTCCTAATGTTCAAGAACAACGCCAAAGCCTGGCTGTTCACCCAGAAAGCATAAGGTTCCCCACGCTAGCCGGTCCCTACCTGTAATTTACCTTATCTGTGTACAAATGCCACACTGTTTTGTTCATAACCTGTTTTTTGTATTTATGTATTACCTTTAAACCTGGCCTTTGTGTATACTTTGTTGTTACCTGTATTTAAGATTATGCGCCCGTTTGCCCATGGGCCTGGTGCGCTTTACAAATAAAATAAAGTTCAAACTAATCTATCTACATATGGACACACACATCAGAGTCAGATTTAACTTAAATGGCAATATAACAAGCAGGATTCCAAAATATAGTTGACTTAGATATGGCTGCATATTGGCACTGTGCTTATTTAATATCTGCATTTCAGGTATTAGCAATGCTACGGAATCAGCATTTGCAACAAATCAATTTAGCGACCTTCGTCTGATGTGGTTGGCGTATGTGGAAGATGTAGTCCTAATGGACCACTCCTTAATTGGACAGCAGAGGCTTTTCGCTGCCCTGAACAGTTATGAAATCGAGATGACTTAATAATTAATAAAGGTAAGACAAACATATTGAGATTTGCAACACTGAGACGGAGGCACAGCTTCAATTGGCATTTAGAATGTGTGGCCCTGGAAGAAGTTTCACATTTCACGTACTTGGATATCGCCTTACTCTCTGGCAAGAACAAGGCTGCACTGATGGATGTGCTATATTCCAAAACTGAACAATGAATACCTAAAATGAACAGAATTAACAACAATTTGGTAAACTCTCAATACTACCGGTTATCAAATTCTATATCTGTAAGGCCATACCGAAAACTGTAAGGCCATGATTGGCAGGATACATGCAGTGTCTCCTGTTATTCATGGGCCTAGAATTAACTATTTTGGCAAATGGGTTCACAGTCTTGCTTTTGTTGAAACAGACTGGCTATGGTCAAGCTTTTAACTTAGGCAACATTATGCTTTTTAAATTATTTACAAATAATTGAGTAATGGATAATAGTGGACCTGAGGGAGTGGAAGATTGTATGGTTTTAGGCATACATAATATATTTTATTCAGATGAAATGTATTCATATGATTCCAGAAAATATCTTTTTATAAGTGCATTTTGTAGCCTACTTTTCAAATATCTATTTACCTTGGTTCTTTTTTCTCTCTTTGTTGCTGTTGTTATTTCTATGCAAAGGCTGTGATGTAACTTTTTAAAGGTTTAAATAAACCAATTAAAACAAATAATTTAAAAAATAAATGAAAACATTAAAGGTGATCCCCTAACTTACCTTGCCGGGGGAAGTCACCCAGAACATTTCAAATGGATATCAATATCTCGTTTGCAGAAAGGAAACCGCAACCTGCCTGCGTGTCTCTCAATAATGTTTCAGATTCTTCCAGGTGAAGTGTAAATCTGCTGTTCTCCTGTCAGACAGGCTCTCCTGCTTTTCTGTTTTCCCCAAAACTCCCTATTGTTCCTATGTGCTGAGATTAAATACACAGAAAACTGCACCAATGCACGATCATTTGATGCAGCATGTTTGGATTGGACAAAGCCTGTTAAATGTTACCTTCACATTCACAGAGTCTCCAGAAACCTCTTCTTTGCTTCAATTGGACCTTTCAATTATCTGTGTCAGCGGTGAGTTAGCCCTCACATTAGGAATGCAAATTTAAAATTGGACTACAATATTAATCATTATAGTGATGTTGATGAGAATTTCACATTCAGATTCATAAGAATCTTTTAAGTCCAGAATTATCAGTTACTTTTTTGTCACTTCATGTATAACATTATGAATAAAATATGAACATGTATTAATAAATCACACTGTTTAGCATATCATTTGTACGTGCGTGTGATGCCCCCTTTTCTGTTGAATTTACACCTCTCTTTGTTTTTCAAATTGGACAAATTGTTTTGAAATTATAACAAAAAAGTTCCCAATTGCACTTTGTGAATTCGCATATTTAAATAATCTTTTGTTATATGCACCAGATAACTTGCATTTCACTTGTTTCTGGAATGCCCCTGTCAACAGAAACCATCAGCTGAGAAAGACATTCTGTGAAAGAAAGGAATCATTTGTATAGTCTGTTTAGGGAAACAGACACACATTTTTCATGATCCTAACGCTCTGATAAGGTTAAAGGTCAATGTACTACCTTAAGCATCTGCTTATTTGAAGTCACAAACAATGACCAACCATACATTGAAACTGTTAACATTTAAATAAGCTTATAAATACAAACCTGTGCATTTGGGGTTTTGGAGGCAAAATAGAAGCATTTGAATGAATGTTTTTATAATTTGGTGAAAAGGAGACTTTGGGCCTCATTACGACTTTGGAGGTAGCCATGGCGCAATTAGCGCCATGGCTGCCTCCAAAATCGTGTCCGGGTCCGACATGGTGGAGTGGGGACTTACCGGGACATTCCGCGCTTGGCGGACCCGGTAAGTCCCCATTGCAAATGCCATTCCCCATTCCCATTTGAGCCCCCATAGGGCTGAATGGGAATGGGGAAGTCGCTAATTACGGGGCTGCTATTGGCAGGCCTGTAATTAGCGCCCTGGTCCCCTAACGGGACCCGTAAGGGACGTGTGGTCTGACCAGACATCCCTTGCGGTTCCTGCTAAGGGACCTCGGAATTGGGCGGTAAGGGATTACCGGCACCGGTCTCCTTACCGGTGACCGGTATCCCTTACCGCCCACCTCGTAATGAGGCCCTTTGTCTCAAGGAAATACAAATGATCCCATGAACTCTTTCAAGCATTTAGCAAAGTGAATGACAAAGGATAAAGCCATTCCTCCTTCGCAACAGAGCTCTCGTCTGCACAAACTACTTTCTTCAAACTAAGATAACAATTAAGAGTTTCCATGTAAAAAGAAATGTTTCTCTCTGTGTCATTCCTATGTGTAAAGGCAATCTCATAATAAGTTGTTCTATTCGTAAACACATTAGATTTCTCATATGATTTGTACTATTTGCCCCCATATCCCTTGTTGTACGATAGGAGACCTCTCTGTCAAAATAAGAATATATGGGGGGTTCCTTTCTATACTGGCTCCCACAAAGTCTTAACCTATGCATATGCCCTCTTACTGCTTGTGTTGGATCCAAAAGTTTGAATCCTAGGTCTACTAGAGTCCCTATGGCAGTATAGCCGGGTCTCAGGGTACAAGCTAAACAAGGTTAAACTGAGGCAATACCTATTTCCAGTGGATGCTTTAGGGCTAAATTGTGGTGGTGTCGATTAGGATGGTGCAAACATGGGTTCAAGTATCTGGGGATAGGGAATAATAGGGAGGTGAGCTCCTCCCTACTGATGAGGTCCAACCAGACCGAAACACGTATCTGGGGATGCTGTTGGTACTCTTGTTCAGGGGAAAATTGCCCAGCATTTCGATGCTGGACTGCCCCAGGGCAGGACAAAGACTGATATGTTTGGGATATTTCTTCTCCGTGAATGATAGTGAGCTAAAGACTCTGAGTAGGTCCCTCATAACCAGGACTAATGTCTGGCAGAGGGACTCCCAGGAACCCCCTTGTCAATTTGCATAATTAAGTAACTTTGGGTCTCACCCTAAGTTACTAGGGGAATCCAGAAGTGGACCCTATGCTCACTATTCTTAGAGAGGCACAGCTCCTCCCTACTGATGAGGTCCAACCAGACCGAAACACGTGTCTGGGGATGCTGTTGGTACTCTTGTTCAGAGGAGAATTGCCTAGTTTTTCGGTGCTGGACTGCCCCAGGGCAGGACAAAGACTGATATGTTTGGGATATTTTTTCTCTGTGAAAGATAGTGAGCTAAAGACTCTGGGTAAGTCCCTCGTAGGGACTCCCAGGACCCCCCTTGTCAATCTGCATAATTAAGTAACTTTGGGTCTCACCCTAAATTACTAAGGGAATCCAGACGTGGACCCCTTGCTCACTATTCTTAGAGAGACACAGCTCCTCCCTACTGATGAGGTCCAACCAGACCGAAACATGTGTCTGGGGATGCTGTTGGTACTCTTGTTCAGAGGAGAATTGCCTAGCATTTCGGTGCTGGACTGCCCCAGGGCAGGACAAAGACTGATATGTTTGGGATATTTTTTCTCTGTGAAAGATAGTGAGCTAAAGTCTCTGGGTAAGTCCCTCGTAACCAGGACTAATGTCTGGCAGAGCGACTCCCAGGACCCCCCTTGTCAATTTGTGTGGTGGGTAATGGGCCATCATTTAAAAAATATATAAATAACATTTTATTTGATTTTTTAAGATGGATGATGCTAGATTAGTCCTTGGGGCAAAGAACATACCTTAAATATGTATGTGCTGCCACATATTCACCATGTTTCCAGTTGCGGTAGATATGCTCTGTTGATTTTGGTGGACGTAGAGCAACATGTGTGCAATCAATGGCACCTAGCACTTTTGTGAAGTGCACCACCCCATACAAATCTTGGATATGCCAGCGGACAGAAGGAAGTGCAGTTATGATAGCCTACACCTGGTATAAGCAGCGTGATTGCGTGGCCTGGGTGATGGCACCTACTATGGCAATGGTGCGCTGTAATGATCCTGTGGCCATAAAAATGCAGAACCGTGAGCACCTTTTGCAAAGGACCCAGTGCTTGGGAGCACATTGTGGGCAATGTGAGGTCATCTTCCCACTCTGTGACCAGGTCGAGTATGATAAGGGGGGAACCTATACCTGTCATAGACCGGGTTGTCAGGCAACCCAAAAAGGCTGGTCCTTGGGTGGAAGATCCGGACCTTGGCCATCCTCCTCCTCCGGTGTCCCAGGATGACTGCTGCAACAAATGGTGCATTCATCATGGCTGTATCCATGCGTTTGTTGATGACACATATTTTTTTATCCATTTGTTAGTGTGAGCGTTAACGTTTATGCCTACTATCGCGTGGCGTAGGTGTTTCTGAATTTGTGCTTGGTTTTTCACGCACCAGCGTTCCCTGTTCAATGCCATGAATATGTTTGTTTTGATTGCGTCTGGGCCATGTGATTGTTTGATGGTGGCACGTCCCTCATAACACCCACATTTTCGCTTCTTCTTCCTCATTCCACATGTTTCGCCCCTTTCTAGATGGCTACGCAGGCCTGACCGGCCCTACCCCTGGAGTCTCGCGCAAGGTGTTTGTCAGCTCGCAGGGACGTGGTGAACCAGCGCAGATTCCTCGCAAGTCCCTGTAAGCCCTGCGCATTGTGTTCCATGAATCGACGAATGGGGACTTGTGTGCAATTTTGCGTGCAAGTCCCCTTTTTTCAGCGCTGATTATTTCATGAATTGGGCCCATAGTGTCTGTTTACAAGATGTAATGTATTGTATGCTTCACATGCTAAATACCGGCAACAATTGCAAAGATAAGCCGCTTTGTCTCCATGGGTCACATGAAACTGTCCTATAGGCATGAGGCAGACCTTTTTTGCTTGTTGGTCGGCAAACTTTACAAAGGACTCCCCCACTGAAAACATGGCTTGAATCCAAGTTGTTTACAACTAGAATAAAGTGTGGCCCCTAATGGTGTTGAAAACAAACTTTAGCCATACTTGATGTCTCGGAAAGCTTATTTCATGCAGGGCAGATGGCCTAACCTGTGGAATGTAGGAGGAGGTGAAAAAACAGGGCCTACAATCAAGGCTGAACTTACAGGAAAATAGAAGCTTTCCAGATGGAAATGGTTGTCCCCTTTAGGTAAGAGGACATAATACCAGATGTCTGCAATGGGGGATCTCTGTGTTGGCTAGTTCATCCCAAGTATTTTTCTATCTGCAGCCCACACTTCAAACAACTAAGAGACTAATAAAAAAAACACTCTTGCCTGGAGACAGGAAAGCCCCAATTTGCATAAAATAAAGATGTCCTATTAATTTAAAAGGACCATTAGCATTTAGGCATTTTTCTCAGCAACCATAGGTCGTACTGCCATCATGTTCATGTAATTTATTAGATCATTTCCAGGAGATTGTGTTAAAATAAAATTCATCCACCTACGCTTAAGGGAATTGTAATGGCCAGCTAAAAGGTGTTCCTGGCTGTGCTGAACATGTCCTGAATTTGAGAAGTGGCATGCTGGTGGAGGGTAAAATTAGGAACATGGGGAGTAAATTGCATGCTCCTAACTATTATGCTTTTGTACAAATGGCGGAAAATTGCCAAACGGCTGTGCCAAATGGTGTGGACCCGGCTGTTGTTTTATTAAATTTCCCATGATTACCTGAATCAGTAAATATATACATTATGGCAGTTACTATTAAATCACAGAGTTTTTGTCACAACTAGATTTTTGACAAAAGTTGACATGAAAGGCTCCTAAACCAATTCTTAGAGAGAGACTGGATTTGGGAGGAGAGAGAAAGGTGACTGTCCAATACTGGTTGCAGGAATTCTTGCAAGGTACTGCCCAAAACTGAAATTGTGATGTTGTCATCACTGGTATATCAAGTGGATGCACTTTGGGAGAAGGGGGGAGGGAGCTGCTGAAAATGACCATCTGACAGCCGCTGGGAAACACCAAAGTAGATTGCATCTGGGTGGAGCTGTCTATTGCGGGGAGGCCTAAAAATTTTAGATGGGCCCTATGGTGAAGAGCTGGGGACCATCTCAAGGAGTGACTAGACCACTGCCCTTTCCTCCAAGAGAGCCCTGAAATGCAGCTGGCTTTCCTGAACTTTGAACAGAGGTTTTAAATGTAAGTAGAATTGTGCCAAATTCAAACGGAAAGGTGGGGAAGACTGCTTGCCTTAAATCCTTTCCCTTTATAGTGGGGATGGGGGCAAAGCTATGTAGATCATTAGCCTATTTAACTAAAAATATTAATTTACTTAATTCCCCATTTGGCAAAACACCACAGGATGATTTATGTTAAAGTTAAAAAAAATAACAAAGCTCATTCCCAGTGTGCACTGAAAACTATAGCCTGCAATTTAATTGGGCAACCTCTCTGCTCAGATTCCACAACACAGCCCTTTAAGTGGAGGGGGTCTGAAATTCAAAATTCTCAAATCATCCCATTTTTACTGTCCATCTTCCCCAACCCAGCCCTTTAAGTGGAGGGGGGTCTGAAATGTATTTTAAAGCAAAAGTGGAGAACTTTTAATTTCCATATTCATTTGTATCAATATGTAAACCAAACTGCAAGCCTTTTAAGCGCACAGAAAAATCGAAATTGCACAGCATTACAGATGTAAATTGCTTTTGTTTATTATTTCTGAAGAGAATTTTGTATATAAAAAGGATTGTGATTTGTGTTAGTGATGCAAGTAAATTGAGGGGAAAACACCCCAAGCAAAGGTGGAGGATAGGTCATGCCCTGCCACCAACCAATGGGCAGGGATCCTGCCCCATATAAGTCCTTTCCTCGAAGGCCACATCCTCTTTCTTTGCTGCTGACGCCACAAGCTAAGTCACTCCCATCAGTTGTGTACGTTGTTGCTAGTCAGGGTTAATACTGCAGTTATTTTGTAGCCTTTAGTCTGCCATTGTTCTACTTTCACACTGTGTTGAAACACCTTGTTTCTTCAGGTTTACGAGGGCATGGTGCTTTGTTGGCCTTGGGACTTGCCTTTCTTCTCAGGATTATCAGCATTATTTAATTACCTTCTCGTGTGTGTAGAGCGGACGCGCGTATATGTGTTTGTGTATAGAGCTGACGTGGAACAGACATGCACGCGTGTGTGTGTAGAGCAGACGTGTGTGTGTGTATGTAGAGCTGGCACCTGTGTATAGATCAGAAGTATGTGTGCGCAGACCAGACGAAGTACCAGCTAGTAGAGCCGGTGATTCCTTAGTGCAGTTGAATGCATGATCGAACGAACGCATGAGCGACGAATTAGGAAGTATGTAGATATAATCCGATCTCATACGCATCATATCACATCACCACGCTTACTCTCTTCTTTTACACCATCACCCAACTAGAACACAGCGATACTATGACACCATTCGGTATAGCTGTTCTCATACCAACATCTTCCTCATACTACACATCACTCTAACTAAACACTGCTGGTTACACCCTCCAGCCGGCGTTCTCCTCAGGCCTAACGCAGCCTCAATCGATCTGGATAATCCGGCCAGAACGAACACATACGCCTCAACCCTCAACCACCACACCTAATGCTAAGAAGCTGCCTCCACATGAATGCTACACCTGCAGCACACATATACGGTGCGCACACGCATCTTTGACGCCTTTATACTCTCTCTACTGACTTGAACTTCGGTTCCCGAGGGCGTTCAACCTACCAGCGCCTTGAGACTATACCAATGGTACATAAGGCGCTATATAAATGCAAAGTAACATAACATAACATAACATACGCGGCCGTGGATTCTGTGTCATGCTGAGATAAGTGTTTCTTTGCCCTGTCACTCAGGTCAGTGAACACTTTTGCTTTCCTGGTCCCAGTTACTGAGGTCCAACGCATGGAGACCTTCAAAGTCAGCACATGTGGTGCTGCAGCTGAATCTCTCTCCCATCAGGAATCTCTCCCGACTTGGGCTAGCCCCGTCCATGTGACGCCTTTTCGGTTGCCAGGCTTCACCTTCTCCTAAAGTGAGGTGTTTCCCTCGCTCGCTGTCAGTTTTCGGACTTTGCTACTGCCTGCCCATCATCAACGGGGTAAGCAGCTGTAGGCACGACGCCTGCTCAGCGTATATAGTAAAGACCATTACAGTGCCTTAGTGTTTAACAGCTGTTACGCTGTATTAGCATGTTTGTTTATCACTACACTTGTTCCCTCCTTTATTGCGTCACAAGCCTGTGTGCACTGCATTCTTTTAGTTTTTCTGTTCCCTCCCATAGTTTCATACCCTGTCATTCGGTGATCATGGTAGCTAGTAAGCAGGGTTGAGGGCTCTTCTTCAGACAATGCCAGTTCCCAAGTTAGGCCTTCAAAGAAAAGTGAGAAGTTGGGGAAGATGGTTCTATCAGAGGGTCTGGGGAGGTATCCCTTTCGGACCCACCTTCAGTAACACAGGTAATTCGGTATACAGTGCACCTTTAGGCCACAGGGCGATCTGGCGTGTTATTAAGAATTAAAATAAATAAATAAATACTATGGCTTCTGCCCTCCATGACCTTAATTTCACTTTTGCCTCGGCTTTTGATAGATTTATTAATAAAATCTCTGATTTTCACCCTCATTCTGATGCAGGACCTTTGCTTCCAGTGCATGTGCCTCGGAAGTGTTCTGCTAAGTCCAAGCATTTGGAGGGACAACTCAGTCCAGTTTCTAGTTCCCTAGGTCAGGAGCTCTCTCCTGACCTCTCCCCTAGAAGGGGGCTAAAGCAAACATTTGCTCATGAGGGAGCCTCTCAGTCACATCCTTTTCCTTCTTGTGCAAGTCAGCCAGGGCAAGCCAAGCTATTAAAGTACTTTCTGTGCCTATATCTTCAGAGGATAGTTCTGAAGATTTAGAAAAAAAGGGCCACTGTAGATCTCTCCTAGGGTGTTGGGGGTCCGTTGTTGGATGAAATCAGGGTGCCTTTCTTCAATCCTTCCCTCATTCAGCATCCCAGGTCACCGGGGTTGCACCCATCTGATGCTGTTTCTGCCTTCTTGAAACATTGGGTTAGAAGACCCTTGACTAAAGAAGTTAGGAACAAGCTCTGCTCGGAGTGTCCTAGACCTGACATCCCAGACAAGGTGGCCCTTACTCCAGATATCGACCGGCCCATGGTTTCAATCCTATCTCAAATAAGGAAGTACCCCAAAATTGGGGTAGATAAGGTCTAGAGGGGTTGTCAAGATAAATTGTTAGATATGCTGGGTCCCCTGATGCAGATTTTTGCGTTAGCATAGGATGCCACACTCTCTTATTCACCTGTAGATGTTCATGCTCTCTAGGGCTGGGTGCAAAGGGCCATCTGCCTGCTTGGCAACACCAATGCTGCCATTTCCAGGGAATGGTGTATGGCGCTCCTTATGTAGATGGATTCCAAATTAGCATATATGGCGGAAAAAGTAATTAAAGACCTGTCGGCTTATGTAAATACCTTTACAGCCCTAGATAAGGCACAAGCTAACCTCAGAAACGTTTTCACCCCTAAGATTTTTAACAAGGCTGGAGGAAGTAGAGCCCACCCTTCTTGGCTGTGCCTCTCAGGGCTCTGCCTGTCCCAGGCAATGTGCATCCAGAGGTGCTCACAATTGCTCCTGTGTTCAAGGGGCCCAAATTGCTTTGTACCCCCAAAGGGGTTTCCTGTGGAGAGCATGTGCCAGAAGAGGTGCTGGTAGAGCAAGGAGAGCTCCAGGTAAAGCCACATGTTTTAAAACTTTCTACCCACATAGGTTTAGGGGGTAGGTTGGCCAAGTTTGTTCCTCAGTGGGAGGTGCTCACTTCAGATCCCTGGGTGTTACAAACCGTAAGAGGTTTTCAAATAGAGGTTTTTTCCCCTCTGTGTCAACTCACATTCCCTCTTCCTCTCTTGTTCGACAAAGCCAAACCAAAATGAGTCGATGCAGAGGTCCAAGACCTCATTTACAAGGGGGCAGTGGGCCCAGCCACCTTCAGGTCCTCCTAATTCCGAAACACAATCTTCGTAGTCCCAAAACCCAAGGGTTTTGTCCAGTCATTCATTTACGAGCCCTCAACTCTTTTGTGGTTTATCAACATTTCAAAATGGAAGGAATTCATCTGCTCAGAGACACCCTTCTCCATGCGATTGGAAGGTCAAAATTGACCTCAAGAATGGATTCTTGGTAGTCCCAGTTTGCCCTCCCCATCAGGAGTTTCTCCAGTTCCAGTAGGCGACTTGCACTTGGCAGTTTGCCTCCCTCCCATTTGGCTTCTCACCAGCCCTGTGGTGCTTCACCAAGCTAATGAAGCCGGTGATGGCTCATCCCAGGTCAAAGTGGGTACGAATCATCATATATCTGGACGACATGCTCCTTCTTGTGCAGAGCTTTCAGTCTCTTCAGATTCATCTGGCTTTAACAGTCTCTATTTTGCAAGTGATGGGCTTTGTCATAAATGCAAAGAAGCCAATTTTCTAGCCTACGCAATGTATCCAATTTCTGAGCTTCAGTATATATTCCAGGCAGTGCATCCTCCTATTTTCAGACAGCAAGCTCTCCAAAATCCAGAAGGAGATTTGCCTTGTCCTCAGGAAGGGGGTGGTCTCCCTCAGGCAGCTAGCCAGGATAGTGGTGATGCTATCAACCTCCATCCAAGCTATATTTACAGTGCCACTCCATTACAGGGCTTTATAATGCCTCAAGGGCAGACAATAACACAAGAGTCTGTCTTACTCACAATTGATAGTCCTGTCTCCCGAAGCCAGAGTAGAACTCCTTTGGTGGCTCAGCACATGGAGGACTGGAATGGCAGGACAATTTTGGGGCCATCATCCGGATGTCATTCTGCAGTCGGATGCCAGCAGGGGAGACTGGGGTGCCAGCATAGGACAGGTGTCCACTGGGGGGAAAGTGGTGAGATCAAGAGAAATCTTTGCATATTAATTGCCTGGAGCAGCTGTTAGTGGGCTCCTTTGCAGTCAAGGGTCTTCTCAAAGATCAGGAGAAATGCTGTGTCCTTTCTGAGAAACCAGGTGTCTCACCCACTAGTCTCCGGGGTTCTGTCATTCGGGTGGCCAGGACACTGCCATCACTTTTGGATCCAGTTCCAAGGGTGTACTAGTGCGGGAGGATCACCTGGGTGAGGGGACTTCTGGGAATGGGAGTGGGACGCAGGATGTTGAGAGACAGTATCCCCGTCCCTATAACACCTTTACCCCATCCTACCAGGTAGGACATTTAGGAACTCTTCCCCCACCCTTTTACAACACAAGCACTTTCACACAGACAGCCCGCTATGAGAGAAAGCAGACTAACACCCGAGCAGTATACCTGACGTGTCCCAATACAATGGTCAGACGAGGTCAGGCAATCACACATACCTGACTTCCATTAAGCTTCCCCACATGGATAAAAGGTGGAGCGCGAGAGCACTCTCTGAGTGAGGCAAAGCACATGAGGAAACAGCAGTTTCAAGATGGCAGCTGAACAAGAGAAAAAAGATGGCAAAACAGAAGGCGATCACAAAGAGGAAAATTCCCTTGACCTTTTCGGCAAGGAACCATTACTTTCCAGAAACCTCGAGAGTAGAAAGCGTAAGCCCAAGAAACTAGGCTGAAGAATCCTGCATTGTGTGTCGGAGATACCCGGGACCCCCTGCATTAATAAACAAGGCGGGCAGAAGCACCAGCCGCCGTGGTACCGTCCTTGGCTCCAAGCACAAAGCAGCATCAGTGAAATCAACACAGCCGGTGAGTTGGGGAGACCGATACAAGACCGGTCTGTGTTGAGGCCAAGGTTACAAGCAGCAACATCAAATGGCGAGTGGCGAGTACTGGAACGAACATTGTTAAAACGCATGGATAAGAGAAGCAAGTAAAGTCGAACTGCTAATGAGTGATTGAACTTTAAAAGCAGGATACAATACCTTTGACAGCGTGGTCCGGCACCACGTGGGTGCTCAATCGAAGGTCTCTGTAAGGTATCCAGCTGAGAAGTGGCAAAAGTGAAAGTGAGAAAAAGGTTATATCAAGAAGAGAAGGAGTAATTGTGAACCAAAGTGGTCCTGCGATGGGGGAAGCAAAATCCTGAGCACAGTCGAAAGTCTTCAGACCATATGAAAGCTTTGTTTTAATGTTGGTCTGGCCCTGGCGGGAGGGGGCATGGGGTAAACAATAAATCATCCAAGAAGTTGTATATGTGAAATCCTCAGAAGAAAGGAACTTTAATGTTTGTCGTGTTGCATCAGGCCCTCTGAAATAAGAGACTTTGAATGGCAAAGAGACTTTAGCACAGAAGGCCCATATGTTGAGGTTTTGAACTGCATTCTCATGCTAGAGAAGCCAGAGAGTGTGCTTATACGTATTGTGCTTGAGTGTGCTGCCTTGTCCCATGCTAAAAACGTGGAAAGGGAAGCCAACGGCTTGAATAATATCCTGACATATCATTCCTTGAACACTATTCATTTGCATAACATTGTTTCACACACTATTTGTATTTAGAAGTAAGGATTGGCAATAGGTTTATTAGGCCGTTTTATTTTGACAGACTCAACTAGGACCGCGTAATTATTATTTGATGGTCGTAGCTTGCTCCCTTCTTTAGATTTTGGATTTTACAAACCGAATTGAAGTTCAATAAACACCCTTGAACTGTGATCACTTGTGGCTGTCTTACTATTTAATGCCATGCCTTCCTTACACATTTTTCGGATTGACGATGTATCAGCAGTTTGTTTCATAAACCATCTGGGGGGAACTCGCTCCAAGGCCCTAGCAGATCTGGTGAAGGATTTCTGTCACTATTGCATGGACAGGAACATTCTATTAAAAGCCGAGAACCTTCCGGGGTCTAGCAATGCAGTGGCGGACTGGAATTCCAGGCACCTTCAGGTCAGGAGTGACTGAATGTTGGACACAGCCATTTTTGCCAAGATCCTCTTGCTTTGGGGTGCAATTCACACTGCTCTCTTTGCCTGCAGGCTCAATTGTCAGGCCTCTTTTACATGTTGGAGCCCCAATCCCAATGCAATAGCTACCGATGCTTTCCTTCAGGATTGGTCGGACCCCTATCCTATACCTTTCGCTATGATAACTAGGGTCCTAGTGCAAGTGCACAGACAGGCTGTAACAATAGTAATAGTGACTCATTTTTGGTCCTTTCAGGTGTGGTTTTCAACCCTATTGGAGGTGGTGGTCAATGTTTCTGGACATCTTCTTCTCCACCCTCATGTAATAACAGATCCAGCAGGCCAGAATGTATGTAGGATGCTTAGGCTCATAGGTAGGTTCCAGTACAGTTCCTTTATTACAGCATCACTAAGTTACGTTAAGATAATGCATAGATAACCCAGAGATAACCACTGGCTCCCATTACGCAGGCAGGGGCTCTCCAACTGCCTGTATCTAGAACCTTGTCTACGTACATTCTCTCACTCACAGCCAACATTCTCTCTTACATCGCCAGGCTTCCACATCCATCCCAAGCACTATACAACACATGTCCCTTCCTTCCACATCTCACCACAGCACAACAAAGCCCATCACAACGCAAACATTCCCTCAGTCATTGTCCATGGAAAACAGACTTATTTTCTAATCTGTAGTCTGCCAGATATAAACTGCCACATGTCTTCCTAATTCTCTCAACTACCACACAACGTGCAGGTCAGAGCATCAGCTCTCCTGCCTCCGCTATAAGAAATTGTGAAGGGCTTTCTCTTGTTATGGCTATAGCATAACTCCAGAAGACAAGGTTTGCGCTACCCAAAGATATGTATTTGTGGCCCCACAAAATCTTTGTTCAGGGAGGATAAAAGGGTTGCCTTGTTTGGTTTCCAATTCACTCCCTTAAAGTGTCAAAAGAAACCCTACAAATGCCATTAAGGGGATTGGAAAATTATTTAAAATGATTATTATTATCATTATTAGTATTATTGTTAGGGTATTTATTGAGCAAGGGCCTAGATTTGGGAAGCCACAAAGTGCTTTTCAGTCATAGGGGGAAGTGCATACTGAGGAAAGTAGAGCTAAAAGAGAGCGGAAAGTTAACAACAGGGGAGGAGGAGGGTGGCCAATCTGGAAGCAGGGGATCTACAAACAACCAGGAGAGGAAACAGGGGATGGATCAGACTGCCGGTCTCAGGTTAGGTGGGGAGTGGAGGGTGAGTGGACCTAGATGTTAGGGAGAAGAGCTTTTCTGAAGAGAAGAGTCTTAAGCCCCTTCCTGAAATGTAGAATGGCATGTGTGAGTCTTGTGTTGATGGGGAGAGGGTTGCACATTCCGGGGGCATAGAAAGAGAAGGCCTGTCTTCTAGTTCTTTCTTTCCTGCGTCAACAGAGTTTAAGCCTGAGCATGTCTTGAACTCCTCTGGAGATTCTGAGCTTCTCAGCAATAGCTTGGGGGCTTGAGGGCAATGGTTTTGTAGGTGATGCAGCAGGATTTGAAGGTGAAACATGCTTTCAGCCTGAGCCAGTGCAGTTTGATGATGGTTGGGGTAATGTTTTGGAATTTGCAGTGTCCTTTGAGTCATACTCCAGCATATAAGACATATATATCTCAAGGGTTTGAGGGTGGTTGCCTGAAGGAAGTTCTCAGAGAAGGGCATTGCCACAATCTAGGTGAGAGAGGACCATGGCTTGGACTGCAGATCAGAAGTAGTTCACTAAGAAATTCACACTAACCTAGTTGTGCACACAAATTGTTTTGCCTTATGTATTTTGAAATTACATTAATGCTATACACTTTTTTTTTGCAACGCCAAAAAATATTATGATGCTTGTAGTATAGGCCACAGTACATATACCAGTCAATTCTCTCCTTACTTAGATCTTCAATTTCAACTCAAGGGACAAGACTCCAGAGCACTCCCTTTTCTGACCTACAAACATGGACGACTTATCCTTAAAACAACTGAAAAATACATTTCCGAAATAAATCACATCCCAGAACCAGTTACCATTGATAGAAAGTGACCTCTGGTAGGCCTAATCCTGTATCCCATACTTGCTCCCCCCATGTTCATAATTTATGATTGGTATTCCTCATGTATAATGGTGTTGCTAGCTCTGGAAAGGATCAGGGGCTAGGCTAATGGTGGGCCTGTCGGGACTCGGGGCTAGCTAGTCTTTTGGTTGTATCCCCTGGGCTTCTATCCAGGGCTACAACCAACAGACCCGGGGCTATAGCCTCCTCAGCCCCCACCCCCCTCCTAGCAACGCCTCTCGCCCCTTTCTTAGCATTTACAGGCCCAATTTCATTGGGCTGTAAAATGGTCTGTAGTTGGTAAAACATGAGGAGACAAGTTCTCTGCATGTTTCCCCTCTGTGACACATTTATTGGAGTGGGGCAGATAGCACAAAATCCATTTGTGAATTTGTAGCCAGCTGTTATCAACCTGTATGGCCCACCAAGCACAGCATTATTGCTTAATAGGATCTTCCAGGCTTCCTGTCACGTGCACTGCTCAGTGGCAAACTGCATTGTGAGGTCGCCTACGCAGCATCAAATGCTGACGCAAAAGAGCACAAAAGCAAGATTCCATTCGTCAAATAACACGTTTTACACGTTCTAACCAATCAAAGCCATCCTCTCTCCACGTTTTGGAATGTAACATGAGCAGGGCTGTTCACTTTACTTTCAACCGCATGATGTACGAGCACAATACGTATATTTATCTTTTATTGTAGCAACAGATTTACGACTCCCTCGCAACAGGTGAAAAATACCAATTATGGCAGGCAGGGAGGTAATGAGTAGCTAATGTTGAATACCCTGCAGCGGTGTTTGTTGGCCCGGCGCCAGCAAACTCTGGCTGAACTTGAACCCAGCCCAGCAGCTCAATAATGCAGCCTTGATGACACCTTTGCTGAAAAATGAAGGCCTGCATTCTGCAAATGGATCCGGGCGACTGTAATCCTAAAGTAAACTGAATCCCCGTCGCCCCTTTGCGATGCCCCGTCCCTCCTGGAAGGGGAACACAATGGCGCTGATAGGCTTGCCACGCATTCGCAGATACTGCGGCTAAACGCCGCCAGTAGCCATGCACACAGTGTTGCTGGATAACCCAGCTTCCTACACCCTTTCAATCCAGGTATCGAGAAGTTTGAGGCTGTTTGAAAAGCTATCAGCTGTGGTCAGGCTTTTTCTAAGAACGTAGAATGAAAGATAAAATTAACAAGCCTGCAGAAAAAGCCGACGCATTGAGAGTGAGGCGTGCTCTTTGTGGGCCAGTGACTGGTTTGACAGGTATTTTGTTTGCCTGAAGATACACGCCCTAAATGCCTGAGTTTATACAAGGGAAGCGGCTTGCAAGTCACGGCATTGCTGAAAATGTGTGCGTATGGATTTCCGTGTGATGCTTGAACGAACATGCATTGGCTCACCTCAACCGTCCTAGTGAAAGGTATAATTAGGTGTCAACTCAAGAAGCATTCCTTAAATTAGAGTGCAGGCACTTTGGGGAAAAAATATATTGTCCTTAGCATTGAGTTGGAAAATAAAAGCAAGCAAATATGTTGAAGAGCATATGGAAGATTAATGGGCAGCGGTGAATGAAATTAAAAAGAAAAGTGTTTATCGTCAGTGCTTGAGTGTGCGTGGCTTACAATGATTTCCAGTGCACGTCGAACTAAGTCTAAGTAAGCCTACTGTAACAGAGCCACGATGCGCGAGGGCTGTTTTTGAGCCATATAAATTTAAATAAATACATTCAGGGCAAAACTATACACCTTTAGCACTTAAGGAGACTTTGCAGGTATTCTGTTGTGTTTGCTGCTTTATATAGGTTTCGAAGACAGGCCACTAAAATGGCACTTTAGAATAATCGCCCGATCAAAAGGATAAGCCGACAATGACCCAAAACACGTTTTCCCGAGGGAGAAAGTGGAGATAAATCTAGTCACCTGGGATCTATTTTTGGACTGATCTTAATGGTATCCATTTTGTCACCGGATAGGAACAGCATGAGGGCACTTTCTTGTTTGCTTGCTTCCCTCATATTCTCTTACCGGTTGTGGCGGATTCCTAATGGACCGTTAGACTATCCGGTCCTGTTTAATAAGGTGCCAGGCAGATCTGCCTGTGAACGTCTGTGGCTGCTGGCCGGGCTCAGTGTGGCCTTGTTCCCCTTCAATTTGGTATCCTGAAGGTGTAGGGCCTGATAAAGAAGCACTTGAACTGAAAGCTGTGGCCATGCCGAGAACGTCTTGACTTCATGAATGAAAGGAGAATAACTTGTAGTGTTGATACATCTAAACCCGCTAATTACATAGAATACTTTGCACCATAAATGCCATCTTCCATTCTTGCCATGATTGCCATTTTCGTGACTACTTATTTGGACTCAAGTTAGTTACAGAGATCTAATGCAGCTTCAACTGCGACTACTCTATAATGTCCAGTTGGTTCGGCATAGTATTAGTGTAGTCGACAACTCTTCGGAAACAATGTATTACCACTTCCTCCCGCTTCCATGTCAAAATCCTTGCTTATGAGATTGAGCCAAATCCAGGACACAGGCAACAGCATTACCCCATTAAAGGTAACAAAACCTGTTATCACCTCGCCCTGCCCTAGTTATAAAGCACCCGATCAATCACTCTTAGTACTGCTTATCTGTCAGACCTGTAGGCAGTGTTTTTTCTGTTTCTAGCGCAGTTCCCTTTCATGTTTCATGTGTGATTCTATTGTTGAATTTCTTAGGTGGGATCCACCACTTCCCCGTCAGTCCTCTGATCAGCGTATGAATGGTAGGAGATATTTTGAAAATATGGACATGAGCGGCTGTATATACAGATTAGACAATGGAGGATCATGATCAATAAGGTAAAAGCACCGTCATCTGTGTTCTGCAGTATATCTTCCCGGACTGTGATCACGGCAGGCTGCGTCCCATGAGTTGGTCTGAATCCAGATTGGAAAGTGTCAAGGAGGTTGCGTCCCTCAACATGTTTTTGTAGCTGACGAGTTACAATTGATTCTAGAATCGTTGCAGGCCAAAGGAGTCTGGCAATTGGGCATTCATTCTGTAAAAAATGTAGTTCAACAGAGGATTTTTTGATTACATGTGATTTTATTGAATGTTAAAACAAAGAATGAATTTTGAACGAAAGAAAAACATCTTGAAAAAAATAACACATTTTTTGTTGTTTTGGGGGGTTCCCTCCACAAGCCCCCCTTTTTTATTGTTTTAATACTTTTCCCACACCCCAAAAACTACTATTCCCATTCCCAACAACATATAATATGAGTTTTTTTAGATGTTTTTGGGTTCATTTAAAAATCCATTCATTGTTTTCTATTCGATAACATCACTGCATACCGATTTCTTTAGGTAGCTGGGTAACAGTGGAATCTTTGGGGGAGTTAGTAAGTGTCCCCTGGTCAAATTAAAGCTTAATAGAAAAAGCAAGAAAATTAGATAGGGCATGAGCATGGCAAGACATCCAGCAATAAAATCATAACCATGATTTGTAGCTTTTAAGAATGTAGGAAGTGGTAAAACTTCATCTTAACATGTATGACAGAAGTTAAATATAGCTATGTTTACCATAGAATCAGGAATTAAAAGCTACTTTTAGTCATCAAAGAGTCTGAGATTCTCCTGGATCACGTGAATCTTATCTAAGAAGATTGTATACAAATAATTAGGCAATTCCAGTGAAGGGGGAGGGTGTGTGTGGATTCAAGGCAGGTTAGTAAACGTTTGAGTTGTATTGACAGTTCTTTCTGCTTGTTGGTGGATCTGTTGATAAACTGTTGAAAACGTACTGATTTAGCTGAGAAAATAGCCTTATAAATATGTAAAAGAACGTCGTTGCACACTCTCTTTCATGCGCCACTTAAATCAAGAAAACTCCACTCAATTGGAATATGAAAATATATTTCTGTATTGGTGCGGGTAAGTGCCCTTTGTGATGACACGTGTTTCAACGGACCACGCTGTCTTTTTCAAATCAGGGCCAATATTTAAAGTTGCTTAATTTGGAACGTTGCTTTTCAGCTAGACATAATGATTCACAGGATCAATCCCAGCCTCTGCAATACGGCAATAGCACCTCCGTATGATTCTGTCCATGTTGGAACGCTGAAAAGCAACGTTCCAAATTAAGCAACTTTAAATATTGGCCCTGATTTGAAAAAGACGGCGTGGTCCGTTGAAACACGTGTCATCACAAAGGGCACTTACCCGCACCAATACAGAAATATATTTTCATATTCCAATTGAGTGGAGTTTTCTTGATTTAAGTGGCGCATGAAAGAGAGTGTGTAACGACGTTCTTTTTCTTTGAGTCATAAAGCGGAGTGGAGGAACCACATTTTCTCTGCTGTTGCGCAACCCATGCGACACACAATATCTCTACAACAGATATAAGGGCGCTGAGGTCCACTTTTTGATAAGTGTTCTTTGGAGAAAGGTTCCTCAACAGGATTTAATTTTTATAAATATGTAATGCATACTTTGCAGAAAGTAAGGAATGTCTATCTCTCCTCTTGCAACAGATTTTTTCTTTTCTGCAAAATAATTTAGATTTAATTTGTGAACAGTGGCGGAATACCAAGATTTCGAAGATTTCTTGGTTTTATTTCTAGATCTGAGATGGGGCCAGGCGATCACAGACTGAATGAGGGCTATGTATGTTAGATAGGATAAAATTTCCACATTGAATGTTTGTTATGGAGAGATCTAAGGCAGAAGTAAGATCATGTTGAGAGTTAGATCCTTTCTACTAGATAAGGGGGGCATGGATTCACGCATAGCTCTAACAGGACAAGAAATACCTGGGCCAAGAGAGAAACATTTTGCGTAAAGGTCCAGCCAAAAGATAGGGATGGTGTCATTATCTTGATGCCTCTGCCATCCTCTGAGGAGGATGGGGTCTAGGCAATGGCCAGCAGTGTGAGAAGGAGTAGAAACCAAAGAGAATCAATCATCAGTGAGATATAACTGATTTAGTTTTATAGAGGCGCGATCATCGAAAACATCGATCCGGATATTGAAATTGACAAGCAGGAGGAGTGTGGTATAAGCCAAAGCATTTGAGGCTGGCAAATGATTTATGCTGTCCCAGAAAGTTTGGGGAGGTCTGGGGAGAGCAATAGCATTAACTAATTTTTAAGGCAGCAGTTTGGAGAGGTTTGTACATCAGATGAGCAAATAGGGGACAATGAGTCCCAACTGAAGGTAGTACAATTAGAGATAAGCCAACAGGTTTTTTGTATTTATGTAATACCATCAACTTTACACATTTTCTCAAAGACCTCAAGACCATCGTTTTTCAACCGTGTACTGCAACACTTACAATTTTGGGAACATAGTCTATCTGCCAAAGGCGCTGTAGAATATTTTATTGATGGTACAATTTCTTGAGTTTTTGTACAATAATTGCTGCATTCATTCATAGAATAAAATATCTCAGTCTCCCCACTGTATCAATCTGTTCCACAAATTAGACCAAGTTACCCACAGCAAGCTCAGGTGGTGTATGACTTGATCGTATGAAATACATCTGTATAATAAAGTTCTTTTCGTCCATATTTTATTTAAAGACTTTGGGTTCCTGTTAAAGGCACTTAATATACATAGTGACAGAGACGTGCTATGTGCTATTTGTCACATATTTCGTACACAATTATACGAGCCTGATGTGGCACCGCAGCAGTAGATTTAAACAGGCGCTAGATTTAGGCAATTGGAGTCATATTGTATTAATATTATTGTAATAATGAATAAAACATTTCTTTTGAATCTACAAACTCTGCAAACACCTGAGACAGTGCAATTTGTGGGTTATATCTTGTTTAACCTATGTTTTGACAGAGCCACTACCATACAATATTTACACGGTATGCATCAAACTCTTTCAGGGCTGCACAATCTGTCAAAAAGATGCACTTCTGAAAGATTTGCAATGGAAGGAGGTTTTTATTTCATTCTGCAACCTGATGTCTGCCGAGTACTGGCGTTTCCTTTTGTATTTCGTATGTTGGCTGAAGTGGGGGGGCGGATGTTTCACGCTTTCCTGCTTTATTGTAGCTGAGTTTAATGCATGCTTTCTCTGTCATTGGCTGGTGCATGATTGGCCCATGATAGGCCCATGATGGGCTGTGGGTGCAATGAATGTCTTCACCTCCTCCTTGTGATACCAGCTCCTCACCAGTGAGTTCCACCTCTCTTTGCCTCAAACTCTTAATAGACCATGGTAAAGGGCTTCTCTTTTTAGGGCAGTCTGTCTCGTTCTGACCTTCAGGACCATTTTCAATAGGCACCCTCTCTCTCTGCCCGAGTTGTCAGTATCTCAAAGAGGAGCATCTTTGCTGGGTGGAGCAATGGTGGAAGAATGAAATGGAAGGAAAGGGTTGGGAACCGTCCCGATACAGCACATTGCCATTAGTTTTTACCTGGAGGTAAATTGTCATTAGAAAATAGTATCTCCCTCGTCATTTGCCTGGGATTGTTACTGTAATACTTAGCTTTATTCCATTAAGACAGGACAGCATCTTGACAGTAAGGTCACATGCAGGGTACGTAATTAAGATGAATCGTCTACCCTGTGAAAGATGTTTGAAATTACTAACTAACGGTGTCAAGTAGAATAGCCCCAGGTCTGTTAAATACCCCAGCAGATTGAAATTCCAGTGGAAGGTATGGCTAGAACAGGCATATTAAGACTAGGGCTCATAAACATAGATACATTTCAGGAGAATCTTTTTTCTTCTTGTCTAAATATGTTGCTTCAGAATTAGCTTAGTTTACGACTAGTAACTACTATCTAGGATCTCGACATCTCATACTTGGTACCTATCTTTGCTGACACACATATTTCGGCTCCTCTTTCAAGAGTCAAAAAGCAAATGACACAAACCTCCATATTATGGTCACTTAACATTGGTTACTTAGATGGTCTCAACCTAGCCATTTTAGTTGAATCATTGTCACTCTTGAATGATGCTTGGGTACTGGAAACTAGTGTGGGCTAGCAGGTCAGGCTGCGTGGACTGGGGTTGCAGGTGCATGGATTGACAGGCAGGTCTAACGTTGACTATTTCTCATCTCTTAGTTTTTTAGGAGGATTGCAGTGAAATAAACTAGTACAGCTTGGATAGTTCAGTTAACATACATTATGCAATACAACATCTAAAGAAAATGCCCCATGGTGAAAAACATTCAGGTAAGCAGGCATATTATTAGGGCTCAAAAGGCATAATATTCATAATTGTGAGATGACATTGGGATTTCTAAGATTGCATTTCTTGACCTCTAAAAACAGTTATGTAGTCAACTCTGTATGATGATTTGTATTCCATGTATGTATATACTATCAATGTTATATACCACTGTATACCACAGGGTGTTCTTGACACAAGGCGAGGTAAGCACCAAAAGACCAAAAATAGAGAAATGCTTCGAATAAAGGGGATGCCTGAGGATACAAAAGATAATACAGGTAATGAAAAGGGAAAGTAGCATAATTGCCAGTATTCCTTTTATCAGGCTTAATCTCTTCTGAAAACGTGGCTGAGGTTGTGTACCAGCATGCCTGCCATCTGCGGGGGTGCGGCTGAGGGACTGTCCTAATCCTTCTTCCTCTTGAGCCCCTGTTTCCAGAAATATCTTTCCATCGAGATAGTGGCATGTTAGAAAGCTTTAGCATGGCATTTGATGGCTTGTCTTTAGGTTTACTCTCCCATCAATGAGCCTACTCGTATTGACCCCAGGAACCTCCAATGTTTGGGAGTGGGGCATGGTGACTGATCTGCCCGCATGGGGATTCCCCTTATAGTCTTTGATAGTTTCCCACTTCTTTCTACCATTCAGGGTGTTTCTTGCGAAGGAGGCCCATGCCTTCTGGAGGATTGTTACCTCCAATTTATGGACATCTGATTGCCAACTTTTCCTCGTGGATCCCCTACTACCAGTCATTCATTTGCTTCTTTCTGTCTGCTTCCATGGACCTCTATTTTTGAATTTTATTTCTAGCTGTGTCAGTGCTTTGACTATTTGTTATATTAGATATATTGCACAACTTTCTTCCAGCGCAAGATGCCTCTTCGGAGCAATACAATTAAATCTCCCTCTCTAAGCCAAAGGATGTGACTCACACACTACATTTCTGAAGATTAAGGCATCAGTTTGGAACAAATGTCCAGGGAATTGGGCTGCGGTAAATTGATAATTCTGGACCTGGGCCTGCACATATGTTGGGCCTATTTCTCTGAAGGCTCATTTCATTATGTAAAGGATTTTGAGTTACATTTCTGCTGGTGAATGGGAGAAAGGGGAAATCAGGACTGTGGCAAAGTTTAATCTCCAGCCGAAATGGTGTATCATTCTTGATGCCAGAGTTTGGACGAAGCTTGCCAGTGCTCCATTTTGGTATGTCAACGTAAACCGTTTCCATTAATAAAGACTAATCTTGGCTAATGTCTGCATCAGGATTCTCCTTTTTTTGGGTTGGTAGAAGATAAGCAACTTCTTTACCCAATATCAGTTGATAACATGTGGTCTTCTTAATTACTGGTTTTACTAGTAGAAGGATAACATAATTATATTAAAACAAATGCTTGCTTGCAGATTGTATAGGCAATAGCTGGAGGAGATCTATAGTGGGGAGATTAAATAATCAGGCTCTCTGTATTTCATTGGTTGCAATGGGGAAAATGTCTCTTTCAGAGTTAGTTAACCCTTTAGCTGCATTAGGGAATCTGCTGCATATATTATCCCATTGCTTTAAGAGTGTGTATGTTATGTTCATATAGCAATGTAAATGCACTATGGAGGAAATGAAATACACATTCCTAGCATCTGAGGGGTTAAGAAGAGACTGTTTATATGCATCCCTATCTGGACATGTGCTAGGCATGTCATTTGGAAAGATTGGTGAGTTAAGCTCTTGCTGGTGAGATTTGACTTCCATCTCAAGATATGATATGATATGGCATTTATAACACGTGTTTCAAGGCGCGACGAGGCGAGGGGGGACAGAGGTAAGACCGAGACAACGATCTTACTAGGCCAGGTGAGCTTGAGATCGCGCAAGTGCAGGGGAGGGGGGGAAGTGAAAAGTGTAGGGAGAAAGATGGAGGGGGCAGTGCAGTACAGAGGATAACAGTAAAATAAGTAAGACAATAAATCAAAATTGCAGCCAGCTGGTGGCAAGTGTAAGGGTAAGTGCAGGCAAAAGGTGTCAAGTGCTGGTAGGGGGCTGTAGGGATACAGAGACAGTCCCCGAGTGCAAGGGTTGCCAGGGGGGCAGGGGAGGGGACCTGGGCCCGAGGCCAGAGGGTAGCCAGGTAACCCGTTCAATTTCAGTTTCAGACAGATCAGCAGGGGAGAGGAGGATAGAAAGCAGAAGTAAAGAGGAAGGTCTTGAAGTGCTTCCGGAACCGGAGATGGGTCTCCTCAATTGTCAGAGAGATAGGGAGGCTGTTCCAGAGGGAGGCCCCAGCAGAAGAAAGAGATCTACCACCAACTCGTTGCTTGGAGAAGCGACTGACCCTGAGGGAGTTGGAGGCGGATGAGCGATAAGCTCAAGAAGGAAGATATTTAGGAAGAGAGTGTTGAAAGTATTGCGGCCCCAGGCAACAGAATGCAGAGGATTTTGAACTTAATCCTCGCCCATCACTGGGAGCCAGTGCAGAGATTTAATTCTGGAGTGATACTGTAGAGGAGGTCCCAGATATGGCCTGTACCCCTACCCCTCATTTCGAGGTACCAGGAGAGTACTCACCAAGGTATGTGACGTATCAGGAACAAATGAACCAACAAAGAGCTGCACTGGGGCTCTGCCCAGTGGTCATCAGAAGATCCATACCTGTTGAAGCGCCCATAACCAGACAACCCTGGGCAGCACGGTACCCTATCAGACAGCCGTACCAGCCGCTGATACGAAACGAAGAGTACCTACAGACGGTCCATGAAGAGACCCATAAAGCCCTATGGAAGGCCAGTGGAAATTACACAAGGGTCTGAACAGACTCGTGAATGAACAAAAGCGGCTATCGAAGACAAGCACGCCAGTGCGAGTAGCTACGAAAATAAATGCAATGGACACAGAGAATGACAATGTTAAAACATAAGGAAACATTACTACGAGACAAGATGGAAGCAACCAACCAGTTAAACGTGTGTAAATAGGCTTGGAACGCAAGAGGCTGAAGAAAACGATACTGCTGCCATGCTTAGTAGAAGATTAGAGTGGCAAGCGCCAACCATATCTCTACCTCAATAAGACACATTATACAAGTGCGACTCCATTTTGTAAAAGCAGAAATGTACCCAGGCTGCCAGAGGCCTGACAGGCCAAGTTTCGTAGCCCAGCCAGAGGCAAGAGAAGGAGCGGAATCGAAACTCAACAAAGTGCGGCTCAGGCCTAGGAAATCGAGGTCATCCAGAGAAAGGGAGGAGAGCATCAGCTAACAAGAATCAAACTTCAGAGCATACCAGCCTGCCCCATGAAGGTAAAGATAAGGGGGGCCCATGCAGGTGGCGAGGCCGAAACAGAATTAAATACACTAAAAGCTGGAAACTGAAGCAGATTCGTGGTGAACTAGCACGTGATCAGCCAGGCGCAAAGAGGTACCCCTGCCTGATGTCACCCAGAACCCGAGGATGCCATAACTCTTCCTGATAAGAGGCTACAGTTTTGAGGCCATAGCCAGCCAATTAATTGACACATAGCCCAAGATACTGATTGATGGAAGGGAGGCAGGGTGAAACTTGGGACACCAGGCACCTGGGTGTCTATCCTGCATGCTGCTAATTAAAAGTGGACATTTTTGTCTAGGGGTGTAACCTGCCAAATCGCAATGGACCAAGTTATCTGGGGTCCTGCATATCGTAGAAACAATGAGACGTTGTACTTGCAGTGACGTATATCACGTGTGATGTAGAGGGAGGGGTGTAGACGCCCACCCGATAAGAGTTATCCAATCTGCATGTTCCATTATCATATACAGATATAACACCTATACTTAAGTTACCTTTCCTAACCAATTATATTGCATGACGAGTTTTGTATAATTAGACATCAATGATAACGAATATTGCCTATAAGAATTGCTGTTCAACTGAAGTTCGAGGAAGTTGGAGCGAGACAGGTGATCGCAACGATGCTGATTCCCATTTGTTTCCCTGTTTGATGTACTTGTCATTAAACAGACTTCCCTTTGCCAAACTATGAGTCCTCATTATTGAGTCGTGTTGGAGTAAGTGAATCCTGCACCCCCATCCCTCACATGGTGCAGCTATCCTGTCTTACAAGTACTAGACGGTGAGCACTGACCTATGGGCCCGTCGGTGAATTTCCCACCCTCCTGTACACTTGGTAACAGAGGATGGTTACAGCCATTCATTATCGATATTGGATTGTTGATTAATATAGTTATAAGACACCTATAGACCGACGGCACAAAGTAACTCTAGGCCTTCGGCAATATCACAAGTCCTTTCGCCATTCCAGCTGAGTAGGTTGAGAAGCTTCCCGTGGACAATGACAGTGTAAGTCCATAAAAAATCTGCAGTGGGTCTGAAGGAATCCGTCTTTCCAAGCATAACCCTTCCCATTCCCACGGGTAAACAATCGGACAAAAAAAACGTAAGAGGCTGAAGAGGAAAGGGCGGTGATTCCGAAGCTCCAGAGAGGAAAAGATGAGGTCGGTAAGTGAAACAACAAACTCGTTACTTTGGCAAATGTCTTGTAGGCATTAGAAGGGAAAGGTAACGGAGGGTGACGGAGAAAAAATTAAAATAGTCAGAAGTAGAGAAGACTGTATATATATATATATATATACAGTCTTCTCTACTTCTGACTATTTTATATATATTTATATATATATAGGGGGTAATGACTCGAGCATAAGAGATAAAGAGTGGATACCGGGGGGACACCCAAGAGAAAAACAAGGGATACCAGGGTGACACCTGAGATAAAAAAATTAAGGATTACCAGGGGGGCACCTGAGATAAAAAACGTCAGGATTCGCCTTGTTCCTGCGCTTTAATACAGCGGTCAGAAGAAACGCGAACTCATAGCCCATATAATAAGGGACAATTAGACTACAGTGACGTTTAAAGACGCATCAGAGGAGTTCGTTTAAACTCCATGACGGGGTATTGATTTGAAGGCAGGTATATGTATGACCAGCTGGTGTCTGTCTAGTCTGTCAAGTGTCTGTCATATGTGTTCTGCTGTACGTCAAATGTAATAGAACTGTATCGGTGATGAAATTTGGTTTTACGCAATTCTGTAACTGAGAGGGAATCGCCAATGAATTGATGGTTTTGAGTTAATTGATAGCATTAAAAAATGTTGGCGGGAAAAGATTGGATTGGAGCTTGCTTATCTGGTGCTCGCTCATACTAGTAGAAGGATAACAAACTGTATAAATATTGTTAGTAACGGAATTGAAAATGGAGGAGGTCACCCCACTTGCGCATCTGTGCATGCAACTACCTAAGCTTGCTCCTAAACTAAAACAGTATAGCACAGAGTGGGTTAAGGGTACTGCTCACAAGATATTTATGCCGTGGCCACAGAATGGGTCCCTATCTAAAGCCGTTTTACAACATATGAAGACTTTTCTACATGCCACATTTACAGGCAAGAAGCTAGAGAAACGTCTTGCAATTCTAGAATTCTGGAAGATGTTTGAAGAAACGAAGGTGGAAGAACCACCCACAGACTGGCTACTAAATGTATGTACTGAGGTGGGTGAGACGCCTACCGCGCCACCAGCCCTGCCTGAGCCAGTCATTGAAGGGAGTAAGACAGAGGGGCTTTACCCGGTAAGAGAACTTAAGGCAGCCACGGGGTGTAGCAACCCCGCATATGAGTCGCCTACGTACAGTAGTGACGACAATAAAGGAAAGGAACAGGAAAACAATATCGCCTCTGCGGTCCCGAGGGACAAGGAGAGACGCGAAGATAAGGGAAAAGATCGGGCACAGAGTTGTGCACCTCCTGATAAGGAGAGAGAGGGAAAGAAACAAAAGGGAAATGAAGGTAGAGTTGATGAGATAGCAGGCCCGAAAGACAAATGGATGGGAGGTCAGATATTGCTGAAGTTGGATGGAAAAGGAAGTGATGATGTAAGGCCTAGAGAGGGGTCTGATGAGACGCAAAGGAGAGAGAGATAAAAAGAGATGGAAGTAAGGGACGAAAGGACAAGAAGGAAGGATAGGCTAAAGTGAGAACAACTGTATCGCAAAGAGCAAGAGAAATAGCTCGATCGCAACCAGAAGGCAGCCTATGGCCAGTACAAACATAATAAGCAAAGGTAGGAAGAAGAGCAAAGAGCAGGAGTGAACAAAATGAAGAGAAGAGAAGATGAGGAAATTAGAAGGGCAAAGGAACGTAGAAATGAAAAGATGAGGGAAGTAGACAAGGCTAGAGAAGAAGCAAAGAAGCGCAAGGGAATAGATGAGGAAGCAGAACGTAAGCGCAGACAGAGGGCACGAGATCTTGAATATTTGGAGCGGGAAGTTAAAAAACCCAAACCTGTTGTAGAATTTTTCTATTTTTTCTATTTCTATGTGTTTATAACGCGCCGACAGCCCGCAGGCATCAGGGCGCGGAGAACATCCTGATGACGAAAAAGAAATCATGGGGAGTGAGAAGATCGTTAAGAGACCAGGCATATCAGGGCTATCGTGAAATGCCCAGGAAGAAGACGCCCTGGATTGTCTGGGAGCTATTGAAATAGGTGGGTTTTCAGTGATTACCTGAAATTGCTGAAATTTTCTTCCCGTCTTAAGTTCCATGGGAGACTGTTCCAGAAAATGGCTGCTCTGATCGGGAAGGATCTGCCTCCACCTGCTGCTCGTTTGGCCCTTGCGCCAAAGGAGCAGCAGGTGGAGGCAGATCCTTCCCTATCAGACCAGGAGGCCTATATTGGCTGACCTAAGGTTTCTCCCAGGTGTGTAGAGTGAGAATTTCTCTTTGAAGTACCTTGGTGCCTTGCCATATAGGCATCTATGAACAATTGTCATGGCCTTAAAATTGACTCTCTCTTCAATTCTGAGCCAATGGAGATCTCTCCTTGCAGCCAATATGTGTTCTCCGTATTTGGCTTTCTTGACAATACGAACAGCATAATTTTGCATGACCTGGCATCGTTACAGGTCCCTCTTGGTGGCACCCACTAGTAACGCATTGCCGTAGTCTAGCCTGGACAGAATGATCGCTCTTGCGATGTTTGCTGCGTTAGCTATGCTAATATATGGTCTGATGGCTCTCAGCAGGCGCAAGTAGTATGCATTATTTTTAGATAAATAATGTACCTGCGCTTCAGACCCCCTGATGCTCTACCATCATCCCTAATGTTTTAACTTGAGATAGCACTGGAATTTTGGCTTCTTTTATCATAAATTCCCTGTATGGGACTCCTAACTTGGATCTAACTTTCTGGGATCCAAAGATCATGAGCTCTGTCTTGCTGTTATTTAGACACATCCAGTGCCTCTGCATCCAGATGTCAATGATCTTATAAACCTCCTCTATTTTAGCGCTATCTGTCGTGTAATCTCCTGTTAATTCGAAAACCAACTGTGTATCATCGGCGTAGTTTGTAAAGAACACACTGATGCTTTGCAATAGGTCACAGAGGCTACGCATGTAAAGGTTCAAAAGCAGAGGAGACAGACTGACTCCCTGCGGTACTCCAATTAAGATGAGAGCTGCTTCTGAGAATTTATCTCCCCAGTGGATACGTGCCTTCCTATCACTTAGAAAGGACACTATCCACGCCAGTGCTGATGGGGAGCAGCCTACAATTTTGTCTAGTGCAGCTTGTAGTAGTTGGTGATCCACTAGATCGAAAGCTGCGCTAAGGTCCAGCAGCATGAGCATCCCTTCTTTGCCCTAGTCGATCAGCTCTAGCATGTGGGATTGTAAGTCCAGCATGGCAGACTACGTACTATGGGCTGTCCTAAAACCCGATTGCTGGGTGTGTAACATCTCCAGCGTTTCTACATGTTTTTGTAACTGATTCGTGGCAATTTTGTCCAGAATCTTCAGAACAAAATTGGAGTTTGTTATCAGGCGTAAATTGCAAGGATCTTTCGGATCCAGACCCACCTTTTTGACCAGAGGAGTTATCGTTACTTCTGTAATGGTGTTAGGTATTTTCCCTTCAGAAAACGAGGCATTTATTATTTTGGTGAGGGTGGGTGCAAAAAGCTCTTTATTATCCAAAATGATCTTTGTGGGCAGGATGTTCTCCGCACAGGATGTAGGCTTCATTTTGGACAGCACCTGACACAAATCCTACTCAGTTATGGCTTCAAACTGAAAGCTTTCTCTATTTCCTATTCTGGGCTCTTCAGTAGTGCCTGTTTTTGGGCTGGTGGACTCCCTTGCCTGTATTATGTTGGTTCTGGCTTTTAAAATGTTTGCAGCAAAGGCTTCTTGTACTCTCAGACAGTCTTCTTTGGAAGGATTGTGGAGTGGTGAAAGTGCCTTGGGTTTTTCAATTGACTTGAGAATTTCAAAGAGTTTGCTTGTTGAATTTGCAGCTTACTCTATTTCTCTATTGTAATAGATTAATGTGGCTTCTTTGACTGCCTTTCTATACTCCATGTCCTTACATTTCCAGTCATTTCTATTCTCTTGCGATTGGTTCCGTAGCCATACTCTTTCTTTGGCACGCTTCGCTTGTTTCAATGTATTAATTTAATCATTATAGCATTTGCGTTGGTTATTATTTTTTCTAACTGACTTGTTTTTCAATGGGGCGTGCTTGTCAACGAATTTTTGCAGCATGATCTCACAGCTGTCATTTTCAGTAAATGACTCTAGAACTTGCTGTAAGCAGGGTTTAAGTAGTTCTGGTCCTAAGTTCTTGAAATTCCTGCTCCGAATTATTATATGTGGGTTTTCCTGTCTTTTAGGAGGCAGTTCTAGTATTATTTCAAAGGAAACCAGACTGTGATCAGACCAGATACACGGCTCAGTGGCAACGTGCTCTGATTCTATGTTGTTAGTGCAAATCCAGTCTAACTGGTTTCCTTGGGGTGTTGTAGGGTCATTGTTAATTACATGGAAGCCCATATTATTCAAGGACTTTTCTAGTGCCAATGCTTCTTTGTCCACCGGGTCCCCCCTCCACCTGTTCATATCACCTACTAGAATAGTAGGAAGACATAGAAGAATTCTTTCCTGCACACGACTCGTTGCAAGGAATAAGTGGGACAAATATTGAAGGTGACTTCAACACCTGAAGTATCGGGGAAACGATCGATAAAATATATGATGAGATGGGGCTAGAGCAAATATCCCAAGGAGGAAGGGAAAATGAGCGCCTGGAGAGCACTCAACTATATGACACAGTGGATGTCACCCGAAGTAGTGGGAACAGGGGACTGTCCTTAGACAGACTAGAGATTGGGGGAGACGAAGAAGATGCAAGGAGTTGTGTAAACTGGGAGTATTCAGAATCTGACTCCGGTGGGGAAACAGAGTATGAGGCACACGAGGAAGGGAGATGGTGTGAAAAACGGCTCCCAGGGAACCAAGGGATACGATGGTCAGACGCTACTGAGTCCGCAAGTAGGGCACCGAAATCTGCTGTGCAGTCCGGCCGGCATGAAGGAACACCCCACGGTCAGAGGGAGGTGTCAGCACCTGTCTATGCAGCTAGATCAAGGGCATTGCCAGGGATACGGCAAGGCAGGAATGCCACCCCAGCGATAGATAAGAGAGCTATGGGGAAAGAAAAGGAAGAATGCGCAATCCAATTCCCGCTGCTAGAAAAGGGGGAGCAAGACCACAATATATTCCATGGCCACTCATGGACCGAGAGAACATTAAAAATAAGCTTCCAATGCTAACATCGGGAGCTGGAAAATGGATACATGAGTTAGAGAAAATGACAGGGGGTGTAACTTTAGCTATAGGGGACATTAAGGGCCTCCTAATCGCCATACTTGGTGAAAGAACAGACGATGTATGGAAACGGACAGGCTACCCCAGGGTAACCATAATCAACACCTCCCATGAAGGAGCACCATTTAATAATTGTAGAGCAGCAGTGTGGAAAGCGCTGCAAACGCTATATTGAGACACCTCAGCTATGAGAGCTATAATGACTCGGATAATGAAAGAGTCAGAGGATCCGTTGATTTATATCCAGAATTTTCAAGACGCGTGGTTGATCGAAACGCATGTGTTTTGGATGAAATCTATCCCTGTATTCTACCACATATTATGCCAGAGGTTGCCTGAACCGGTGCAGAAGCAGCTCAAAAAATTGGTAGCAGTAGAAGCAAAACCGTGGGCCGAAATACAGTTGACAATTGCACACTACTGCAGATTGTTGCAAGAAAAGAACCGGAAGAAGGAGGCAACTCGTAAGGGTGAGGAAGCAAAGCTGGTGCAAAAGAAACTCTCGAAGTATGCTCTTGAGGGAGCCATGCTGACAAGCCCAGCTGAACCAAGAGCGCAATCAGTAGCTAACCCATCCCAGAATAACCAAGGTCGCGTAGGATTTTACCCGAGGGCAAGGGGTTTTGGAGGAAGAGGATGGCAGAGTAATCAGGGTGGATTTCGAGGCAACCAAGGAGGCTTTCAGAATAATCAAAGTGGCTTTCAGAACGCGCAGATGGGCATTCCAGCTACGTCAGATGGACAGATGGCCCGACCACCGCCAGTGTGTTAGCTGTGTGGAATGACAGGACGTGTGGCGCGCGTGTGCAGAAGCCAAGGCATGTGGCAACATAGCCAAGGGATGGGGGCAGGCGTGGTGAATCAGCCAGCCGTCCCCCAACAGGGCGGTGCACAAAATCACACAGTGCAGCAGCAGGCGTCAGGCTTGCAGCAGGGTGCACAGCAAGCGGTTCCATCCCCACACATGGGGAACGTACTGCATGGACAATCCCAGCAGGCACCACCGCAAATGTCACAGGGCACTAGCTCCAGAGGGGGAGTCACCCCTGGGGATGGGGGAAATCAGCAAGTATACAGCGGGCCGAACTTATATATGAAATAGGACAGCTCACGGGGGACTCTGATGTGTTTTATCCTATCAGTGACACCAGACCCTAATAGGGAACCTAGGGTGAATGTCATCATAGGGGGTAAAGAATATTCCTTCTTAGTTGACACGGGTGCGACGCATCCTATTATACAGACCCCCTGGTCCACCCACTTCCTTTGTGGATGACATCTCTGCCTTAGTACTCGACAATGCTAAATCCAACTCTCAATCCATCATTCTTGGTGACCTTAATCTAGGATACCAAGACCCTAATGATCTTGCGGCCCTCGACCTCGCTAATACCTTAACAGATTTAGGATTCTCACACCACCTACAGGAACCCACCCACATTAAAGGGTGGTCCCTTGACTGGCTCAGTGACACCAACTGCAATATAAGTGTACTTTCCAACGCCCCTTGCATTTGGTCGGACCACCACGTCATCACCTTCAGTATTGAAGCTGCCTCACCACCCACGCCTCCGGTCGCCCAGCCACCCTCACTAGAAATAAAAAGAACATTACCACTGAAAAACTACTCCCCCTCATCCTTCCCACCTTAAATAATGCTACGAACACTTGTTCAGACCCTACCATCCTAGCTGACATGTACAACCAGTCAGTGCTAGCAGCCATCAACTCTATTGCCCCACTCAAACTGAGTAAACCCAAACAACGCGCTCACCTCAACTCGTGGTTCACTCCCCAGGTCAGAGTGTTACGTAAAGAGAAACGCACCGCAGAGTCACGTTGGAGAAGTCACCACTCTGACGTCCACAAGGACGGTCTTCTGATAGCCTCCCTTAACTACAAAGAAGCTCTACTCCAGGCTAAAAAAGATTCCTACAACAACCGCATTATGTCAGCCCAGTCTAACAACAAGGAACTCTTTAATATTCGTAAGGAACTTGAGACACCTGCAGTCCCCCCACCTGACTCTTGTACCAAAGATAGCACTTGGTGCACGAATATTCAGTCAGCACTCCTGGGTAAAATTGCCACCCTCCAATCTAAAATCAGAGACAAACAGAAATCCTTACAGTCTGACCAACCACTGATCACACCCACATCCAATATTCACCAAGCTAATCCCTCTCATAAACCTTTCTCTTTCTCCCCGCTCACCACCCTCGAAGTAGAAGGAATCATAAACAACTTAAAACCATCCAATTGTCAAGGTGACACCTGCCCAGCACCTATTATCAAGGAAGCATCTCACCAGTTAGCCCCATTCATCACAGCATTCATAAATGCTTCTTTCAAGACGGGTATTGTCCCGGATAACCTAAAGGATGCATGGGTTATCCCACTCCTCAAAAAACCTTCCCTTGACCCTAACATCCCAACTAACTTCAGCCCAATCTCTACAGTCCCATTCCTGCTTAAGAACCTGGATCGCGCAGCTTACCTGAAGTTTCAGGACTACCTTGAACTCAACAATCTCCTGGGCCTAAGACAATCAGGATTCCGTCCTAAACACGGCACGGAATGAGCCTTGATTGACCTGAAAACTCAGATGGAGACACTAAAGGACAATGGGAAGTTAGCTCTTCTCCTTCTTCTCGACCTCTCCGCGGCTTTTGATTTGGTCAACCACCAAATACTCTGCCAACATCTTACATCTGCAGCCCACTTCTCTGACTCTGCTAATGCCTGGATCCACTCATTCCTGAGCAACAGATCTATGAGGGTCTTCTCACCTATGGCATCAGCTGACCCCTCTCCCATTCACTGTGGTGTCCCCCAAGGCTCGTGTGCATCCCCTACATTGTATAACATATTCACTAAGCCCCTCTTCGATGTGCTTGACTATCTGGGTGTCTCATGCACCAACTACGCGGATGACACCCAGATACTCATCCCTATCACAGGAAATTACACAGCTGACACTAAAGCCCTTAACTATGTCTACTTGGTCATTCAGGCCTGGATGGCACATCACAAACTTTGCCTTAACGATGATAAGACCGAGCTCCTACTTGTAGGATCAAACCATTGGCTTAACAAACTAGATCATACCTACAAATCCTTTATTATCGACGGCAACAATATTAAGGTCTCCAAAGACACTAAGACACTAGGCGTCTATCTCGACTCCACGCTTTCCCTGAACAGACAAACTAATGCAGTCAGATCGGCATCCGCCTACACTTGTAAACTTATCACCGCCTGTAGACCCTTCCTAAACTATACCAACTGCATCACCCTCGCCAGAACACTTGTCATGGCCAAAATGGACTACGGCAGTGCTCTCTACTTAGGGACCAGTCAGTCTAACCTCAACAATTGCAAACTGTACAAAATAATGCCGTAAGGGCAGCCTTAAACATCCCGAGACGCTCCCATATCTCCTCCGTCAGATTGGACCTATGCTGGCTCCCCGTAAAACAAAGAATCACCCTGAAAACGCTAACCTTGACTCACAAATGCCTGAACAACAATGCCCCACCTTACCTGTCCGCTCGCCTTACACTCCACACATCCTCTCGACCCATCAGATCAGCCCAAACTCACAGCCTCACCTTGCCTAGATTCAAACTCCAAAAAGCAGGAGGGGTGAGTTTCCCTATCCTAGCTTCCAAACTTTGGAACACTCTGCCCACGCCTATAAGAATTGAACCATTGTTCCAATCCTTCAAGAACAACGTTAAAACATGGCTGTTTTCGCATGATTTATGAGACCCTCACTCAGTCCAGTGCCCTCGTGTATTATAGGTCATGTATTTACACCTGCACTGCACTTGTACCATTATCTGCTAAGGGTACCCTTTTTGTATATTGCTGTATATTTGTGTAAATTTACTGTGTACTTACTGTTTTTGTAACATGTCCTCAGGAGTATGCACCCGGTTGCCCCTGGGCCTGGTTTCTGCGCTTTATAAATAAATAAACTAAACTAAACTAAAGCAAGTTTTCCTTGTCCGGCGAAGCCATAGATACTCAGAGTTTCATGGGAGCTCACAGTAGAGTTCTCTTTACAGACGCACTCCCAGTCTCCGTGGGAGAGCGTGCAATAAATGTACGCTTGTTATATTCATGTCAGACCCCAGTAAACATCCTGGCTCGGTCTTAATTACTAAATTAAATATGACAATCTCGTTTACCGAGAATGGTATAGTATGCTCCACTCCAGGAATGCATTATTCAAATGTGTGCGAAATTATCAAAGCATACTCCGGACGCATAGCCATGAGAGCTATACCATTGGAGCCAGAAGTCTTCGCATATGGGGTGCGGGTGCTCATGGCGGGATTGCCAGGCCTCGCAGATAGAACTATGAGGACACCTGATGAGTTTCTATTCAAACCCAGAATACCTATGCACGAAGAGGAGGGACAAGTATTTCCCTTAATGATACAATCCGCCGCAGTACAAGGGAAAGTGGTATTGGTCGAAGGATATGACGAAGGCAGACAATGGTGTGCGATTATCGCCCTCGAAGAAGGGTATCGAGTGACTGACGTCACCAACGACGATCTGTTCGAAGAACACCCTGACCTAGAAGAGACAAGGGTAGAAGTGAGTCTCCTATTTTGGGTCAATATGATCAAATGGGAGGTGCCACAGAGAATGATGTTGGCGCTAATACGTCCAGAATATTTTGATGATGACATGGCCCAAGTGCCTGTCGCGGTATGGACTACAGGGCCCTATGATGTAGGCCTCCTGTAGGGGGCAGGTGAAGTGAAAATTAAACTGAAACCAGGAGCAATTTTACCAAGAGCACGACAATATCCTATGGCCAGAGTGGCAGATGAAGGCATCGCGAAGACAATTTCCGCCATGATGGAGCAGGGCATCCTAGTGACGTCAGAATCACCTTGCAACACTGTGATTTACCCTGTCATGAAATCAAAAGGAGGGTCTTGGTGTTTAATCCAAAATTTAAGAGCATTAAACGATATAGTTGAAGTCGAGTTTCCTCTAGTCCCAAATCCATCCACAATTCTATGCAACATACCCACTGAGGCAAAATATTTCATGGTGATTGACTTGAAAAATGTGTTTTTCTCAATCTCGTTGCACCGTGACTCACAAGACCTGACATCATTCATTTTCAGGCAAATGCGCCTGAAAAGCACGAGGCTGCCACAGGGTTACTGTGAGTCTCCATCCATTTTCAACAGAGTCCTGCAGATGGACCTAAGCAATATTGCAGTAAACAGTGTTGTTTTGCAGTATGTGGATGATATTCTAATCTGCAGCGTCACTGAGGAACAATGTAGGCGCGACTCTGTACAGCTATTGACTATCTTTGCTGAGAAAGGGTATAAAGATGATAAGGAAAAGTTACAATACTGTCAACGAGAAGTTTTGTACATAGGCCAGCTAATATCACACGAAGGGAAAAAGGTAACCCCAGAAAGGGCTGAAGCTATCATGAACACAGCTAAACCGCTCACGATAAAACAAATGCAAAGCTTCTTAGGCCTGTGCAATTATGTCAGAGCATGGGTCTTCGACTATAGCTCGTATACCCAGCCCTTGCTTCAGGCCCGAAAGAAGGCCCAGTTGACAAGGGAAAAAATCAAATGGACTGAGGCAATGGAAAAGGGGTTTGCAGAACTCAAGGGGGCGATTTGTAAGGCCCCAGTTCTCGGGATTCCTAATTATGCAGAGGAATTCTACCTGTTCTCACACACCGATGGTAATTTTATGACGGCAGTGCTTGAGCAGCGAACCTCACTGGGGTACAAGCCCCTAGCATATTACAGCGGGAGTCTGGACCCGGTCATGAAGGGCCACTTCCCATGCGAACAAAATCTAGCTGCTGCCGCGTTCGCCATTGAAAAGGCGTCATCCATTGTGATGGGGTGCTCCATGACATTGTATGTCGAGCACTCGTTGTTCGCCATAATAGAGAAGCCAAAGGGCACGCTGACATCTCAGAGAGCATCCACATATGAAGAGATTATTTCTAACCCATCCATCAAAATAGTGTGATGTAAAACTGTGAATCCAGCTACGTTCATAGCTGAGCCGGTCACAGAGGGAGAACCCGTACATGACTGCGCAAATTATGAGGAATTCTATGATGAAATCCCCAGGGTAAAGGAAAATGCCCTGGCAAGTGGTTAAATCGTGTTCATTGACGGTTCCTCAAGAATCGATCAAGAAGATGGACAAAGATATACAGGCGTGGCCGTGGTAAAACACTTAGCAAATGGAGAGTTTTGAGTACTTGTTAGTGCACAAATACCATCTCATTATTCGGCACAGGCTGCAGAACTATTGGCGCTGATACTCACCATTGAGAACCATGCAGACCAGGAAGTAACGGTGTACAGTGACTCTGCCTATGTGACGTCCACAGTGCATGCAGGTCTAGCGCGCTGGAAAAGGAGGGGCTACCTCCGAGCAGACGGCACGTCAGTGCAACATGCAGCCTTATTGGACAGGTTGATAAAAGTACTACAGCTCCCAGTGGGCATAGCGGTCGTGAAATGCGCCGCTCATACCAAGGGGACGGATTTCGTGTCACGTGGAAATCATGAAGCGGACAGGGAAGCCAAGTGTATGGCATCCAAAAACGAAACAATCATGGACGTGGAGGTGGCACGGACCCATGAGCGTATGATGGTAGCACGAGCCACACCCAAAGCCTATAGCAACATGGGGCAGACTCAGCTAATGGAGCTACAAGGGGAGGCACCTCAGGAGGAGAAAAATTTGTGGAAGCGTCAAGGGTGTTCCTTAAACCCCTCTGATGGGTTGTGGAGGCAAGACAGCACTGGTAAACCAATAATGCCTGTCGCCCTACTGAAGGTAGCATTGGAGCAGTTACACTACCCTATACATATGACAAAAGAAAATCTCGCTGCAATGCTAGCAGAAGACTGGTTTACACCGAATTTAGCAGAGCACGTTGCATTTTTCATGGTGAACTGCATTATCTGCCAACAGTTCTCTGCTGGGCACACATTAAAAGTAGTTAGAGGAGTTATCCCCCGGCCAAATGGACCATTCCAGCACTTGCATACCGACTATGTCGATATGATTCAAGTGTGCAACGGGTACAGGTATTTAATTGTGGTGGTGTGTCCATTCTCTAGATGGATAGAAGCAGGCCCCTGTGCACACTCAGAGTCTACCTATGCTGCCAAATTTCTAGTGAGGGAAGTGTTCCCAATGTGGGAGGTGTATGAGGTAATGAGGTCAGACAACGGGGCTCACTTTGTTAATGCAGTTTTTGAGCAAATCAGCTTGATGCTTGGTATAAAGCACAAGTTCTCATCTGCGTATCATCCAGAGGGGAATGGCATATGTGAGCGGCTCAAAGGCCTGTTAAAAGAGAGGATAGCCAAGCTGAAGCTCACATTGAAAAAGGGATGGTTGCACTGTCTACCATTAGCATTGTGTGCACTTCGGAACTAACCAGGTTCTGACCATCATCTCACGCCGCATGAGATAGTCTCAGGCAGAAGGATGAGGACCCCTGTTACCCCCCAAAGATAGAACTAGATGTGATGCCCAGCCAACCAGTGAGATCCTGGGGACAGAGATGCAGGTGTACTTGAATTGTATGACATCCAGCATCTCTGTCATTTCAGGCCAGCTGCAGCAACAAAGAAAAGGGTGCACCACAGCACGAAACACAACAGGAAGTGCTGGAACAGACTCCGTGCAAAGTCTATGTGTGCCAACCGTGTTCCCTGGTGACACTGTCCTCACAAGGAACTTTACAAGGAAGAAGTGGGATGTGCCACGATTCAATGGTCCTTTCATCGTGGAGGACTGCACTCCTTCAGCCGTCAAAGTCCAGGGCAGAAGGGCATGGCTCTTCCTGATTGACATTAAACCTTATATAGGTGAAAGCCCTCCAGCTGCATCCAACCACAAAGAAACCACAAACAATGAGGAAGAACCTCAGCACGTGCAGACAAGATCCATGGTGAGGAAGAAGGACGCATGAGCGGCAAAACAATGACAAAAGAACTCTGTTTCAATTTGTGACTTTTAAACAAGACATTTTCTTAAACCAGTGAAAGATGATAAAGGACATAAAACGAACACTCTGTGCATCCTAGTTGCAGGGTAAAGAGAAGCACATCCAAAGCCACAACAACATTGATAAAAACGAACTTTTGACGGCACGTCATGTCCAAGTAGTACAAAGAATCAAGACTCTGATAGACTGCAAAAAAAATATTTTCTGAGAGCATAACACAGTATCCTGAAGCAACAACTATCAAGACGTTGTTTACAGAACTCATGGTATCACCTAGCAGAGGCCTCAAGTGGGATGTGCTTACGTACTTTCAATTGGTGGTGCCATCATATCCGTCACTCATAGGGAGAGAGACCAGTGTCACAAACTTTATTCAAGACCATGCGAGCAAGAAAATAATCTGGCAACTACTGACTGTCATCGCGGAAGACTTCGCCAAACTACCCGAGCACAGCGAAGAGGACACAAATGCTTCTACCGCCAGTAGACATTGATGAACTCACATTTACCCTGTTCTTTCAAATAATCGAGAAATGCCCAGGACTCATCGGGAGAACAACTGACACACATACTTTCATCAGAGACCCAAGAAACCTAGCTCAGTTGAACCAACTGTGGACTAAGCTAAATCACCTCGTGGTAGTCCACGCAACAGGAAGGTGCGGAGACTGTGTGAATCAAAAGAAAAGCTCATGACAAGGACCCTGCCAAAGAGGACACATGTCCCTATCATCTGAAGACACCCGGCTGGCGCACAACGTCCTGCTTAGACTAGTCACAGACCATCCGGAAATGGTGGGGAGGCCTGCAGATGTTGACGTCATCACCTTCCTTAGAGATCTGGCCAACGCCCCACACATGGGTACACTCCTCCACGGCATAATGCTCCAGGTGGAGCTATCTAACTTCCAGCGAGAATACCTCAGGAGGTTCCAGTGAGACTTTCCACCGTGGAACATATCGTGGAGACAGAGAGACAGTGCTTTATCCTTCACTGTGGAACAAACCGAGGACAGAGACACAGTTCTTCAATTTTCCGCCACAGGACAGATCGAGGAGAGCAGAGACAAGAACTACACCATCCTATTTTTTTATTTTTACTTTTTCCTCTATTTTTCCTTATTTTTATTTTTATTTTTCATGTTCGCTTTCATTTTTATTTTTATTTTTATTTTTACAACATTTTATTTTGTGTGACTTTTAGCAGTTCCATCTTTTCATTCCTTCGCATTGAACAGGTTCCAGCATGTCCTCAGGACCAAGGCAAAGTCGAGGAATGCACTGGGTTTTTACCTACTGTAAATATGCATTATGAATGTAATATACCAAAGTTGTTAGCCTAACCCTTTTTCCATAATCTAGCACAGGACCTGTACTGCATACCCAGAGATTACCGACAGCACCCGCAAGAGGGAAAAAGCACTTGTCGCTTTAGTAGTAATGAACTCATGAGCTAAGAGATCAGAGTAAGAAAAGGAATAAATAAATGACTATGGACTTGTTTGAAATGGGGGCACAGAACAGTAACTTGGTTTTGCCACCAGCACAGGGGCGCCCCCGCTTCCCTGGAAGGAAATGCTGCCAGATGTCCTACAAGTCTATTATGTGTATATGCGTAGTAATTATCATTGTCTTTCTATCTTGACTATCAGAACTCCTTTCTTTATTGGTGCACAAAGTGTCCCAATCTCAGTGCACCCACCAGATAATGAACGTCTGGGGCCTACGAAAACACCCAGACCCTATATAGTAATCCCAGTCCCAAGAAAACCGGATAGTAAAGTTAACAAACTAAAATTAAATATAATTAGCAGTGATTCAGACACACTTGAGGTAACGAACGACGAGAAAAGCTGGAGACAGAGTCAGCACGGAATGGATAAAAACACGGCACTGACCACTGCACGCACCCACACACAGGATGCACACAGACAAGGGCAAGTGTCAATGGTTACAGGGCCTCCAACAAAGACAGCAGAGAAGGGGAGACTGCCTGCCGAACAATCAGTTCCAGAAAATAGGGAAAGTAACCAAGGAGGACCAAGTAAGAAACCAACGAAAGAGGGCATAGCAAAATCCCTCAAAAGAACAGGAGTAGCCGCAAAGGAACTCACAGAGAAAACACAAATACTGATAGATTATTTGTTCCCATTTATAGTCAGAGCAAAGAAACTGCACGAGGAGCTGAAAAATAGAACTACAGAGACTATAACAGTAAGCACGCCAGCTCAGACGCAAGGAACAAGCACCAGACCTACGACACAGCCACACATTGGGGAGTTGGTGAGCCAACGGCAGTTAGAGAACCTCTAGGGAAGATTACAAGAGGGAAGGAAAAGAAACGAAAATCCTTCTCCTACCACTGAGATACAGCCCTACCAAGACGCACAGAGTGGAAAAGCAGCACAGATGCTTTTAAAGACATAATAATAGCAAACTACAGAAGAACGCTGAGAGTCAAGAGAAGCCTGCATGAAGATAACAATGAGCTCAACGATTACCTGGACAGCACAGCCCACCTCGGAAACAACATATGGTACCAGCACATGAAGGAAGTAGGACGAAGACAGTCAGAAGGAGAATGCTTCATCTGTGCACTCCTACCATATAGTATGGGAAAATCCAAGATCTTCGTGGCTGTAGAAATTGATGTACCCACAGCACACTGTATATCACATGTAGCAATGTGCAACACCAGAGGATAATTTATGGGAAGAGACGCCTCATTGATATGGGCCAATGAAAAGGATTACCCGGATGAAGATGGCTACATGCAGGACATTAAAACAAGAAACAGGGCGCACACAAGGAATCACGTGATCAGATACGAGAATCCTGGTGTCAAAGGATCAGGAACACGTTGGGTAATAAATCCAAGATTGAACGTTCAAGGAAAAACTGCAGAAGAGGCTCAGACCTGGAAGAACAGAGGCCAAATGCAGATTTGGGGAACAGTGGTTTCCGCAGATGGATGGGAAGAAGGAGTAGTAATCTGCCAAGCTTGGATGGTCTTTGGAGCCTGCCGAGAAGTAGTAGAGAATTTGCAGAAATTATGCAAACCTCTATGGCCAAAACTGGTAAAGCTGCTAACATGGGTCGAAGACAGAGGAGGACCCCTGCAGATAGTACCACTGGAAAGCCCAAAACTATGCTTCAGAAGTAATGGCACGAGGAAGATGGGAGAGAATGTAAACTTTGGATGAATCTTTGAAGCCCCAGGAATGACACAAGGAACCGCAGTTATTATGGACCATTACTGGGCGTGTGGATCCAAGGCATACATAAGACTACCGTAAAACTGGGGAGGCATATGCAGACTGGGGAATGCCCACATTCCTGCACTAGTGATCCCTAAGAATGACCTGAAGTTGGACAGTTTCCCGAAAGCAGATGCTCATCTAAGGAGAAGGAGATCTGTGGAATTGGCATCCAGGATGAAGAGAGAAAATTACTTTTCTACCAAATCAGAAGAGGCATTCCATGCAATCCCATACAAACACAGGCTGTTCAGCCTCACTTCAACAGTGTTCACCACAATGCTCTTGCCACACATCCAAATTGGAGTGAATGCTAAATGGTTGCAGATAACCAGATGCAGACCATCAATACCACTATAAAAGGATTTAACGCGATCAAAGAAGAGCTGAGAGCAATCAGACTGATGACCCTCCAGAACAGATATGTGCTTGACATGATCACAGCAATGGATGGAGGTCTCTGTGCAAAAATCGGAGAATCATGTTGCACATTTGTACCATCGCACAATGAAGAAAACGCAACCTTAACAGAAGCCATAAGTATGTTGACAAACTTGAAAAACCAGATGATTGATGAAAGTGATGAAGTGGACGATGACAGCTGGTTTGGCGACCTATTCTCATGGGTCCCATAATGGATGGCAGATATATTCAAGTTTCTGGGAGCTTTACTAGCAATGGTACTGCTAGGATTCTGTGTTATCAAGATAATCATTACACAGTGCCAGACAACTGCGAAGAAAGCCATAGGGATGAAAATAATGGTTGATGTCGAACCAGGATGGAAACCCAGAGACCTGACTGATGGAGAAATAAGAGACTTTGTGAAGGCCAGCAAATTTGCGCCGGAAGGAACGAAGTTCACATATCCTAAGAAACGAAGAAGGTATGAAGGAAAATGGATCTACTGCAGCTCAAATGGACAATGTCAGCTAATGACCTGCAACAAAGATGAGCATGTGAAAGCAGCAGGGAGTTTGAAAGGGGTGATAAAAATATGGACTCCAAAGACTCACACATTCACACCATCATGTACAAACCCTGAAGACAATGAACATAACACCGAAGAATCAAAGGAAATAAATGCGAAGGAGATCGCAGAAGTGGTTGATGAACTGACCAGAGGGGGAGTGTAGAGGAGGTCCCAGACATGGCCTGCAACCCTACCCCTCATGTCGAGGTACCAGGAGAGTACTCACCAAGGTATGTGACGTATGAGGAACAAATAAACCAACAAAGATCTGCACTGGGGCTCTGCCCAGTGTACATCAGAAGATCCATACCTGTTGAAGCGCCCATAACCAGACAATCCTGGGCAGCACGGTACCCTATCAGACAGCCGTACCAGCCACTGATACGAAACGAAGAGTACCTACAGATGGTCCATGAAGAGACCCAAAAAGCCCTAATGGAAGGCCAGTGGAAATGACACAAGGGCCTGAACAGACTTGTGAATGAACAAAAGACAAGCACGCCAGTGCGAGTAGCTACGAAAATAAATGCAATGGTCACAGAGAAGAGACAATGTTAAAACTTAAGGAAACGTTGCTATGAGACAAGATGGAAGCAACCGACCAGTTAAACGTGTGTAAATAGGCGTGGAACGCAAGAGGCTAAAGAAAACGATACTGCTGCAATGCTTAGTAGAAGATTAGAGCGGCAAGTGCCAACCATATATCTACCTCAATAAGACACATTATACAAGTGCGACTCCATTTTGTAAAAGCAGAAATGTACCCAGGCTGCCAGAGGCCTGACAGGCCAAGTTTCGTAACCCAGCCAGAGGCAAGAGAAGGAGCGGAATCGAAACTCAACAAAGAGCGGCTCAGGCCTAGGAAATCAAGGTCATCCAGAGAAAGGGAGGAGAGCGCCAGCTAACAAGACTTAAACTTCAGAGCGTACCAGCCTGCTCCATGAAGGTCAAGATAAGGGGGGCCCATGCAGCTGGCGAGGCCGAAACAGAATTAAATACACTAAAATCCGGAAACTGAAGCAGATTCATGGTGAACTAGCACGTGGTCAGCCAGGCGCGAAGAGGTACCACTGCCTGATGTCACCCAGAACCCGAGGATGCCATAACTTTTCCTGATAAGAGGCTACAGTTTCGAGGCCATACCCAGCCAACTAATTGACACATAGCCCAAGATACTGATTGATGGAAGGGAGGCAGGGTGAAACTTGGGACACCAGGCACCTGGGTGTCTATTCTGCATGCTGCTAATTAAAAGTGGAAATTTATGTCTAGGGGTCTACCTTGCCCAATCGCAATGGACCAAGTTATCTGGGGTCCTATATATCGTAGAACCAATGAGACGTCGTACTTGCAGTGACGTCTATCACGTGTGATGTAGAGGGAGGGGTGTAGATGCTCACCCGATAAGAGTTATCCAATCCGCATGTTCCATTATCATACACAGATATAGCACCTATACTTAAGTTACCTTTCCTAACCAATTATATTGCATGATGAGTTTTGTAGAGTTAGACATCAATGATGATGAACATTGCCTATAAGAATTGCTGTTCAACTGAAGTTCGAGGAAGTTGGAGCAAGACAGGTGATCGCAACGAAGCTGATTCCCATTTGTTTCCCTGTTTGATGTACTTGTCATTAAACAGACTTCCCTTTGCCAAACTACTGAGTCCTCATTATTGAGTCGTATTGGAGTAAGTGAATCCTGCCCCCCATCCCGCACATGATGCAGCTATCCTGTTTACTAGTGCTAGAGGGTGAGCACTGACCTATGGGCCCGTCAGTGAATTTCCCGCCCTCCTGTACAATACGGTCCCTGGGCTTGAGGCCAAGGGCAAGTCTTGCAGTCCTGTTTTGGATGAGTTGTAGAGGGCAAAGAGTAGAGGCAGGCAGATTTAGAAAGAGGCTGTTTCAGTAGTCCAACCTAGAGAGAACCAGAGCTCTGGAGACAGTGAGCTTCTGGAGGAAGGAGAGGAAAGGAAGAATACCTTGGAGGAAGTGCAGCTGGTAGTGTGACTTCTTAGAGACATCAGCGATGTGAGGAGAGAAGCAAAGTGTGGAGTCGAAGATGACCCAGAGGTTTTTGGTCTCACAGGTGGGAGCAGGAAGAGGGCCAAGAGTGGCCGGCCAGAGAGTGACAGGAAAGGAGGGAGCAGGTTTGCCGATGAGGAGAATCTCGGTCTTACTGGCATTAAGGAAGAGATCGTTGGCAGCACACCACTCCTGGATAGCAGACAGAAAGTCAGAGATGAGAGAAGGAAAAGAGGTGGCGGAAGGGAGCCTAAAAATTAGTTGAGTGTCATCCGCATAGCACTGAAAGTTGGGGCAGAGAGCAGCAATGCGGTGGGCAAGACGTGCCAGGTATTGGTTGAACACCACAGGTAGAGATAGAGACAGAGGAGAGGAAGGACCCAAGTTGGACCTCGGAGGGTCGATCGGAGAGGAAAGAAGTCAGCCAAGCCAGGGCCTGATCCTGATACCCATATTATCATGGAGACAGTTGAGCAGAATGGCATGGTTGACCGTGTCAAAGGCAGAAGAGAGATCCAGTAAGATGAGTGCACAATGGGTGTTGGAATCAAGCAGGTCTTCACAGATGTTCAGGAGAGCAGTTTCTGTGCTTCTGGCAGCTCTGAAGCCAGACTGATGGTCATGGAGACAACCAACAGATTCAGTGTGAAGATTAAGCTGGGAGATGGCCAGCTTTTCCAGAAGTTTGCCCATGAAAGGAGTGATGGAGATTGGGCGATAGTTAGCTGGGCAGGAAGGGTCGGCAGAGGGGTTCTTAAGAAGAGGGTGCACAAGGGAGTGCTTCAGGAGGGAAGAGAAGACTCCAGTGGCGAAGGAGTGGTTGCAGGAGCCAGAGTGTCAATGTGGTCCTTGATGGTTTTGGAGGAACAGGGGTGAACCTGTTTTGACTAGACTTTCATAGATGGGACTTGTCTAGAAACCTTGTGTGGGGAGAAACGGGGAAAAGTCAAAAAAGCAGGGAGCAGAGGTTGCCGAAGATGGGCCAGGGGAAGAGCAGGGATGAGTGGGAGAAGAGAGAGAGGACAGGATGTCCTGAGTTGTAGAGATAAAATGAGAAGCCAGGGCCGTGCATAGGGCCTGGGAGAGGACAGGAGATGTAGAGACTGCAGCAGGATTGGCCAGCTCCTTGCATATTTTAAAGAGTTCGGCCAAGTAGTTAGATGCTGCAGGGACGCGGGCTTGGATGTGGGCTCTCTTCTTGGTGCGGACAGAGAGCCGGTATTGCTTTTGGAGCAGGCGGCAGGCCAGTTTGTCAGAGGATGTACCTGAAGCATGCCATTTCCTCTCAGCCACCCTGCACCTCCATTTAAGGGTGACGAGGTGGTTATTTCTTCACCACACATATATTTATACAACACATAGAACAAACGGACAAACTGACAGATTTGGCCGGCCTACATATAGCTTTAGCCTACGCTTGTCGAGACTATTTCTTCCTTCACATTCTTCGTGACTTATCCTTACCCCTAAAAATACTCCTATGGAGTTTGAGTCATTCCCTTTCAACAGTCTTTAAACTTGTCTGTAATCTACATCATCTGCTATTGGGACTCTGGATATGACTCCTTCTTATATGTGCTATGGCGTAGGGTACTGGGCTTAATCTCTTGTGACATTCCTCGTCTCACAGTTTCTCAATTGCTTGGTGATCCTTTCCTCAAGTCAATTACTTAATAACTCCTTGCCTTGCATCGTCTCGAGTTGTTTTACCCCAGCCTCCCTCCGTTACTTATTTCCTCTTATCACTCTCTCCATTCACTACCCATTCACAGTTTGCCACCTGACTCAGTTTTACTCACCATTTGCTTTTTTGACTTCCAACTCTCGGGATAGTCGGCTCCTTTACCAGCCTTTTCAACCTTCCGTCTGTTCAGCTTCCTGTAGAAATTGGCAGGGGATTCTGCCTGACAAGAAGGGACCCATCTCACCTACGCTTGCAAGCTTTGTTTTTTACGCTAGTTTCCGCTATCTACAGGCTTCAGATTTCATTGAGAATATGGCTGCATTTTAATTTGACCAATTCATGAGAGGCGCCACTCATGCATCTGTCCACATGGTAAAGCTAGTTCTGGTACACAATATTAATACATGGCACATATCAGCGCAAGCTCAGCTGTGGTCAGATCACTCACTGATACTACTGCAGCTCCTGATATCATCATGGAATAGTTGCCCTCTCCCCCTTCCCCAACACAATATGCTTGCAGATAACAGTGGCATCGGACAGGCCAAAGTAGGTCAACAGAAGTCAATTCCACAATTCCACACTGTTTGCATATTCGAGAATGAATCCCATGCGAACATACGGGCCCGGATGATTTCGTAGAGGCATTCCATCTCAACATAATGAGAACTCGCCACTACCTCTTGTCTGTCAAAAGAATTAAACAATGAAATCGGGGCAGGCAAAACTGGAGATTCTCCTACTGTGGAACGGAATGGCGGGTTGGGAAAAAAAATGTGCTTCCTCTGCCATTTAAGTGCAGTTCTGATTTTGCCCTAAGTGACATAAAGAACATGAACATTTCAGCCAATCAGGAAACCACAATTGTCCACGTGTTCTCGTTGGTGAAAATAGATGGACTATATCTAAGTGCATTAAAATGAAACTTTATTTTTTATGTTTTATTTAATTTAATTGCTTATGGCTTGAAAAAACCTTTGCAAAAACAAAACAATCAAAACCACAAAAATAAAACTCTGTTAAAAATACTACAGATTAAAATCACAATTAAAACCATACAGAAGAATTAGCAATGCATTTCAATTAGGAAAATAAAACCAATTCAATTAATGTAATACAATAGTAATGAATCTTTGGATTGAGATGTATAATGAAGTCTCATTACTGTTAAGAATTCTTGCCCAAAACCCTTCAGTGTTTAAAAAACGTACATCATACACATATCGACTAAAAAGATTGTGGCAGAGTTCAGTCAAGTCGTTACATTCAATTACAAGATGGTAAATAGTTTCCACATTCGTGGCACAATACCTACATACATGCTCCAGGCATGGAATGCTTTGTCTTGCACCCAAGACTTCTTTGGTCGGGAGCAGATTCAGTTTAAAACGTAATTAATCAAATCTATGCTTCCTAGAGGGGTGCTGTTTGAGATAAAAGGTTCACACATTGAAAGCTCTTCTTCATTGATGTGCCTCTATTCCTTATCCAATCAAATTCATAGATTAGCTTTTTACAATTTATCGAGGCAACCATAAGGTCCCGGAAGCCTAAAATGTAGGCTCCCAAAATCTTCAAGGAATCCTGCACCTCAGCCTCTCAAAACTTTGAAGGTATTTGAAAACAAAACACAGCGTAGTTCAAACATCAAACTGTTTTCCAGGATTTGCAACATTACTCTCAGTAATTGCAGTCTCTTCCAGTCTGCACAGGCTTGTACAGAAATCAGGCCCATCTCGTGTCTGTCTACTGCAATAGGAGTTCCCTTGGGGAGCATAAGAAAATTCCTCCATAACAATGATTCCAGTCTGTCCCATTGATTATTAAGAGACCAGTGTCTCTTGTGATGATAGTTTTCAATACTGGAAGTGCAGAGAAACTTCCACATTTTCTATCAAAGGTCGATAGTTCAAATATGTTAAATCGTGTCTTGTTTTGTATGCCATTTTGTCATCATTGACGCCCAAGGCTAACTTTACTTTAATCATAGAAAGTAATTCTGAAATGAGGGACGAAATAAGAGTAGATTTAAAATAGAAAAGGCATCTCCAAGAAGCATCTACTTAAAGTAAACATAACGCAAAGCACTAGATAAGTTAAGTAGTTGCATACAATAGTTAGTTAAAAATGAGTGTGGTTTGTGGTGAGTTAGTTGCCGTTGTTCACTGAAATATTCTGTAGGCACCCAGAGTTGTCCACTCACATAGGTAGATTCCCTGGAAATGTCTCTCTGGCAGCAGGACAGAATTACGGATGGATTCCACCAATTCTGGTTGCCAACAACATTTCCGCACTTCACTACAAGGAAACAAAATGTACAACACGTAGTATAACTTGGATCATACTGATCTAAAAAGGGCCAGGCAATGGACAGAGAGTGGCAGAGAGTGGCAGCCATCCACTCCCGAAGCTGACAACACTTTGTGTGAAATAAAAACACAAGCATTTTACAAAGCAAACAGGGGACAAAAAGGGAGTAAAATGCTAATTGCATCAATTAGGTTACTGATCAATTGCGAAATTGTGCCAACGTTTTCACTGGAGCCCTGGGAAAAAAACACAGAAAACTCTCAACAACACTGTGTAGGCCCCCTCAGCTTCTTTGAAATAAAAATAGTGAAATTGAGAGAGGATATAACTATGCTGCCCATTCCCGCCTACCTTCGTGTTCTATCTCGACCCACCATTGATGCCGCTCTCATTTTACAGAATGGTGTGATCGAATTGAAAAACCGATAGGCAAAGTTAAGGCTGTCAAGACGCCACCAGAAACAGGCTCACCTTCATACCTCAAGGAACTTCTCCCAACGCTGGATCGCTATTATACCAAACACATCCTATCATCCAAACAACATAACGCATCCTGCATTAGGGAAGAAAGGCTGCGTGCCCGAAACAGGCAGGAATTAACTTGCTGCTTCTAAATCCCACAGCTGATCCTAATTTTTAACCCAACTGCAGGCAAGCTCAATCCTCCCGTACCAAAGTAAAATGTTGTAAAGAGAAGCCACTTGACAACTTTGAGACAACCCAAAAAATATGATCTAGTACACAACTTCAAGAGAATTCTTAGGCCCATGAGTCAAATCAACACTAAATCTTCCAGGTATGAGATACATCATGGCACACTTGCTGTCCCTCACTATCCCCCTCTTGTTTAACGACTATTTTTAAATTAATTTATATTTATATAGACAGGGAGGAACAATGCTCTTTTGATCACAAAAGAACGTACAATAGATAAGAAATCTGATTTGACGGCAAGCAGTGAGCTTCTTAAAATGGGGTGAGTTTGAGTGGAAATCTGACCAGTTTGTGGGGGGGGGTAAATGGTGCAGTCAGTGGGGACAATACATGGGTGTACATACATAGATCAAGGACAACCAACATTAGACATTTTTAAGTGCAGGTAGGCGATACAACCAGTTGTGTTAGGGATGTGACCATGATGGATGAAATGCTAGAGTGGAGGCAGTAGAAAGTGAGGGATAGAGGCGGGGTAGAGTGGAGGAGAAAATGTTGGCTAGTAGGCATGTGAGAGGGAAATTAAGAGGGTAACTCGGATGCGAGGAGGTAGGCTTTTCATTTGGTTTTGAAGAAATCGGTGTGTGCTGTTTCTCAGAGGTCTGGGGGAAGATAATTCAATGCAAGTGAAGCAAGAAGAGAGAAAGAGCGGAAGCGTGAGGAAGCATGGGGAGGGCAAGGTGCTGCAAGGGTAGTCAAGGAGGCAGAGCAGAGATTACAAGAAGGCTGGTAGAGTTGGATAGATGAGGATAGATACAGTGGTGCCTTTCCGCTGTAAGATTTGTGAACCAGGAGAAGAAATTTAAATCTCACCCTGTTTTGCATCATCAACCATCCTGCATGGTGGCGGTGCGAGGCAGTAGGTATGAAGTGAGGGAGTTCAAAGAAAGTCCTTGTAGCAAAGCTAATGATCTTGTCGAGAGGACAGAAAGCATAGTGGTGGAGACCAACCAGGATGCTGGCACAATAGTCCAGTTTAGAGAATACAAGAGTTGTTAAGAGATGCTTGGCGGTGTTGAAAGGAAGGAGGTGCCTCATTTTCCTAATATTTAGGAGGTTGAGGTGAGCCACCTTTGCAGTTTTCGAAGTGAAAGTAGAGAAGGAATGAGAAGGGTCATAGATGACACTGAGGTTTCTAACAGAAGAAGAGTAGGGGAGAGTGTCAGGTGGGAACTGGATAGACAGGGGAACAGATGAGAGCATTTAGAAGGGACGAAGAGCGCCTCTATTTTGGTTGAGTTTAACATCAGAGATTGAGAAGCCATCCAATATTTAATGACAGAGAGACAGTCTGAATATTTGATAGAGAGATCCGAGGAGCGTTCAGGAAAAGAGAAGAAGATTTGGGTGGCGTCTGCAAAGAAATGGTATGAGAATCCAAAGGAGGAGATTAGTGCCCCAAGAGCAGAGGTGTAGGTAGTAAAGAGGAGAGGACCCAAGACAGAGCCTTGTGGAACACCAACAGTTAGAGGAGTGAGTTGAAAGATGTTGTTGCTCCAGGAGACAGAAATTGGTGAGGTGCCAGGTAGTATTCAATCCAGGCAAACGAGGTAGGAGGGGACGTGCCTTGGAGATTTGTGAGCCATTGAGTCGGGAAGAGAGTAGATGTCTGATGCTAGGTGGAGTAGGGGGAGTTTCGAGATGTGAGTTTTATGACAGGGATTGGAAAGGAGGAAGTTGTAGCATGATTGGAGAAAGCATAGGGAGAGTTGAGTGGGAAGAGCAGCAGGAGCAAAAGCATAGTAGGTGAATACTGCAGTATGGAAAGACAGCACATTAATTAGCAACCTGGTGGCACTCACAGGTGCAGCAGGGAGGAATGCAAAATCAAAGGCACATGGGCAAAGAGGCAGATCAGTGGCTGGTCTTCACCCTCCACTGTTCCATCCTTAACTGGAACGCCCATGTCTGGACTCCTCTAGTGAGTTCAAGAGTGATCACACACGTTCTCATTACCTGATTGCCTAGTCCATCAGTGATTGGTCTATGAATTTGTCCCTGGTGTTGCTGGGGTGGGATGATTTCTTCTTGATTGGTGTTTCCAGAGGAATCCCTTGTGCCCTTCTGCTGGAGTGTGGGCCGACTCAAGATAGCCACAGGAAGTGATGTTACTGATCCAAGATGGCCACAGGACGTGGTATCAATGATCCAAGATGGCCACATGAAGTGATGTTACAGGCAGAAAATTAAGCCACGAAACAGAAGTGATCACACATGTTCTTGTCACCTGATTGCCTAATCCATCATTGGTTGGCCTTTGATTTTGTCTCTGGTGTTGCTGCGGTGAGACTATTTATTCTTGATTGGTGTTCTCACATGAGTCTCTTGTGGCCTTCGGCTGGAGCGTGGGCCAACTCAGCTGATCAACTGCTACCAGCTGGCATTTCAGAGGTATGCGGCTGATGCACAGGTTCATCTTTGTCAGGCAAAGTAATCGAATTACCCCTACTAGTATGTCCACAATAAGATGGTTTGTACTAGTTCTGTTAGTAAATTTAGGTCTAGTAAAGCCAATGGTGACTTTACATGCCCAGGGAGACAGTAGTCAGTCCCCGGGTATGGAGTCTATGGTGGAGGTCCGCTAGGACGCCCCAGTGCTACGGCACATAGGGTGCGGTGTAACACACATAGAAAAACATATGAGACCCTATGGAGTAAAAGACCCCATAGCCCATAGAACACATTGACATTCAAAGGAATTACACACATACATGTCCAAGAGTGGGAGAAAAAGAGTCTCACTCTTGGCAGGATGGAAAAAAACAAACTCCCGAAATCCAGCAAAGCTGCTGGGGGACTCACTAGGTTAGGAAATTCAGCCTAAACAGAGAATTCTCCCTAACAAAGACTATACTCAGACAATACTGAATGAATGGTCGCCAGCTTACCTATTGCCTTGGACTAATCATCTGTTTTACATGCCCTAAAACTAACCACCTCCGCACCCCAAAATCTCAGCTGTGGAGTCAGTTAGCCCTAACAAAACATCCATCTGCGGACACCTACACTAAAATCCTATGGCCACCCTACAAAGCCCAATACACTTCCTTCTGCTTTTCTGTTCATGTAAGGATCCTACAATGTTGAATTATTAAGTGTAAAAGGGATTGGAAATGATTGTGTAGTGATATGGAAAATAACTCAAGTAAATTAATTCATAACCTCAAGGTACTTATGTACAGCCCACTCAATCTATGCTCAAATTTGAAAGTAGAGCTTTGGTCTGTTGACTTTTTTTACTTTCACGATTTAAAGTTGTTCCAAATGCAGTCCGAACAACAGGTAAAGAACATTAACTTGACCTTTTGATTCACCCTCCGTAGTCAGTAAAACATGAATTACTTTTTTCAATAAATAATTATTGTAGTGAAACATCGCACACATACTAGGCAAGTTGATGACTATGTATGAACAAGGTCCTTTGTGGGCCTTCGCCGCCACAGCATTACCTCCCAACCCTCTTTCTCTTTTCCTAATGCAGTCCTTAATAAGAGGAGAAGGCCAACTAGCTTCCAAACAATTCCTAGAGTTTACACTAAATTTCTGCATTTTCCCCAACATTTCACTGGAACTATGTGGTTCCACCCTTCTTCTGCCACTGCCTGTATTTTCTGTCTTGCAACACTGCTGACTGGCCCTCCATCAGGGAAGCATGGATGTTCCTCTCAGAGAGCATTCATGGGCCTACGATTATGCTGGATGTGTTATAACAGTATGGGAAATGTCATACATGTATAACTTTCTTCTCCTATCTTCACGGGGTCCCCATCATGGAATCTCAGGTTTGAAAGGAATCCAAAATGGCACACAAGATCCCTCCCACACATATAACCTATCTTCCAACAAGGATTAAGGTGATTGGCTGGTGATGGCATATTTATGCAGAGGAATTGCAGCCTTTATAAATCCACCTTCCAGCATCAGCCATGTCAAGGAGAAAGTGCAGATAGAAGAGGAGGCAAGAAACTCACTCTCAAACAAAATCTTTATTCTATAGGTGGTCACGCCATCACCACAGTCATAAAAGGCACTATAGGTCTCCAGAACATGTGAGAGAGGTCCAGATTTTCAAGCGTGTTAAAGATTCAGTGGCACTGGCTTTGTGAGATAAACTTTTTTCCTCTTCAAGCCAGGTGCAACCATAGGATACAGAAGCCCCCATGGGAGTGAAGATGCTCCTCAGGAAATGAACAACATTGACAATAATGAAGGGGAAAATGAGGAAACAATGGTTGCAGGAAAATATGTTGAAAGAAAGGATTTACAAATTATTCTTGAATGTATGAGGGTTAACCTGGAGTTTCCAGTGACCCCACACATTCCAGAGAGGAAACTGCTCAAACAGTTTAAGAAGGTAGCTTAAAACCTCCTTTTACTTCCTTGAGGACATGGAAAATGTATTGATAAATGAGGGAAAGGATGTAGATAAATCATCAATTCCCTACTGTACATTTAACCTCTACCACCTAAATGAGTTTCACAATAGTTATCCTGGAAATATACTGGAAACAGCAAATTAGACATATAGGCCTATGTGTCAAGGTTTTCGCCCCGGACAAGGCGATATGACCAGATCCAAGTGAATGCCCTATAAAAGGACCTCCCTCTTCAGCCATACGTGTCATAATCGGGAAAAGTGTCTACTCTGGATACACAGCCCAGTCTCGCTTGATTTTCAGGCACTATTCAAAGCTTATCAGGATAGAGTGGCTCTTGCCCCTCTTTTAGAGATTATGAAACATCAAGTGGAATATTATCTGCTATCAGTTAAGACATCATGTGGGGGGATGAATCAGATGATAGTTCCTCAACAGTCAGAAGATAGCGATGGTTGCGGAAATACAAGACTGAATTGACAAAGAATGAGGCCTTAAAAAATCTTTTCTTTCTTCAACCATCTCTGTTTGGACCTCTTGAATAATCTCTAGCACACCCTTAACTTGAGGAGGTGGAGCAGGTCTTTTACAAAGTGTTCCTCTGGAGGTTTCAACTTGCCTTTGACTACTGATTCAAGAGGATCATTACAGGGAAGAAGTAGAGGTGCAGTTCCAATGACCCAAACGCCCAGTCTCCCCCATGATGTGTGACACCAACAGTGTTCAATTCCCCCTGCTCACCTGATTCTTCTGGGGAAAGTGCCTCTTCATCTGACAGTTCCGTAGAGCCCTTCTTCCACAAAGTCTTTCTCTCCTTGTAGAGATAGGGTTGACCACGGGAGGTAGCCACTATGCCCACTGCAGAGACAGCCAAGGCATGAGGCCAACCTCCCAAGAACCGCCAGAGGTGAATGGAAAAAGCCAGAGGCACAAAAAACCCTTCTTGATGGAAATTGACGTCCTTACTTCTTAGCATCCAGCCACATGTAGCAGAATGATGGTTCCAGAATCCAGAGCAGATTACAGATCAAAGGAATTAAGGAAAGCAACAGAACGCTGTGAGGATGTGGAATTGGTAAAACCGGGTGGGGGACTGTGGTATGATGGGAAATTAAGATTCTAACGACTGCAGTAAGCGACATAGCCGCATGGAATTCCAGACCGGGGAATATAAGTGAAATATATCTGAGAGTTGGAAGCGCAGGAGCCGCGAGGTAATCACCACCTGGGAAATTATAATGACGGATGGGTCTTCCAGACTGCTGCGAGCGGAGGAGTCACGAGGGGAGAGCAGCCGAGTGAAAGCGGCGGCGAGACTGTGAGGGATAGACAAGATGCGATAGTAGCAGAATGAATGTGGCTGCCGTATGATCAATGGAGCCATGCGAGGACACACACACAGCTGGGTCAATAGTAGCAGGCGGGAAGGAACACTGTTGTCTACAACCCGGAATAGCCACGCTGCAGAGCAAAAGATAGAAACCACAGGAGGAAGGGCCGTGCGGAAAGAGGGATGGCAAGGAGCGGCAAAGAAGGCAAAAGGAGAGGGCGAAAGGCCCAAGAGACGGGAATACAAACTAGTGTGTTAACCAAGAGGGAAAACAGCGCGAAAGGTTGCAACGCGCCGGAAAGGGGGCACAGCCTGCCTTTAAGCCTGGCAAGCAGGATAAGACTAGACCGGCAACAGACAGAGAGCAAAACATGATGGAGCGTTAATGGAGGATCTTCCACCTTCTCCAGGCGCTCCACTTGCGTATGCCGGTAACAATGTGTCTATGGATCAGACATTCCAGTCTCAACTGGCTTCTTATATTTGTAACAGCATGGCAGGAAATGCAAGAACCCTCAGAGAGACTAGACTCGTGGTGACAGTCCACGTTGGTATTTTACAGAAACCCCTGGAATTCCTTCACCACCTGATGTAGTCTGGAGAGCTGTTCTAAGGATACTCTGAATATATAGCAAATTCTTGAGTTTTTCTCTGACAGACTTTTTTTTATCTACACAATTATACACGGTGGGTGAATTTAGAGGACGGTGTGACCCAGTAATATATCTGAACAAACAAAACCAACTGTGAGATGTACATTATTGAGATTGGAATTGCAACTTCCACCCATGCAATTTCTGGTTCTAGCCTGGAATCTGGTATTAGCGCTACATCAACAGTTGCTGCACCCCATCTAACCATTGGATGAGGTCGACGTCAAGTTCATGACATGGAAGGCAGTCCTGCTGGTGGACATCAGAACATGATTCATTGGAGAGAGGGGTGAATTCTGGTCACTCTGGTTTACCAACAGTTCACACCAGAGATGGCAATCTTAAGCCCATGCCTCACCTGTTTTCCTAAGATGTGGTCTATCTTCCACGTGAAGCAGGCATGGACTTACAAGAGTGCTAGGCACTTTCTTCTTCCCCGGGGGAAGAGACACTTCAAACTCTGAACTTACCAAGAACTCTCAAGATCTGCAAGCACAGAACTGCACGCTTTCGGAAGTCTAAATCACTATTCATAGCCATGGGTAGCTCTGAAGCAAAGAACCCAGCCACATCGCCAAGGGCCTTTGCATGTGTTCCGTCATTTCTACGTCATAATCAGAGGCAGAGCTTGCCCTGCCTGACTTACTAGGGGGTCTTCCAACCATGGCAAACCAGGCTTCTTTGGATGATGCACAAGGAGTATCCTTGAAACGCATGTGCAGTGCTGCCAAATGGGCAATACCCCATACCTTTATAAGGCACTACCATCTGACCATTACTCGTGACCATGATGCAGGATTTGGTGGAGGAATTCTACAGGTTACCCATTAATGAGCAAAGAGAAAACACGCTCTCTTAATCGCCCCTATGTGCATGACTTGTTTTTTTAGTTGGCGCTGGCAAATAAGAAAAGAATACTGCTTGCTATAGCTTCACTTTGTAAGGACTATGCTTAGAGTAAAGGACTTGGCATAATGATGATTGCCAGAGGTAATCTGGCAATCAACTCAGTGTGTCGGTTTTACAGTGTCAGTGAGTGGTGTTTGATACTTGCGTGCCCATGCAGTGGGTGATGTGAATTTAATGAGAGTGTGGATTTTGGATAGGGGTTAGATGGGAAGGGGATTTGTGAGAGGGTGTCACTGGGGAGCTCCAAGCTATGCCACCACACACCATTGCATTCTGATAATGACTATGGGACTTGTAATTATAATGAGGTTAATTAAGCACTACAAATCCCAGAATGCAAAAAGAAAAAAAAACAGAACTGGACTACCATCTCCTGAATGGAATTGAACACATTGGCATGAATTATTGAAACATCTATGCTTCGGGCACGGACAGTTTGTGCAGTGATTCAGTCAAATCGTTTTTTGTGGACTTAAAAATTCACTGATTGACACTGATGTACAAAGGCATATACACATTTGTAAGAAAAGTATTAAATGGAAACGTAAACATGGGTTATGTATGCATGATGATCATATGCATTTCCATAATATGTAGACTACACAGTTCGTGCTACATCCAAGGAAACACAAGCCTAGTTGCTATCCCCGAACATGATTTAGTGCAAAAATAGGGAAGAGGCCACTTTTTCAATGGCAAACGTATTCCAGTTTTAATACACACTATAAAAATATTCCACATTATTTATACCCACAGGTTTATATAGACGTAATGCAGAAGCCATGACAGGGAGGGTCATGCTCACTCATGGCATCCCTGCCACCCCGCTGTGCTCTGCTGGACAATGTGAGCTCCTGCAGGTTCTAGGTCAGTTGGTGCGGTCCAGGTCAACAGACAGTCCCAGGCGCTTCTTGGGACTTACCACAGAGAAAAGGGAGTCCTTGGGCCTCATTCCGAGTACGGCGCTAACCAATGGCGCTATTAACGCCTTGGTTGACGCCGTACCCGGACCCGCAGCGCCTTGGTGGATGGTGGAATCACCGCCCCATTCCAAGGTTGGCGGGGCGGTAATTCCCCATTCACCAAGGCTCTTCCCCATTCCCAAATGAGCCCCCATAGGGCTCAATGGGAATGGGGAAGATGCAAATAACGGTGACTGTTCATTACGGTCACCGTTATTGGCTTGGAGGCCCCTTTGCGCCCTCGACTTTAACACCTGCTCAAAGCAGGCGTTAAGGGCGAGGGCGCAGAGGGAACTCGGAGTATGGCGGTAAGGGATTACCGCCACCTGTCTCGTTACCGGTGGCCGCTATCCCTTACCGCCATACTCGGAATGAGGCCCATTGTCTCCCAGAAAAACACGTGTGCTCCTTTTCTGTGACTCTCCTACCCTATTGTGCCATTCACTACTTTGTGACTGCACACCTGTACCCGCACTGCATGACGTCCGGTGTTACCTTGGCAACTATCTTTAGCGGTTGGTGAATTGAGTAAAAATGGCAGGACTTCTTACAGTATTTGCATGCAGGAGGAATCCGGAATCCTGCATGACGGGCTCTATAGGAACAGAGTCGTGTCATTCATCAGGGGTTTCTACATTCACAAAAGGAGGTATCCATTCTGCCACGCGTGGCGCAGAGGGCGACTTGCACTATTTGGATGGTATTGCATTGGTGAAAATCGCCATTGTCCACGTGCCCGGTGTGGATTAAGAGCGTTGTGGCGTGTGAAGACTTTGCAACCGCTTGGGAGACATTTATTGGTTACTTGATGACCAGGGACAGTAGCCTTCCACCAAGTGGAGGCAGTCCACGCCTCTGTGACCTTCTTCTTTCCCATTGCAGAGGCCTACCCGTGTCATGTGGGCTGCAAGTGGTTCTAGGGGAGTCGATGTGCCTGATAATCTGTTTTGCATAGTTTGCCCCCTCCAGTTCTAATTTCATGGGTGCCGGTCAAACGCAGGCGCCATTTCCCCAGAGTGGTGAACGTATAGGGATACTCCTCACTGTCCAAACACCCTGAGAGTTTAGATCATAATACAATTAGCATGCATGTGGCCCGTGTGGGAGTGAAGGTGGAACACACATTGCAGTAAAGGTCGACTTGTGCAACTGGAAGGCCGAGAAATACAGCGGATTGTAAACACCGTGGGGTGCCAAACTTATCTTATCTTGTTTTTCAAAGATAAGCTTGTCACTATTTGCAGAGCGTGGGTCCAAGCACAAGTTCTAAATCGGGAATATACAGAACTTTTACATGTAAAGCAACGTCTCGGAAATGGACAGGTCTCTCTCCCTCCCTCACTTTTACTCCTTGGCCCCGCAGGCACTTTCTCTTGTCTCGGTTACGATTTAAGGTGATTTTACACAACTTTCTTACGTGGAGCTGCATTCTACATACGTTTCTGCCCAGTTAACCCTTTACCTGCCTTAGTTACCGAAACTATAATAATATAGTCCCACACTGCCCCCTAGTGCTCGATGGCGTGAATGGCAAATACTACTCTAACCCGGTGAATTGCATTTTCAATCAAGTTTTTATAGCTACTGAAAGAACATCAGAAAATTCGCACAGTGCTGGCCTCTGAAGTTCAAGCTCCGCGCGATGATCACACCAGAGATTTTACAAATCCCTCCATGCTACCCAGCCATCCTTTGTTGGTTAACGCAATACTCCTCAAATAAGCCTTTTCGAGGAATCGTACAAGCAATCGAATAATTTAAAATAAAACAAAACTGCTACGGCGAACTTACTTTTTTTCGGTTTTTCCGAATTCTGCTACTGGGTACCCGATCCTACAACACCTCGGATTTCACACAGGGCTTCTACGGGACGCGTTTCAATCAACGGTGTACTGGTGCCCGGCTGGCTTACCTAAAGCTGTTTAAGCAAAAGCTCCTACATGTTTGAAATTAGGTCGTTGGTTGAGCAGTCGGTAACACAAAAACAGCTAAAAAAAAATATCTACATCAACCATCACACAGAGCCAGCCAGCACCTTCGAGGTAGGCTGCATTTGATCCAAACGGTAGTTTGTGTAGCTGCGGACACGCTTCAGGAGCGTCATCAAACGTATTCAATTCAAGTAGAATTTACTTTAAATTGACTACCTTGCATGTCGCTTGGCACGCGTGTGACGTGGAGCGTAATCTTTTGGGAAATTAATGTGCGCGCACTTCTGGGGGTATTACATTTGGCCATGGTCCTTCCCTGTCTCCGCAACCCCCCCACTTCCTGCTTCCAAAACATGCGCCATTACAGGCGGCGGGGGGTACACGCTGCAGGTAAGAACTGCACAAGAGAGCCCCCACAGATGTCTTGGTGCGGGAGCATGTGTAAAAGAACCCACCCTATTGCCAATTCAGCCAATAATGTGGAAGGTGCAGGGAACAGGCACAAAACACGCCACAATCAGGCAATACTGCCTCTCAGGGACTTGCGATAAACAACAATACAATGTCCACAGAAAAATGGAGTCCTGCCCTCCCTCTGCCAAAACCACCACACTCATTTGATATGCCTGCTGTCAAGAATGCGGGTCGCACAGGTGCAGATTTAAGAAACTGAATCAGGAGGGTGAAGGTGCAGTGGTTCGGGCAGTTTAAAGGGACACGAGAAGGCTGGTGAGATAACTACCTCTGCCATCCTAGATTACTTGAAAACATGTCTTTAATCCGTTGAGCGGATTAATGGTGTGGTGAAGGTGGGAATAGGGCCGAAAAAAAAGGCCCACCACATATATGGTGAAGTAGATGGGGGTTGTCTGGGAACCTGAACCGGGATAACAGGGGCTTTGCTGGTTTTTACAATAGCCTTAGAAAGTTTGAGCTGGAAAAACGGACCAATACATCATTTACATCTCAGTGAAATGTATTCAGATAAATCGTGATGCAAACAGTAATTGCATTAAAGGGAAAGAATAGCGGTTTCCGGTGCAACTTCCCATAGCATGGTGCAGCCAACAGCCAGATGTGTGTGTGCAGGCGCACTGAACCCAGCACGTTTGGCATTAGAGAACAGATGAATGCATCCCTGGAGTTGTACATTTTGCCTGTACTTTGCAAAGGGGCAATCAGCAATGGGCAATGATGGCATTGGCTCTTTACAGGCCTGGCAGTATTAGTGTGTTTAATAGGGGCTATCTTCTGCCTCCTCAGGTCACAGCCATGTACTTATGGTTGTGTGTAACGTGAGTAAGTCTGTCCAGCGTTACCGACTGACACCTTGGGAATGTACTGGGGGTAACGCAAGTGTAATTGTACATTACGCCCTGGTCTTCTTGGTTCTATTTTGTAACATCCAGGGAGCAGTAACCCAGATTGAAAATGAAGCAGTGCAAATGAAGAGGGAACAAGAAAACATTTTACATTAAAAGTAGTGGCAGCAGTAAAAAATGAAGACATTTTAAATGAAAAAGTAAACATATCTAACGGTACTATAGTACGGATGCCTCTGGGCCTGGCGCACGCTACAAATAAAATAAATACAAAATACAAATACTTAATTCTAAAAAAGGCAAATTCAGTGTAAAGGTATGCATTTGTTTTAAAAGTGTAATTTTGATTTCTGATTGTTTGCACAGAAGGCGGGAAACCTCACCGCACCCCACCCGGCAGAATCTAGCATCCTATGATTTGCCCGTACCTATATGCAGTCGTGAACGTGTTCCTTTGAAATGATGGAGGACGCTCCTCATGCACCTCAAGGACCATCCCAGCGCCACCTGCCATTCTGACCGGGTTTCACCAGGCTAGTCTCAGCTAGGGGGTCTTTTTTCGTTTTTAATCTATTTTATGCTTTTTTGTTAAATATTTAAAGCTAGGATATTTTTGCTTTCTTATTTTTTATCTTAGTTATTTTATATAAAAGCTCATTTGCCTCTTCAATATTAGTATTTTTATTTCTTACTTAGAATCCTGCTGCTCCTTGCCACCCTCATGTTCCTGCTTGGAGCATACCAATTCACCATATCTCTTTCTGCCTCACTCTTGACCCGATTACCACCCTATAGTTCCTCCGTGCTGTGCTCTTAACTCTTCACTTCCCCAAACTTTCACAGGCACCTCAACACACACGTAAAGACCATGGTATGCTGCTGGGCTCATACAGCTGATGTGAAGCCCTCAAGATGTCCTAACTGCATGCATCACTAACAGATAGCATAGGCACCTAATTCTCTACTGCTGGGATTTCAATGAACAAATGAATGCATTCTGGGATTAGTAGGCCTAGTTCACATCAGTTGAACCAATTGCATTAAGCAACCAGATTGCAGTGGTTTATAAAAGGAAAGTCTAGGATAGGAGCTTGGAGTCGCTAGTGATATTAAGTCATCAGGCTTTCCTACCCAAGCACATTCACATCCCTGGACTCATAATGGTATGAGGACAGATAGATTAAGGCTCCAGTGTGCTCCTGTCCCATCACACACAGACTGTAGCACACACACATTGGAGTCCTATATGTCATTCACTAAAGAATGCTCTTCTTGTGCACAGTTGTTGCGCCAAGAACAGTAGACCACATTTTGATGGATGGGCAAGTGATCTCACCACTCCCAGAAATATACCAGTGCTTCACCCACATCCATACGGTCAGACTGGGGAGCAACCGCCGCTGAAATTTTGAGGGGGAACAAATATTATCAGATGCCCATTTAGGATTGTGAACTTGCATCAGTTTAGCAACACTCCTTTGCAAAATGACTCTGTAGTCTCTGTTGCAAAGTAAAACAGCTGTATACAGTGCCAATATGGCTGAGGTGTGCAGGAAGGAGCGAAGGGACTATGGCCCGTGGGAAGGATTGATTCAGTGATGACTGCCTTTCACTTGGGAAGGATGAGTTTTTGAGATAAGATTTTACCTATGGAAAGCATTAGCTAAGGGGATACACCAATTCCCCTGGGAAGTCAGCCCAAAGTTTGATGGACTCTATGAGTTTACCAATAGATAGTGAATCGTCACTTGTAGGCGATGAATTCTGGAGATTTGCTCATGGACAAACTACCTTTCACCGATAGGGGCAGATGCATTCTGTGCATTGTACCGTTACAATAGGTAATAACCTCACCTATTGTCACAGGGCTTAGAGGCTCCGCAGGAGGAATTGCTACATAAAAACATGATGTTTAACCTTGTGGCAGAGCTCCTGTCAAAAAATAAAACGCTATAATTAGCACATAGTTACAGAGCTTCATATCTCTCAAACTGGGTGGTCTAGGGGACTGTCCCAGGGATACAAAGGCTACCCCTGTTATGGTTAATGTACACTTCTTAGTTAAAACTACAATCATAAGTGTCCCAAGTAAGAACCAAACAGGCAAACAAGACTCTCACCTGAGATTTGAAGGAAGGTGTAGGCTGGTAATGGTAATGGAGTACTCTGGTTGGATGCTGAGGCTTCGTACCGTATCCAGATGTAAGTAGGAATCCCCCTGAGAATCTCCCAGTGTCCCGGCTAAGAAGCTTGATCACCGGGAAAACCTCAGGGAAACCCTCATGGGGGAAAAAACCCTGGGGAGCTGCTAGAGTGCGGAGGCTCCTGAGATGTCCCAGTGATGGAGATTATTCTATCCCGGGAGTCTCGTCTGGCGTGAGGTCTAGATGATCTGTTCCTGACCTGAGATGCCAGAATGACTGGTGAGTATGAAAAGAGGAAAGACAGAGCAATTCACTTGAGAAACTGTTTATGAGAGAAATGATGTTTTGAGCCCTGACGTCTTACCACTGGTTTGGAGGACAGTGGGTTGTTGAACAGAGCAAGGTGGAAATCTTAGTGAAGATAGGAGAACTGAAGAAAGGAAAATAGGTAGAAATAGTCAATACGTAACATTATATGATAAAGATGTGAATTAAACCAACCCGTAGTGAATGTTTGAAAATAACCGTGTACCTGACTGCGGAAGATATCGGCTCTAAAGAAGGCGATTTCAGATGGTCGCGTTGTGCAGCAAAAGGCTGTCTCAGACCGCTAATATCTAAAGCGAGAACAGGAAACTATGTTTCGACCCTAATACCAGAACCCCCACTATCTATGAAAAGCCAGAAGGGCAACTTCCTACCAGAAGTGAGTATAGTGAGAAACGAAAGTCGTAAGCGGGATGGGCGGAGCTTACGAGCTTCCGGATCGAGCGGCTTCTGCGGCTTCTGCCGATTAATGTATTCAGCTGGACCCACGGAGTTCTAAACAAACAAACAACAAAACAGATCTTAAAGTAAGAAACAGGAGTCGAGGGATGGAAAGCAAGTAATGCAAGTAATCAGAGAAGTAAACCTCCCTAACACGAATTTACGCAGCGTTTGCGGGCTCCTAAGAGAATAGCAACGTGTCTTCTTCCTGGTTCTGCGTATTGATATACAGAGGGGAAAGTGATCCGGGTGTGCAGCGTTGCATCCTGGGAGTCAACCACTAGACTGCTGCAGGCACTGCAGCGGCTTGAAAGTGCCGCCATGTTGGAATCCGGCAGTGTTTTAGGATTACTAAGGAAAGTTGTGACAACCCCCAGCCTCCAAAGACAGGATAGAGCGAGGTGGCTATCCCAGGTATGCAAAGCCTTTCACGTGCGTTTCAGGATGTGACTGGTAAACCAAAGCAGGCTTATAAGTTACCTTTATATAGTGGATAGGGATAATAACACTGGAAAGAGGCAAAGGATTTAATAAGGAAACTGAACCTTTTATCTCTCCGACTTGATTAATTCAGAGCTGTTCACAGGAACACAGAGCATACGAAATTGGCAAAGGGTTTAACATCCATATCATCGCCACCCTTAATCAAGAATGGATGCACTTCTTATAATTCTTCGGGTTGCCTAACTCAACACCCCACCACTTAAAAGGTTCAAGACAGGGATTTACCAGTTGTATTCTCTTGGACTCTTTCTAGAGGCCTCGCATTGAGGTTGTTACATTTACCTGATCATCGTCCGTTCCTTAGCCTCTCTCTAAAGGCTTAAAATGTTAGAGTGCATTCATGCCCATTCAGTCTTGATCCTCTCTCTGGTGAGATCTCAAACCAAAGGCAAGGTGTACACTCTTTTTCCGCAAATATCCCTTTGTATTTCCAACAGTGGGATACCTTCCTCCATCCCCTTCACCCTCGCCAACATTTTCCCTGCTCTTCTTTCTGCAACTCTCTCCCATGATTCCCTTCTGCAATCCATCATCATTAATCTGTATGCACTTACCCGCTCAAGTCTGGTTAGTGGTTAGGGTGTAATAACTGCAGCACTTTATCCTAATAGTCTTGCTTTCTGAGCACAGCTCTTGATATGGCTATGGGCAGTATATGTGCCATGGTGGTAGGGAGATCATGGGAGAAAAACATGAAAAGCAAAAAACAAGAAAATCATATTGCAGAGAAGAACATGGTCTCATGCACCAAAGCATTGAACCCATTGTTACCCTGAATACTTACAAAGTGGGTGAGATGCTCAGCTCATGCATTGCATTTCAGGGATTAGAATTTAGAGTCCATTTTTCAGCTCAAGGAGGAATTGATGTAGGTTAGGCTGGGGATGTGGATGGCTTGGCTCTCTTGTGTCTCAGTCTAGTGTCTGACATTCCCTCTATCTCTGGCTTAGTGGCCTGGCACTGTTGTGATGGGTACACTCAGCACATGGGCCATCAACTTGCACCTACATTCAAGCAAATAGTGCTGCATGAGCCAGCCCATCTCAGAAACATACATTTTACCAGGCAAAACAAAAGAGGTGATGGCTGGAAGGTTTGGAATGAATCATAACCTCTGGCATTGCTCTGGGCAACCCTCCAGATCATAGTTCTTCACCTGCCAAGCCATTAAAAAAGGGGAAAGACCACATACAAATCAGGCTTGGTCCCACCCCAAAAGGGGCAGTCCAGCCCAAACTGCTTGGTCACATACCTTCTGCAAGAGACCACAGGCATCCCCAAACATGTTTTGGCCTTGTTTGGAGGAGTAGCTTGGGTCTCTAGGCCAGGCTGGAGCAAGGGCAGTACGCGAGTAGCATGATGTATGTTGAATAAAATAACAGTCAGCTGCAGCAGATGAGGCTCAAGAAATAAAACAGTCATCATATGTCAAATATAGGCAGCAGTATGTTAAAAGCAAAATGTGCAGAGTTGACTGTGTTATCGCCAGGCCAGATTGATGTCTTTTAGAGGCACAATATAAGTAGGGGGGGGGGGCGTTTTCTCCTGTGAGTTCTCCTGAGGAGGTTCCCTAAATATATTTACACCATGCTACATACTGCATGGCCAACCTGGGCCACCATGCATGTGCAATACACATGGTGGTCCTGCTGCCTCAGTCGCACTAGGTGAAAGATGTAAGTCTATTTTTTAATCACCTTTCACGGAGTGTACAAACAAGGAGTGGCGGTTCCATACCCTTGGTGCCTAAACTTACCAGTCACCAGCGCACACGACTAGTAACATATTTACTATTATTAATGATTCGATGTCACAGGTGGGAGGTGAAAATCTTTTAGTGTAAGTGTAGAGGTATTAACATCTCCCACAAATCAGTGCAAGCGACTGTGCGTAGCGAGATAGCCTTAAGTAATTTAGGGAGGATCAGCCGGGCTCTCCCCCTATCAACATTTTATAAATAATATATTCAGAGGGTGCATTTTACAGTATTTTTTTAAAAGAAAAATGGTGTAAAAGGCAATACAATTTCCAATTTGTTCTGTAGGGTAAGACAGGAAAAAATGCAGTAAATGCAAAATTGAAAGGGGGGGTCAACTCTTGCAAATGAGGATGGTGAAAGAGTTGTAGAGGAGGTCCCAAACAAAACCTGCACTCCAGTTGTCCATTTTGAAGTACCAGGAATGTTCACACCGAGATATGTGACGTATGATGAGCAAATAAACCAGCAGAGAGCCGCAGTAGGCCTCTGCCCAGTGACTATCAGAGGAACAGCACCTATTGAAGTACCGATACCCAGAAAACCATGGACAGTAAGGTATCCATTAAGAAAACTGTAAGCAGATTCAATTCAACACTACATCTAAGTCAATGCCTAGTCTGGGATGCTGAGGGAAACCCTTATTGATATATTTTTATGTCCAGTTCGTTTACTCTGGATGACAACCCTTATATAACACCCCTCTCTTAGAATCCCCCTGACCCCACTGAGCCAAGAAGTAGGTTTGTTTTGCAAATTAAAAGGTTTATTTGAAAATTAAACAATATATATATATATATCACACTTTTATAATAAATTAATGTTTGATAGCACACTTGTGAAGATGATAGTGATCAACAATGGATAATGTTACAGTGGTACACTCTTTTTGATGGCTTAGAAGTGACATAGAGAAGATAAATTAGCTGAGAATGCTTTTATGGCTTCAAGGGCAATGAAATGATGAATAAAAATGCAGTACAGAAAATAAACTTGATATGACTTCAACAAAAGACAATGTAATCACTTTTCTTTGACAATTCACCCCCCCCCCCCTATGCATGGTAAAGAGATGGGAGGAAAGCACACAGTTCTCAGGAATGCAATCAAATATAATTCAGTCCCCCCCTAGCAAGCTTAGAGGAAAACAGGTAGGAGTTTTAAACACAGGCAAGATACTTTGATGTGGTTTCAATTAAGTGAAAAATATGCTAAAAAGGCTTTTAATTCCTTATAGGGGGTTCAGGGTAGTTGATAGATACTTTGAATCAGTTCAGGATCACTTTAGCAATGCTCTATGAATGATTGTCAGGTTGCACACGAATTTCAGCAAGGAAAGCAAGGACAAATATTTTAACACGTGGCTGAAATTAAGCAAAATGTCAAATCGCGGCAAATTTAGTCGCGTGCGTCGAGCGCAATTACGGAGGCACTATAAGGAGTAGGAAGTCGGTTCTAGGTCCGTTGGAAAGCCTAGAATCTTAGCTTTAAGATGACAGTTAAAACTCTCTTAAAGCGCTCCTAGCACAAACGGTTCCGGAGATACGGCCGATTTAGTAAAGGTAGTTTTTCGGATTTGAAATTTTAAAGCTCAGAATGACAGATGACAGTTTTGAGTTTTAAAGATGACAGAATGACACGATTCTAGGAGGCAGTTCTAATAGGCTAAAATAGTTTGGATTAGATTATTTTAAACTAAGAGATTGGTTTTGGCACAGTGCTAGCTGGGTACTCACACTAGATTTTGGACAGGAATGCGACTTCGTCACCGATCGGGTCAGGATTGGCTGGACTTCTGCTAGCAGTTCTTCACAGCGATCTGGTCTCTGGTTCTCTGTGGTTCTGGATACAGCACTGCTTTCTGGATACTGCTACAGGTTCTTGCAAAAGTTCTGGGCCCGGCCATTGAATAGTTTGGTTGGAGTTAATTTCTGGTCTCTGGAGATTGATGGATTTGAAGTCTGGATCTCTGGATGTGAAGTCTGAAGTCTCCCGGCAAAGCGTCCCACAAGAAAGTGGAAAGTGAATCTCTCTACGTGGGTTTCAGTGGCTCTTTTTATCTGTTTAGAAAATGGGTGTGTGCCTGGGCCTAGCTAAGCCTGCCCCTCTCACTTATCATTGGCCAAGCTTTCCTCTCTCACTTGATTAGGGGAAAGAAATGGAGTGTCAGAGTGATGATGTAGGTTTTATGGTCAGAGGAACCTCCCCTTGTCAAATTGCACACAAATCTATTTCTGACCCAAATACATATTTATCTATGTACCATTTTTCTAATATTATAGGTCCAGTTAACATATTTTCTGTAGCACCAAACCATCCGATCCCTGTCTTTGTACGATGTTGTGTCCACTTATGACAGAATTCTCCCCGTTTCATCCAGATAACGACCTCTAAACCTTTCCAGATTTTACACAAATGTGCACCAGGGATATGGGTTTCAGATGATAAAGTGTCAGATTTTTAACATGCATACATTTGGAGTAACAACCTTTTTTTCCACTACTATCCCCAAGAACATACCACAGGGTCCTAACACCTCTTAAAATGGGCACAGAAAAATCACAAGAATGATAATGTTATTTATATAATTTTGACAAGTCCGCACTATGAATTATCCATCTTTTTAAAATCATGCTCTGGCCCCAAAGGGGTGTGGTTTTCCAAAGCACATGGTGGAATTTCTGGTTTATCCACTTCCCCCAAGCTCGGCTTGCTCTCACATGCACTGCCCCTCCCAATTTCTCCCAAGAGGAAGCCATTTTACGACCCCCACAATATAACGTTTGCCTGAGTCCAGGACAGGGCTTTGTTCAACTTCCTGCAGTCTGCAGGTACCACTCCCCTAATTCAATCAGAGAGGTGTCACCTCCTTTTGGTGGGGGAAGCAGGATGCAGCCAGGCCTGGGAAGAGTTGTTGAGCAAGTTCAACTCCTGTCGAGGTAGTTGTCAGGCAGAATTCAGCTAAATGTCACTTTAGTTCCCAGTTTTCTACATTCAAATCCAACTTACAGTTTTTTCACATGCAGCTAGAATGCTGATTCTAAGTTCAAAACGATGACATTTAAACAATTGCAACCTAGGTGACACTCACAAGTAAGTCACTCATTTATTCTAAACATTTCGATTTTAGTGGCTTTAAACCCAAATTCACTTAAGCAGCTGACATCCCCAGCTATTTTCTATATATACATTAAATAATTACTTCCTTCAAGTCATTTCAGAATATAGTTTTACATTGTATCCACCTCTTATCAAGTCTTTCCTTGGCCTGGTTTGGGTTCATTTGTTCAGTTTTACACAAAAGTCTGGTGGTTTTAAAACGCTGGCTTTCTGATAGTGGTGAGCACCAGTATTGCATCCATTTTTGACATTAAGAAAATGAATTCCCCACAGTTCTGGGTTGCTTTTGGCAATCAGCATTGCCATTCCCAATGGTTTCAGGCTACTGTGTGTGTAGCCCAATGGTGGTTTTAGGCAGTGCCCTCCTGTGCTCACGACATAGGCAAAAATGGGTGGCAGCCTATTCTTCATGTTTTCCCTTTGCACTCTCTGGGGAGTTCTGGCCATCATGATGTTTTCAATGCCAGTAATGCACAGTTTTATGGTAGGGCTTGGATGCATGGGTAAAAACATCCCACAAGCCCCTATCAACAAATGAAACGAAATGAAGATTGCTTAAGTACAGTCCCGGAAGAAACCAAAAAGGTCTTAACGGAAGATGAATGGTGACGTCACAAGGGCCCAGACAGACTCACAGATAGAAGAAATGATGACACAAAGAGACGAAACACCATGAGTAAGGATGTCATGAATTTAGAGTAAAAGAACGATGTCCAAATGTAAGAAAATTAAGCTGTAAGCAAAATGAAGATAGTCGACCAGTTTACACCTGTAAATATGCTTGGAACCGCGAGAAAGCTAAGAAAACAATGTGGCTTGCTATGCTTAGTAGAAGAGTAGTGCGGCAAGCACCATTAGACATAATCTACCTCAAACAAAGCCCATTATTATAAGTATATTTCTACTTTGCACAAGAAGCAGAATCAAAAAGGTTACTAAAGGCCAAACGAGAAAAGATTAATATTTAGCAAAACGAGAAGAGATGGCTGGAACGAAACTCAGCAGAGGCAACTCGTGCCAGGAAAGCCAAGGTCATACCAATAGAAGAGGCGAACAGTAGCTACATCTAATTGAAACTAAGAACAGAATATCCTGCCTCTGAAAGGTCGAGATAAGAAGACGAAGGCAGGTGGCGGGTGAAACGAGAATCAAACACACAAATTGAGTGAAAAGAGACAAATTCACAGTGTAGGAATCATGTGACCAGCTGAGCAAGAAGAAGCGAGGGCTCACACCTATGCTTGGCACCTGTCCAGGCGGAGATATCAGAACCTTTTCCAGACAGAAGATGCAGTCTCGAGGCCAACCACAGTGAAATAATTGACACATGGCTACTAAAGTGATGATTGAATGTAACCATAATCAGAGGAAGGCCGGGTAACTAAGGGGCACCCAGCACCTGGCGGACCATTCTGCTTGCTGCTAAGTGAAGTGGAAAAGTATGCATGGGGTTGTTGCCACCCCAATCACAATGGACCAATTAATCTAGGGTCCTATAGTTAGTAGAACCAATGAGACGTCATACTTTTAGTGACATCTACAGTAGTCATTTTGAAGGAAGGGCTTAGACGCCCACCTGACAGTGTTTACCCAATCCCCTCACTCGGTTACCATATACAGATATAGTACCTATAGCAAAGTTACCTTTTTCTAACCAATAGAATTGCATGTTAACTTTGAGTGTTACACGTCAATGATGACGAGTTTTGAGTATAAATGTTACAACTTGTATGAAGTTTGTTGGAGCTGAAGCGAGAAGGAAGATCGCATCACTGCTGATATCCCTAACTCCCCGTTTTGTGTACTTGTCATTAAATGGACTCCCTTTGCCAAACCATTGAGTTGTCCTTATTGATTGGTGTTGGAGTAATAAATCTGCACCCCCATCCATCTCACGGGTGCAGCTATCTTGTCTTAAAGTGCTTCTGAGCAAACCCCGGCTCTATGGGCCAGCCGGGGGTCTCGGAGTACAGAGTAATGGGCATTGGTAAGAAAAAGGGTGGTGCTTGTCACAGACAACAAATCACGAGAACCCGCAAACACACATTTTCAGTCACGTAGCATGATTTCTGGTGGTCTTGTTGGCATCCAGTTTGCATATTGTAAATAAATCTCTCCAGCTCAGTTTGTAAATAAATCACTGGCCCTCATCAGGAGGTTGGAGGTAACCATGCCGCTTTTAGCGGCATGGTTGCCTCCTTACCGCATTCCGGGCCCGGGTTCCTAAAATGAGGACTTACCGGGCCATCGCAACCCTGGCGGACCCAGTAATTCCCCGTCCGAGGGCTCAATGGGAATGGGAATGGAGCTAACAACGGGCCCGTTAATGACGGGCCCGTTGTTAGCTCCCTGGTGTCCTTGTGGGACCCAGAATGGACACCTGGTTTTTCCAGGCGCCCATTGCGGGTCCCGCGAAGAGACCTCGTGGTAGGGTGGAATGGGTTTACCGGCACCAGCACCTTTACCGGTGCCGGTAAACCCATTCCGCCAACCTTGTGGTGAGGGCCACTGTTTTTAAAAAAAATTCTCTCACACAATATATAAACAATTTAATCAGACATGCTTATTTTGTTAAAAGTGGTAATTGCATGCAGGCGGCCGCCAATATTAACACTTACATGCTGGTGGGTCCCCTTCACACAGTTTTCTACTTTTACAAAATGGAGTGCAAAAGGAAAGAGTAAATACAGAATAAATCACTGTTACTCCTTCATTTCACATTCCTTTTCTTAAAAAATGTAAAAGCTACCAGAAAAAGATGGAATTTTCCATGGATTCCACATGAATCCACCTGAGTTCAGCATGTGATAAATGCAGGCAGATTTGGGATGAATCCATTCATTTTACGTCTGCATGAAAAGCTCATGTAGGCATAAAACGAAATGGCTTTGCAGGCGGAGCAGGAATGAGGTGAAGGAAATGTAATTCCCATCCTACCTCCCATTCCCCCTGCAAAAGTGTTCAAAATGCTTTAGAGAAGTACAGCAATTTAAAAATGGGTGTAAGCTTTGTGCATCTTGTTTTTAAACCTATTTTACTGCATTGCAGCTTTTAACATGAGTTCCAGTGAGTAAATTGCCATGGTTCTGTAAATAAAAAAAACAAGGGAAAAGGAGAGGGAACAAGAATAGCCTTGCTATTTTGCATATATCAAAGAGCACTATGGGATCATAAGAATGGCAACAGGTTTCTATGTTTAACAAATATATCTGTGACAGTGTTTGAAGCTGAAAACCTTCTGAGCAAATACTGCAATCTGGGCTTGGTCCTCATTTAATTTACCACAGCACTCACCCTAACAGTGAAATGTCTGTGAATCATGAGACATGTATACTAATTCTGACATCTCTTCTTTCAGTTGCGGAGCTTGGCTCAACCTGCTTCCGCAAGGCTCCTCTTGTCAAAGATGTCCACAGTCCTCGTGGAACGGATGCACTGTGTGACTGCCCCCACACACCCATTGAGGATCCATGAGATCCTCTTTTCGTTCTCTCAAATGACACTTCTTTTATGTGATGAGCATGTGTGCCACATGTTGGCTGGCACACATTCAGAGTGTGCCCACAGGAAGTGGTTTTCCATGCACATACTTAGACAAAAGAAAGCATACAAGCAATAGGCCTACCTTCATTCGCATTTGGCATGCACATCAGAGAACATCCTCTTTGGAAAACAACCACTTCTGTACTTGAAAAGTGTGGCCCCGTTTGTCAATTGTACAGAGGTCACACTAAGTGTAATTCGGCCTAGGATCGGCTCATGCTCCCGTTTGGGGCTCACTTTTTCCTGACCTTATAGCTCGTTTATGGATGATGTTAGGCGGAAACCTGTGCAGTTCCCTCTGGGACCACTGCAAAAGATTTAGGACTACAGGCGTTGGCGGTGAACCCACTTGGTAGCAGTCTGTACCACACAGATTCACTTGGTAGCTGTGGCTGAGCAGTCAGACTTCTCTCAAAAAAAGTTGAGCAGTATGTGCAGTATACAACATAGGGCAATTCTTCACAGCAAGACAAGCATACACGCAACGAGGCTTAGTGTAAAGATAGTAAGGTATTTATTTAGAACACAACATCTATGGAAAACACTAAAGCAAATCACGGCAAACAAATCAAACACAATTAATCTACGAAGTAGAAAACGATCAATCCCCCTAGCAAAATATCGACAACTCTAGGTTCTACCGGTACCACTTATTTTCAGACAGAGGTGTATACCTCAACCTAGATGACACTCGAATATTAGTTAGGAAGGGAGAGAAAAAGATAGGCAGGTTATGAAGTCAACACAGTTCAATCCAACGCGGATAAAATGCAAGGCAGGAAGGCAAGAATCACAATAGATCATAAAGTTCAGAGGCCAGGCCCACTCGGAGAGAGGCAAGGCGCGATGTCCCAAAAAGTCTCTAGTGGAGATGCATTCAAGTCTTTTTAGCAAATTGTTATCAGCAGATTGAACCAGTTCAGACAAAGAAAGAGCAAAGCTTGGAGGCGACCCAGCGGAACAGAGAGGATTAAGACACCTCACTCGAACCGAATGAAAGGGAAGCCAGGCGGACACGGTACCTTGTTGTGGAGGGCAGCTCCGGCGGGGGCAGTTGTTCCTGGTGGTGGATGCACGTCGGGTCTTGGCCAAGAGTAGAGATGATCTCGTCGTAGAATGAAAGTGAAGTCCGGTGCACCACCAGGGAAGAGACCAGCCGCGGAGTGCTCCGTCACAAGGCACCACCTTTTGGTCGCGGTAGAGGGGTAGTGGCTTTCCGGTTGCCGAGGTGCTCTGCATGGGCAATTCGACCACTGCGTCCGGAGGCGAAAAAAAAGTGAAGGGGACTGGTTGTTCCCACCAGTCAGGGGAAGAGACTCTCCGGCAGGGAGATCTCCTCTGTCGTCGGGAAGTGGTGAGTCGGCTCAGCAGGGCTCCACCGGAGGTGTAGTCGTTGCAGGTCGGCTCAGCGTTACCCTCGTCGGATTCTTAGGTCCTGTGGCGACTTCTCAAGATCCAGTCCCAAAAGTCCTGCTTTTATGCAGAAGACCCCCATTCATTCAGCCTAGCTGTCAATCAACACATGCTAAGTGGTGAGCGGGAAGGCTCACCTCCTGGGCCAATCACTCCAGAGTGCGACCTGAGTTGGCAAGGCAACTCGGTCCAGGGTGCCTAAACCCCCTCCCACACCCCTGAGGTAACCCAGACAGAATGCCACCACTTTGGAGGGTCTCTGTACAGAGGCCCGCCAAAAGTGGAACAAAGGGCTCAACCTTTGGTTTAGGAGTCACAGAGACGAACACAGACGCCATTTTAAAACCGAGTTCTGGCAGAAAATACCACTCGATAAACTTATTTAAGATAAGTAGATCGGTGATACGTCAGAGATTAATGAGAAAAAGTATCAATCTCCAACAATGGGACGAATCCCATAGGGTTATGTTCGGGATCGAACATAACAAGTAGTTTCCACTGCCACCAGCCAAAACTAGACGAGGGGGGATGGGACAGTGCCCCCTCGAGTAACAGATCCAGGAGTAATCGAATTACCCCTACTAGTACGTCCACAATAAGATGGTTGGTACTAGTTCTGTTAGTAAATTTAGGTCTAGTAAAGCCAATGGTGACTTTACATGCCCGGGGAGACAGTAGTCAGTAGTCAGTATGGAGTCTATGGTGGGGGACCCGCTAGGGCGCCCGTGTTACGACACGTAGGGTGCGGTGTAACACACATAGAAAAACATATGAGACCCTAGGGAGTAAAAGACACCATAGCCCATCGAACACATTGACATTTCAAAGGAATTACACACATACATGTCCAAGAGTGGGAGAAAAGAGTCTCACTCTTGGTAGGATGGAAAAAAAAAACTCCAGAAATCCAGCAAAGCTGCTGGGGGACTCACTAGGTTAGGAAATTCAGCCTAAACAGAGAATTCTCCCTAACAGATGAAAGCTGATAGTATCAACCAGAGACATGAATCCATCATATGAGTGGCCGGAGTGGGTAGGTTATGCTTGTGAACTCTATAATGGCAGTGACTTGCTGACTTATTTGCAAGCCGATAAATATCAGTGTTCAGCTTCACATAGCAGGATCGAAAACTATCCCTTTTTGCTCAATTCTCACTTCATGTTTCATTTGTTTCAAATTGCAACCTATTGATACATAAAATTCTTTGGAAAACCTAATGTTCAAAGACATCCTATCGTTCCTCAAATGGATCCTTTTATGAAAGCCCTTGAAATGCTTAATAAATAATAGCCAACGTTTGTATAGCATTTCATGTTAGATTCCTCTCACTTTCAAGCAATGTCATAATAGGTGTTATATGGAAAATTGATTAGGAAAAGGATTTCAGTCACTACACTAAGAAAGGAAAATCTAGAGAAATGAAATCAGTACTCTTCTACGCAGGATTTCTTTGTGTATACCAATGAGTTATACTCAGCCCTACTTGATCAAATTGCCTAGTCTTTCCATAAGAAAACAATTAGTGTAGCTGAGGTTTAATCTGTTACCTTGTTTGCCAGTTACAGGACCTCGAAACAAAATCGCTCGTGAGGACCGACAATGTTGATTATGCAAGGATTAAAAGACTTTAGAGACCAGCAGGTATTTGCTTATGCAATGTGTGACCATAGCAACGCACGGAACCTGTTAGTGGACCATTTTGTGCATAACAAAGCAACTTTTAAAAAAAGACACGTTTTGGGTACACTGCCCGGTTGGAATGCAACAATCACGAATAATTGCCTTAATACACCTATGGAATGAGATAATGAATTTAATTAGGAATTGACTGTTTAAGTGAAGTGTTAATACTGGCAAAAGAATTATTTTATGAGATTGTGATACAATTATGTTTGAATTGGTAAGTGAAGGTCATCAGAGGTCAAGGGTCACGTCATGTCACTTCTGCTACCCTGGCATTTTGGTGAAATGACGTCTCTGGCTGTCCCATCAAACAAAGACACACATATAGACATTTTGGGATTGTTTTAACTTGTATTCAAGGGGCTCTTCATCCGACAGCAAGCACAGATAATGTCTGTTATGTTACTCGGATGTATACTGTGCACCGCTTCCATTTTCATAGTAGCACAAGTTCTCCCTTTCTATAGTGAGTACCAATCATTTGAGACATTGGCCCCTATGGAAGGACTTCTTGCAAATAGTCTGAGCGCATTCCCAAACTGCAGACCGGTTATGCACTTAGCATGTGCCTCACCCCCTGATTGCAGAGTTTATTTTCAGTTTAGAATCACATTTCCCTGTCCTTAGCGTGCCCCCAGCCTTAAAGCAACGTGTATACATCATACTGTAAACCGATGTCAAATGTTAGATTAATATCAGGAAACTGGAAGTCTGAATGTTGCATTCTAATTAGTTTCACAGGTGGTCCTTAGTCAAGATAAATTTTCGTACTCCGGTTGACACACTTTCAAATGTTAATGTCCCGAGAAGGAATTAAAGGAGGACAAATGCTCGGAGTAATGACTTGGAAGGTGCGCGTTTAGCTAATTACGGATGCAGCCTTGGCCCTCAGCGTAGGGCGGGGCTGGGCTCTGCACTCAGCCTGCAGAAAAGCGACGAGTGCTTAACGAAAGTAAGAGGTTTACAGGAACTGGCCCGAGAAGAGGGATTGAATCACCGAGCACAGCGGCGGCTTCATTATCGCGAGACAATGGTTAATCAAGCTGGCAATGGCCGGGGTTCATAATGGCACGGCTCACATGGCAGCTCTGCTGCGAGCTGCCAGTTCTAGTTCCGCCAAGACTCTGTGTAGCTACCTGCTCGAGCCAACCACATCCCCCTAGGCTGCCCACTCCACCCTTCAGCTCTTGTCTGTGCAGCAAAAGAAGACGAGCGGGACGAACCGGAGTAGGAAAATCTACACCAGGGAACATTCCAGAGAAAATCAAAGGAGACAGGTTGAGGTGAAGTTTAAAAGAAAACTGCAAGCCAGCGCAGGGTATTTTTTCTGTGTATTCATATGCAAAGACAGGAAACGTAACCTCTTAAGACAGAGGGCGCTTCATGCATCAAGGGGCCACTCGAACCAGTCGCAGGGGAGATTAATTTACATGCGTGCCCATCCACTGATAAACATTCTGTGAAAATTACAGTCACTGCCATTTTAAGTTTAGCAGATGCCCAGAGAAAACTTTGTCTCCATCTTTCATGCTGCCGCTAAAACAAGAAACAGGTAGAACCCAAAGAACAGAAAGTAAAGTGGCTATGTTTTTATTGCGTCATGCTAGCGTTCGAGGTAACAGGCAGTATGTAAAAACCTGTTTTACCTCTCACCCCATTACAAACAAGGAGAGGTATTTCATGGGAATAGTGCTGCGGTAAATTTAGCGCTATTGCATGGTGGTATATTGCACCCTGAAAATCCACCCAATATTCACCCCTTCCCCAAAGGTGGTGGTAAAAATTGCATTACGATCCCAGAAGTTTTGTTAAGTTCTGTTCCTGTAGGGAAGTGCAAGAGCTTCTCTCAATACAGGAAAAACACGTTTGCAATGTGAACATTGGAAGGAGATTTAAAGTGGGTTTGAAAGGAGCCACCCTCTCATCACCTATCCCATCTAATGTATACATGGGTCATTTGTGTATTAAAAAAAGTACAACAGGGATATGAAGAAAAAACACAAAAAGCTACCAAGTGGTATTTCTGGAAATCAGCAGTGGTAGTACACAATGATTGCTAACGTTACCACCAGCTACTACGGTAATGCTTCACTTTGGAAGCTCTTTAGGAATAATACAGCCGTTCATGTTAATTACCACCAGCAGTTTTCCTGCCAACAAGTCTGCCCAAACTGTAATGCCTCGATTAAGCACGGTAATCAACATCACTCTGCATCTCCTCCATGGCTCTATACTCACTTTCTGGAGTCTCCTTGCTGCTCTGCAGAACAAAATGCATACAAAGAAAAAGCCCAAATCACCTCCATTTCTGGGCAGCCCCCTTCCTTATACCATGAATAAGATATGAGAGCCGTCCTATTCCTAATACCATATCTAAAAAGTAGCAAACATCTCGAAGGGCAAGGAGGGCTTTGAAAATTTGGATGAGGGAGGAGACCCAGTGTAATATGCTGATTACAGTATCTCATCTTGCACGCATCCCCCCATAGTCTCTACCTCGCCCCAATCCATATCATAGCCCACAAAACTAGGAATACTGCTAAAAAACAGTTTTTAATGGTCATCGGGTTGTCGCAAATTCAGGGATTGAATGCTGGACGAAGTATAGAATTGCCTATCAAAATCTCTTTCAACATTCCCACATCACTCTTGTAATGTAGCATGAACGTAGATGCTGAGAACCAAGTGGCCACTCTACAGGCATCAATTAGGGGGTAAGCCTGATCCACCTGCTGAGGGTGGCAACAGAAGGCCTCACCCTTTTGGACCTTCCATGGGCAACAAACAAATTCTCCCATTTGTGGAAATGTACTGACCTCTCTGTATACAAATACTGCCGAACAAACACCCAGGAATGAGAATTAATCTTCACCCACTTTACATTGGAATGTAATCACATAATACTGGAAATATGATTTCTTGTCAAAGGAAGAACATTTCTTGGACAAAACACCTACGAACAGGTGGAATAACAGATCATCTTGATGAATTTGCAACTATGGATGAGAGCATACTAATGCGCCAATGTCCCCAAGCCTACGAATATATTTTATAGCCACCAAAATCAACATGTTCCATGCATGGGCGTAATTTTAGGGGGGTAGGGGTGTTTGTCACCCCCAAATTTCATGGCACGCCATTTTGTCCACATTAATTTGGCTAGGGCAACTTTTCTACAGATGTTATGTCACCCCCAACTTTCTCTGCAAAGTTACTCAACTTCCATGATATGCCAAACACAGGTCCTTTAATACCTCGAAAGGTGGAAGAAGCAGAGCCTTTTGGTCGAAGGGAGGTTCCCAGGGAAGTCCCAGGGAGGCAAACAAACTTTACAAAGAGGATTGAGAAGAATACATAACTTAAGCGTTCCAGGCCCTTGAAACCCTGCCTCTAGATTTCCACACAGCAAGTGTCAGCCAGCAGTGCATCATATCTGATAACCAGTCAAATCCTTCAGCTTTATTAAGGTGTTAGCCAAAAAGCTGCAAATAATACAACAATACACATTTAAAAGAAATATGTAACGTGGCTGAGAATAATTAAAATACAATGACATGTTCAGACATAGAATCGACAAGACATTAAAATAGGCAAGCCTACAAATGTGCAAATAGGGTATGTTACAATACTGCCGAACAAACACCCAGGAATGAGAATTAATCTTCACCCACTTTACATTGGAATGTAATCACATAATACTGGAAATATGATTTCTTGTCAAAGGAAGAACATTTCTTGGACAAAACACCAACGAACAGGTGGAATAACAGATCATCTTGATGAATTTGCAACTATGGATGAGAGCATACTAATGCGCCAATGTCCCCAAGCTTACGAATATATTTTATAGCCACCAAAATCAACATGTTCCATGCATGGGCGTAATTTTAGGGGGGATAGGGGTGTTTGTCACCCCCAAATTTCAAAGACTGAGACCAACATGTATCGCCGAATTGTAAGCCTTTCTCTGGTCCAGGCTGTCTGACAATCCAGAAGGTTTCAGTTTGGCTGCTGGTAGGAAAACCCTTCCATAGTGCGAAAATAGTTGTTCTAAGTTGAAATCAGTTGGGACTTCTTGACATTTACAGGGAGGCTGAATTTGTTCAGGTCTGGACAGATTTTGTGTGTGTTGCTGTCATCGCTGATTAGATGGTAGGTGCATCCGGTCATCAAAAGAGGGGTTCACGCAGATCTGGAGATCCAATTACTCTGTTATTGCTAACATCATGTGTGTGATACACTCTCATTGTTAGGTCAAAGGGAAGCACAACAAAGTGGTAGTGGCCATCTTACATGTCAAGCTAGAGATATTTTTAGTGGCTTTTATTAATTGCGACCTGATGATAAGCATCCAGCAGGTTGATCTTTGACTGGAAGGCTCCTGGAGAGGTCAAAAGAATTATCATTTGTTCTGTCTTCATCTTGGAGCGCACATTGCTGATAGACTTGTTTAGGCTTTTTTGGTTCAATAATATTAAAAAAACACACAAAGTCTTGTCCAACAGGAATACACAAGAATGCAATGCGTTGGTTTTTATTTCCAAAGCACTAGCATGATTGATTTCTTTGATGACAGTTCCTGGATACTGAATATAAATGCAGTTATCTTCTAACTAACAACCCAGAACTCGATATCTGACTGGTAAATTCCAATCAATACCTATTTTTTTGCAATAATGCATGTCCATGATCTGCAAACTCTCTTTCACAATCCTGGTACATTCACCTCACTCTTCCTCCAACGTGGGACATCTATGGCAGGGGAGTCTTCACATAGTCAGTACTGCTGCTGTTTACTTGGGGCCAATTGGTGGCTTGCCTACTTCTAGAGGATGTAAAATTCCTGGAATTTTAAAATGAAGGTTGGCCATTGTTTCTTAGGATCCATGTGACTACACTAAAGTGCAACACCTCGAATCATTAGTCACAGTCCCCTGACTCACCAAATCCCACCCACCAACCTTCCTTCTTTGCTGAATCACTTTAAGTGATTCAGCTTGTTACCTCTCCCCTGCCTCCTGTAGGGGCCCGGGGTCCGCTTGCCATAACCCTCTCTCTCCCCATAACACCTCTTAATATGGGATGCTGCCTCCCATGCTCCCTGTTCCTACCCTACCCTTGGATGTAGCTCTGCCCTTTTCTCCAGGTAAAGTAAAGTTTGTCTTTCACCAAGACAATCCCCACAGCCACCCTAGACCACTTGGAACGCCACTTGCCGCTATGCACTGTGACTGAGATTATAAATGTTGTTTTATACTTCCTTGGATGTAGCTCTGCCCTTTCCTCCAGGGGGTGACATAAGGGCCTTGTGATGTCTGGAGAGAGCGAGAGGAGGCAGAGACCTGCTTCAGAGGAAGCAGGACGAAGAGATGTGCAACCGCAGATCCAGAGCACAGAGGTGCCACAGTAGTGGAGGGCAGAGTCAGCCATCAATTTCTTGCATCCGGCAGGAACTGAAGTGCAGCTGACAGACCTGAGAAACGCTGCTCCCTGGAGTGGGCCCTCAAGCTAGAGGAGCTTGGCACTACCAGCGCAGGAACAGCAAATACCAGAGTCACCAACCACCTGCATAGGCTGGAGTCAACGCCAGACCGCCAGAAGAGGAATGCGTAAAGAGGACAGAATTCTTGTGAGGCATCCTGATGTGCACCCTTTTATTATTTTCTTTTGGAGTCAGGGAAACCCATCACCAGTTAGGGAAAAGCCCTCGCAGGACAAGGCTGCAGTGCTGTGCGATGCAGGTGCGCAGGAGACACTGCCCGTCGCTATGTAACATGTTGTGCCTACATCCACGCATCCAAACCTTCAAGAACTGAGTATTATCCATTGGCAGGATTCAATCAAAGTTTCCTTCTTCCCCGCCACCAAGCGATTCCTGGAAAAGAGGAGCACATCTTTAACGCAGCACAGAATTCTCCAGCAGACCTGGATATCTCGCTGTTTGTGAGACAATATAGTCGAAGCTGAGTTTACTTTAGTTCCAAATCCCACAACAACATTGTGCCAGATCTCATTGAAGGCCAAATATTTTACAGTCATAGATCTAAAGAATGCGTTCTTTTTTATTCCACTCTATGAAAACTCACAGGATTTGACTTCCTTTTCGTATCGAATGATCCGCATGAAACATACTCGATTACCCCAGGGGTACTGTGAGTCCAGTTCAATCTTTAATAGAGTCCTCCAGACGGACTAAGGCAGTGTCCAGCTTGAAAGAGCAATAGTTCAATATGTGGATGACATTTTGGTGTACAGTGAGACAGAAGAAAGATGCAGAGAAGATTCAATTAAGCTTATGACAATCCTCTCAGAGAAAGGATATAAAGTGGACAAAGAAAAGCTACAATACTGTCAGGAAGAGGTCTTGTATATAGGACAGTTGATTTCTCATCACGGAAGGAAAGTTATGCCTGAAAGAGGAGAAACAATTATGAAGACCTCAGAACCTAAAATCGTGAGGGAAATACAACCATTTTTAGGCCTGTGTAATTATTGCAGGGCCCTTAGTTTTCGATTACGGTAACTATATTAAGCCACTTTTAAAAGGGCTTAAAGAAGCATTGGTGGGCAAAAGTAAAATAACATGGACATGTGAAATGAATGAAGGATTTGAAGAATAAAATAAAGTCGATCTGTACAGCCCCTGTGCTGGGAATTCCAGTTTACCATGAATAATTCTATTTATTTTCCCATTTAAATGGAGAAGTCATGACATCAGTCCTTACTCACAAAATGACATTCTGACATGGACACAAACCATTAGCCTATTATAGTGATAGTTTAGATACAGTTATGAAAGGGCATTATCCTTGTAAGCAGTCTTTAGCTGCTGCTACATTCACAATTGAAAAAGCTTCAAGTATAACAATGGGGTGTTCAGTAACATTATTTTTTGAGCATGCATTATTTGCAATTTTAAAGAGACCCAAAAGTACATTAACCACACAAAAGGCATCAGGGTTGGAGGAAATACTATAGAATCCCGCCATTAAAATTGTCAGATGTAACACAGCGAAACCAGCAACGTTCATAGCTGAACCAGTAGGGGAGGATGATTGTGTACATGATTGCACAATGTATACTGAAAATTATAATGAAATTCCCAAAGCTAGAGAAAATGCCCTTGGGAGGAGGTAAGTTGCTTTTATTGATGTTTCTTCAAAAATTGACCAAACGACTGGCACAAGGCATATTGGATCAGCAGTAGTAAAGCTGAACCGAGAAGATGAATTTGAAGTAGTGACAATCGTGAGAGTGCCTTTGCATTGCTCAGCACAGGCTGCAGAATTACTGGTGCTTATCACCGTGCTTCAGAAATTCGAAGATGAGGAAGCGACAGTGTATTCTGACTCTGCCTATGTGACGTCAACTGTACACACAGGCCTGTCACACTGGAAAAGGAGGGCTTCGTCCGTGCAGATGGCAATCCAGTGCAACATGTGGCTCTATCGGATAAACCTATTGAAGTACTAGCACTCCCACTCCAGCAGTCATAAAATGTGCAGCACATTCTAAAAGAATGGATTTAATTTCTTGCAGAAACAAAGCCGCAGATTTAGAAGCCAAACAGGCAGCCTATTTCCCAACCATTTCTAATTTTGAAATAGAAAGCGTTAAACTAATGACAAGACGAAGTATGTTGGTAATGGAGGCCTTTAACATGCTTTCTATTGTCCAGTTAATTGAGATACAGGGGCGAGGTCCACAAGAAGAGAAGGATTTATAGAAAAGGAATGGGTGTTCTTTATCCCCGACTGAGGCAATCTGGAGAAAGGATAGCACTGGAAAGCCAGTTATGCCTCTAGAATTATTGAGGGTAGCGCTGGAGCAGCTCCACTACCCCGCGCATGTGACTCGAGAGTCAAGCTGCTACAATAGCAGAAGAGTGTTTTCCGTCAAACCTGTTAGAGCATGTGGCACAGTTTATGGTAAATTGCATTGTGTGCCAGAAATTTACTGCAGGGCACACTTTGCAAACATTGAGAGGAGCAATTCCTAGAACCAACGATTAATTTCAGCACCAGCATATAGACTATGTAGATATGCGGCAGAAATGCAATGGTAACAGATATATGCTGGTCGTGTTATGTCCTTTATCTAGATGGATCGAGGCAGGTCCATGCGCACACCCCGATGTCATGTGCGCTGCAAAGTTCCTTTTGCGTGAACTGTTCCCAAGATGGGGTGTGTGTGTGAGGTTTTGCGGTCTGACAATGGACCACATTTTGTAAATGAGTTGTTCGAGCAAATAGTTATTTTATTAGGCATTAAGCATACATTTTCTTCTGCTTATCACCCACAGGCGAATGTTGTTTGTGGTTGATTAAACAGATTATTGAACGAAAGGATTGCAAAAGAACACAGCAGCACCTAAGACTAAAGGCCAATATCTTTTAACATTTAATAAGGAGAAAACAGACTTGCAGTTATCCTGGAACCTTTTTTTAAATAACTCCAAGAGACAATGCATTGAAGTACCAGAGCTGAAAGAATAAAAGCACACTTCATCTTTATATTACCTATTTCAATAACATTACACACATTCTTGTATGCTGTTTTTACTTAATTATTACAGTCTTATTTATCTCTAATAAGAAGATACATCAATGTCTTAGCATTTCTTGGAAATCCTAAGAACAATCATATTATTTTTAGAATAATTGTTGCAATCATCTTGCAGTTCTTGATATAAAGGTGTGATTCATAGAGACTTACATAGTTACATGTTAAAAGTTTGAGCAAAAATGAGGAGGTATCAGAATATAAGAGCCTCATTGCCATCAAGAAAATCGATGAGTTTACATGGAATAATAATTGTGTCATTCTGCATTATGATTTGTGTTTTCCTCCAAATATTATGACATTTATACAAGTTATAAGAAATAATACAGATATGGTGTGTGACAATGAACCATTTACTGTTGCCCTAGATGAAATCACGAACAGCATCTTTTATAATCTTACCAGGCATTTAGTTAAATTTAAAAGGGATGTTGGGGAAAATCATGAAGGTATAAATATGTATCTTGATAATTCGGCTCATTTAAAGAATAACCTATGGTATCAGCACATGAAAAAGGTGGGAAGGAGTACATCAGATGAAAGCTGCTATGTCTGTTCACTTATACCTTATGCTTTGTGAACCTCTAAAATATTCATAGCAACAGAAGTATTAGTGAAAGAGGCACATTGCCTAACACACCTTGCACTTTGCCTAACCAGAAGACAGTTCCAAGTCAGAACAGCATCCATAGTGTGGATGAATAAAGCGCATCTCAAAGAGAAGATAATTATGTACAAGACATAAAGTCAAGAGAAAAGCCAGAAACAATGCATCAAATAATTAAATACCAACAGCCTGGAAAAAAATGGAGCAGGAATCAAGATTGAAGAAAACAAGATTTAACAATGCAAGGATAAGAATGGAAAGAAAATACAAGAATGCTGGGAGAGAGGTCAACTACAAATTAAAGGAACAGTGCTTACCCCTGAACGATGGACAGAAGGATTGGTTGTGTGCAAAGCAACAGCATCAACCGGACAATGGGAAGTAGGTGTGGCAAATGCAGATAAGAAATTTGAAAAACCAATGTCCTAAGATTGCAAGATTATCGACTAGGGTCGACGATGAGGGAGGACCATTGCAGATACTACCCCTGAAGAATGCATCTTTATGGTTCTGAAATAATGACACACTGAAAGTTGGAGAAAACAGCAAATGTGGCTGGGTTTTCGATCTACCAGGTATGAAGGAATGGACCATTACTGGGCCTGTGGATCAAGAGCATGTATAAAGTTACCACCCAAATGGGGAGGAATTTGTTCATTGGTGCAGATAAGCATACTAGCCTTAGTAGTACCACAAAGTGACTTGCAGATTACAGACTTCCAAAAAATGGACACGCACCTGAGAAAGAAAAGATTGTTTCATTGAAGAAGACAAAGGAGAGATAATTACTTCTCAGCAAAATTAATAGCAGCTTATTATGACATTTCAGAAGAGCATACATTGTTCAGCAGAACAGCAGTGATATTTACAGCTATATTTCTGCCAGGAATTCAGACTGCATTGAATATCAAATGGCTGCAAATGATCAATACGACAATAAACAAATTAAATGCAATTAGAGAAGAGTTGAGGGCAATCAGACTTATGGACCTCCAGAACAGTTATGTCCTAGACTTAATTACAGCAATGGAAGGAGGCGTGTGCGCCAAGATTGGGCATTCTTGCTGTACATTTAACCCCTTAAGTGCCAGGCTATTATGCAGGTCTATGTAAAAAGGACGAGCATACTCGTCCTTGGCACTTTTAAACCTGCCCATGATGAAGACAATGGCACTTTGACAGAAGCAATAATGATGTTGTCAACCTTGCATACGAAGATGGAGGAGGACGTCTTGTTTTCGTCTCTATTTTCATGGATTCCGACTTGGTTGGCAAATACTTTCAAATTACTTGGAGCAGTACCAGTGTTGGTATTGCTATGATTTTGTCTCATAAGGACATCTTGGGAAAATTTCAGAAGACAGCCAAGAAAGCTATTGTGATGAAGATCATGAATGATATAGCCACTGGAACTGGTGAGAAGATGCAAAATGAGGAAAGTACACGTCAGAGTATAAAGAAAAGTACTCTTGCACCTCCAAGAATGAAGATCTACTACCCTAGGAGGATAAAAAATATGTAGCGTGGTGAATATTATTTCCAAAATCAAGAGATTTCTGCCACCTGACCTGAAGTCTGGATGAACATCTAAAGAATGCAGGCCACCTGAGGGGGTGACAAAGATATGGGTCCCAAAGAAACGAAAGTATGAAGAGATGATAAGGAAAATGAAGAGAGGAATGTGGTCGAGAACTTGACCAGAGGGGGGAATGTAGAGGAGCAAGAGGATGCATTTTCCCTAACTCCCGCCGCCTCCCCGCTGTCATACTGGAACATTAGGAGAAAGGCCCTATGTGTGACTCCATGTGTTATACCTATACCATATGGAGTGTACGAGAGACAATATGCACTCAGACAGCCATATGGAATGTAACCTGGCAGTGAAAGTGCAGAAGGATGCCGTATAGAAGGATGTCAGCACGCACCATTGGACTTCATGGAGTGCAGATTGAAATCTGACGTTGATAGAGTGATGTTATAAAGAAGATACACAAAGCCATACTAACACGATATGAAAATACTGAACAATGACAATGTAACTGAACCAATAAGAGAAACATGTACACAATGACAAAGTAATCATGAATGCAAAAGAAGATTAAGTAACTTGCTGACCAATAAGGTTAAATATGCAGTAAACCAAGGTGGAAAAGATACATAGAAGCTTGCTATAGAGGAATATATAACGTGGCAAGGACGGCCATAGTTGAAAATGGACGCCAGCTTAAATATTCAATTCAACTACCTCAGAAACAGATCAGGGTTGCATAGTCAGGAGATGCTGGAAGAACAGCTTTTTGTGCAAAACAGAGAGGAGTTTATGGTAGCTTGGGATCAAGGATGCTATTTGTAAGGAATAGCTGCAAAGCACAAAGGGAGTCAGATGGATAAGCCATGGACTAGACATATTTCTCTTAGATTAAAAGAGAAGAAAACATCTGCAAGAGCCATGTATTGGACAATTAAAAGTGTATGCATTCTATACAAGGTAGAGTGAGCAAGTCTCTAGAGGCCAAAAAAGAGCAATGACACCCAGTATAATTAAATTAAATAGCAGTAAATAGGAGACTGAAATTGACAAATTTGTGGTCTCTTCACATGTGAATCAGAAGTCAAAAACAAGCACTATTCATTAAGCCTCGGATGAAGATAGTGATGTGCTTTTACTCCCTTGAATGTCCTAGAATAGACAAAAAGCTACAAGGTCAACTACTACTTGGGAAACATTGTCTCATGGCTAGACTGATGAGAGATGATAGACTAATTGGGAAAATAGGGAGTAATCTGACGTGATTCAAGCACCTGGGCTTCAGTTTCCGTACGTGCTGCTAGCCCAGATTATTTTAGAATCCTGGTTAAGCTGGGAGACCTGAGCCTGTACTACTTTACCTTGCACACCAGATTCATGTGTGGCCAAAGGTGCTGTTCCTGAAGGTAGAATTAATGCAGTCAGTTTGCCATTGATGTTTTTGGCATTCCTGCTGCACACAGCAACTGCTGTGGCTGATCATAAAATACCCACTAGCCACATGCATCCTTCTCTCCTGGAACATGTAGGTGATGTAGCAATGTTGGCACTCTAATTGGTCATAACTCTGGAGCCAGAAGACTGCACTTATGTGGCACGCTCAATTATGACTACTGAATATAATCACCTCCTGCCTCCAAGAAATTCTAAGACATTTGCTCCACAAATATATTTTCTCCAATAAATCACAAGAAGATAGCACACTGAGTAACAACCTTGAAATAAATGTCATACTGCCTCCAGAAAATTCTCAGACTGTTTTCTCTACCATTAGTATTTGATCTCATTCATCATAAAAACATGCCACAGAGTGTTACAGCCATTGCATATAATCTGCTGCCCCCAAAGAATTCTAAAACGTTTTTCAGCAAGTAGTATTTTCTCTTATTCGTCACAAAAGACATTGCACAGATTTACTGCCACTGAAAATAGTCTCTTACGGCCTCTAAAGAATGTTTACACTTTTTCTCCAATATTAAAACTTTTTCTCATTCGTCACAAAAAGACGGGGCACTCGATTATATACATCCACTGAATGTAAGTCCGTCCTACCTCAAAATAATAACCTTACATTTCCTTCACAACATCTATCTTTCATTCAACACAAAAAGATGGCATTCTGAATTACAGCCACTGAATATAATCTCCTTCAGGCACCAAATAATGAAAGACATTTTCAACACAATTACTATTTCCCTCATTCATCACGAAAAGGTGGCATACTGAATTTCAGCCACTGTGCATAATCTTCTACTACCTCCATATAAATCTAAGGCATTTCCTATGTAGCTATTATTTTGTTGCACCCATGAAATCTAATCTCCCCCTTCGTCCATAGAATTCTAAGAACCTTTCTCCCCAACAACTATTTTCTCTCAACATCACAAAAAATGGTGCACCAGATGACTGACCCTTAATATAATCTCCTCCTGCCACCAAAGAAGACTAAGGGGGTCATTACAAGTTTGGAGGTAGCCATGCCTCTATTAGCGGCATGGCTACACCCTTACTGGGTAACGGGTCCGGGTTCCTTAAATGAGGAATTACCGGGCCATTCCAACCTTGGAGGACTCGGTAATTCCTCATTTAAGGAACCCGGACCCGGTACCTCCCCATTCCCATTCGAGCCCCCATAGGGCTCAATGGGAATGGGGAGGGTGCTAACAACGGGCCCGTTAATAACGTGCCTGGTCTGCTCATGTAACCCGCTAAGGGCGCCTGGTAAAACCAGGCGCCCTTACCGGGTCCCGCGAGCAAACCTCGTAATGCGGCGGTAGGGGTTTAACGGGGCCAGCAGGTCTATCGGCCCCGTTAAACCCCTACCGCCAACCTTATAATGACCCCCTTAGACTTCTCCACAATTAGCATTTTTCCTCATTTATCACAAAAATTTGGTGTACCGATTTACACCCACTAACTATAACCCCTTCTTGGCTTGAAATAATTCTAAGACTTTTTCTCTGCGACTAGTGTTTTCTTTAAAATTGTTGTCTCTCCCACATTGAACACTTAGACAACAAATAGATGTAGTTTCCTTCTAAGGCTGTTCATTCAGCATATGACACCATGCAAAAGTAGAGCATGTGTAATGTCACATATGCCCTAAAGAACATACCAACTCTCTGTGATAGTTGAAGGGTTTGTTATTGTTTTTGTAGTCAAGTCTAAAGGCCGTCCCTCTCTCTCTCCCACCTAGACAGGTATTCCCTCTCTAACCTAGGTGTCCCTCTTCCCTGGGATGGTCACTAGCGATTGCTAACCCCTACTATCCAAAATCTGTCTTATATAAGCATGAGGTATTAAAGCATCAGTATTCAAACTGTGGGGCGCGGCCCCTGGGGGTCCGTGGCCTCATATCCAAGGGGTCGTGCACTCACAGTCTGAAATTCCTTTTTTTTTGCGCACATTCTAGACAAAAAAAAGGAATTTGTTTCCTATTAAACATTTGTTATCCAAAACACTTTAGAACACAACTTGTTAAAAACACATATTATGTATGCCCCAGTTGAACAATATACTTGCCAGGATTTTAAGATGTGACTTGGAGATGAGCTACTTTAAAGTCAATGATTACTGTTTGTATCTGGCCTTTTCTGGAATTATTACAGGGCCTGCAGTAGCGGCCCTGTAGTTATGGTTAATCTGCCCAACCCATAGGAAAAACCCTTTTTGGGCGGCTTATACCTTTGCCCCCCTTGATGAATCCTCATGAAACTGTACAAAACAAGAATATGGCCCTGTCAGATTGATTCTGCGAAGTTTGATGAGGTTTTTTCGTGCAGGGAGAGCAACATTATAAGGGTGGGTCTTAAAATGTTTGGTTTTTCCCATAGACGCAACAGAAACAAATCTTTGCTCACGCCTACAGCCCAAACCTCTGAACAGATTTTCAACAAATTTGCGGCAGGAGCAGCGGCTTGGTCCCGAAAGCGTAAATGTATTTATTTAATTCTCTATTTATTGTTCACGTTAGGCACTTACACAGGAAGCAAATACTGTTTCAAAGCACCCACAGGGCAACATGGAGGGGACAGCGGATGATAGACAATGTATTTACAACAATGTTAAATAATTAAACCCAACAATATAAGAAGAGACAATGGGGAGGATAAGACAAACCTACTATGCCTTTTGAGTGTTCAGAATGTGAGGGGAGAGGAGTATGGGATAGGTGCTATGGTGCTCAAGGAGAGCAGGTGAAGTACTATGAAGAAAGTGCAACCTTCAGTGGTTGAGGGTGAGCCGAGGCAAGTGCAGAGGATAGACAGCAGCTGGGATGATATGATGTGGGAGGACAGGGCCCAGAACTTGCATAAAGGCCCTGCAAACCAATCAATCTACTGTGCAATTAGCAGAGGTAGAGAGGAAGGTCTTGAGGCTTTTCCGGAACTTAAGAGTGCATCACCTTGCAACACCTTGCAATACGCACATTATTATGTGCCCGACCCGTGCTTCGAGTGCACCTTAATGGAAATCCCATTTTCGCCGAGATGCAAAGGACAGAAAAAACGCCATCCATAATCCACTAGGAGAAAGTTGCTAGCTGAAGGAAAAGTTTGCACCTGGGATCGCCGCCATCAAGAACCACGAGGGTTCTTTCCATTCAAAGATGGCCGTCGCCATAATTTACCTGTGATTCCGGCCCTTTGCCTGCCAGCAGCCCGCCCCCTCAGCTGATTGGCCTTACCGAGGCTTATACAGCCTATTGGGAATCGCCGGAAGGCGAAGCCGGCACGAAAATAAAGGCACGAGAAGGAAGGCACCTCGCCTGTCCCAGCCTGTCTCAGTACTGCCAGTCGCCATCGCCCAAAACCTCTGCCCGAACAACCCCCACATCTTCCCCTCTTACGCCGCTCTACATAACCTGGAAGACGACCCAGATCATCAGCATGACGTCCTCATCAGCTATAGCCCGTGGTGCAGGAACTCCACCAAGTCGCATCTGACCCTGCAGGAGCAGTGGATGCCCTGCGCACTCGACCTCAAATGGTAAGCATTGCAGCCGCTGCACGTGCAATTTGAAAACTTGTGCTTGTGCCGCCATATTACCGCACATAAGTCCAATAGTCACCACTGAGCACTGACTGTGGCGCCACTGTCCTCTAAACATTTACCTAACACCAAGATAACTCTAAGGCAACTCTCCCAGACCTTTGTACTTTACCAATGTCTTTGCCTTCACCTTGCCATTAAAGGAGTCCAAAATCCTCTGCCCGCTCTGTGCGCCCCTTCACTATGTCTTCATCCCGATTATGATTATACTCTATTGCAAATATATTTCCACGCCCCATGTTCATGCATACGTTGGATACCAATCAACGTTATCAGTGAGCCTGCCTGACAAATAGCCTGCTATATGCAGCCTCGGGTTGTCTATACCCAACATTCATGCTGCCTATACCCTGCTATTGTGTGCCCATACTTTGCTATTGTGTTGCCCAAACTTAGCCATGATGCTACCTATACCTACCATGCATAGCCCTATGTCCACCTATTGTGTCGTTCACACCTAGCTATTGTGTCGCTCATACTCATCATGTATAGCCCTATGCCTAGCTATTGTGTTGCCCGCACTCAGATATTGTGCTGCCCATACTTGCATTTAGGCTGCGTGTACATGCCGGCACATGCTAAACAGCTACCTACCAATGCCTAGATCTACTCGCCTTACCTGTGTTAGCAACTTTGCTCTCTAAGCTCACTATCAACGACCACTAGCCACTAACAAATGTTCAGCTACTCCTGCCTGTTGCCTCAGCTATTTTGGATTTGAGAACCAGTTATTAGGCCGCCCGTTATGTATCCTCTTGCTACCCTGCAACTGCATTTATACTGCCTGACCTAGTAATTTGCATTTAGATATGTATCCTCTTGCTACCCTGTAACTGCATTTATACTGCCTGACCTAGTAATTTGCATTTAGATATGTATCCTCTTGCTACCCTGTAACTGCATTTATACTGCCTGACCTAGTAATTTGCATTTAGATTGCCTGTCCGAGTAATTGCATTTAGGTTGCCTGTCCGAGTAATTGCATTTAGGTTGCCTACCCTAGTAATTGCATTTAGGTTGCCTGTCCGAGTAATTGCATTTAGGTTGCCTACCCTAGTAATTGCATTTAGGTTGCCTACCCTAGTAATTGCATCTAGGTTGCCTGTCCGAGTAATTGCATTTAGGTTGCCTACCCTAGTAATTGCATTTAGGTTGCCTACCCTAGTAATTGCATCTACGTTGCCTGTCCGAGTGATTGCATTTAGATTGCCTATCCAAGTAATCGCATCCAGGTGCCCAGTACCCCAAGCTAACCACTATAGCTCACTATGTATCTACCACTACTCTACACAGTTCTACTCAGAACTATCCTTCATTTGACCACCCTTCAGATCTCAAACTCATCCTATCCACAGACCCAGCTACACCACAGAAGTGTACCCCAGGAGCAAACCACCATGGCCACCAATCCCTGCAGTCTCCAACAGCGCAACTTAAGACTCCGCGCCAGACTCCCAAGAATTTATGACCCGCTATCTAATGCCAAACCCTCCCCCATACACAATAGACATACCACGCATTCCACCAAAACTCCACATCACATAGATAACATTGGCCAACACCGACTACAACTCAACAGTCGAATCTTTAGGGATCCCATCTCCCCCCCAAAGTGTCCACACAAAATCCAGCCGCCTTCTATCCTAACTACCGCACCTGGACTTAAAGGCGCCTTAATAAACGCCCGTTCTATGGTAGCCCATGCCACTGAAATAGCGGACATCATCCAAAATGAGAACCTAGATCTCTTGGCTATCACAGAATCCTGGCTTCATCCCGCAGCTGGTCCAGCCATCATGCTAGCCATCCCAGATAATTACACTCTTTTACGCATGGATCGCACCACGTCTAGAGGCGGCGGCCTTGCCATAATTATCAAAAACCACCTAGACCTAAGACTTTCCTCACACCATAATACCACCTCCTTTGAATCCCTCACAACTAAACTCACTATTGACAACAACCAAATTATTACTATTCACCTCATATACCGCCCACCAGGCCCCTTGGGTTCCTTTGAGGAAGACCTTATGAACCTACTATCTGATAATCTAAAAAATTCTACCCATTGTCTCACCTTAGGCGACTTCAACCTCGGGTTCAACGACCCACGTGACCCTAATGCATTACAAATTAACAGCACCCTCGAGGAACTAGGATTTTCCCAAAAAATTACTGATCCTACACACATCAAAGGAAGGACCCTTGATTGGATTGTCACACATAACTGCCCAACCACTATCACTTCTATAGTGCCTCTGTCTTGGTCCGACCACCATATGGTATCTTTCACCTTAGATGCCACCACACCCACCAACAACAGCACCCTAGCTCCCGCTGCACCCACTAGAAATAAAAAAAATATTACCCCTGAAAACCTCATCCCCCTTATTCTACCTACCTTAAACTCCATCTCAGATCAGTCCGACCCTGCCTCCATGGTAGAAAAGTACAACGAAGTGATGCTTTCCTCTCTGGATACTATCGCACCACTGAAAATCAGGAAGAGCAAACCCCGCCAACACTTAAACACCTGGTTCACTCCCCTACTGAAAGACATCAGACAAAAGAAACGCCAAAGTGAAAAAACCTGGAGATCAGACCCCTCCGACATCAATAAAAAGAACCTGAAGAAATTAGCCACCCTCTACAAAAAAGAAATCATCCTTGCGAAACAAACATCCTACAACACCCGTATCACTCAAGCTAAATCCAATACCAAAGAATTATTCGCCATCCTAAAAGAAGTAGAATCCCCTATCCATGCTCCCGACTCCTGTATCAAGGATAAAGACTGGTGCACAAGCATACAAAATGCCCTTGCTAATAAGATAACTATGCTTCAGACGAAGATTCACAACAAAAAAGCTTCCATAACTACCCCTAATATTGTCAACATAGGCACCCCCCCCAAGACCACCATGAATCCACTACCAATTTTGAAATCCACTCCACCTCCACCCACACTTGACACCCCGCCCTTCCACTTCCACAAAGTTTCCACCAATGAAGTCGAGAAAGTCATCCTCACTCTTAAACCCTCCAACTGCCAGGGCGACCCATGTCCTGCCCAAATCATAAAAGACGCTGCTCGTGAACTCTCACCATTCATCACTAAACTTATAAACGCCTCATTCACTTCAGGTACCATACCTAGCAATTTGAAACACTCCTGGGTCCTCCCCCTCCTCAAAAAGCAAACCTTGGACCCCTCCATCCCCACCAATTACCGCCCCATAACCACTGTGCCGTTCCTACTGAAAATCCTGGATAAGGTAGCTTACCTACAAATTCAGCACCACTTGGAACTTAACCACCTCCTAGGAGTCCGACAATCTGGCTTCAGACCACAGCATGGCACTGAGACTGCACTCCTAGACCTTAAGGCACAAATAGACACCCTAAGAGATAAAGGCACGACTTCACTCTTACTACTCCTCGACCTCTCTGCAGCATTTGACCTGGTGGACCACGCAATACTGTGCAACCATCTGGCCACGGCAGCCTGCTTCTCCCATGAAGCAGTCGCATGGATCCAGTCCTTCCTAGATAACAGGACAATGCGAGTTTTCTCCCCTCTAGCAGCCGCAGATCCTGCACCCATCTCATGCGGCGTACCCCAAGGATCATGTGTATCTCCTACCCTCTACAATATCTTCACAAAGCCCCTTTTCGATGATCTAGACGGTCTTGGTATCACCTATACTAACTATGCAGATGATACACAGATCCTCATCCCGTTGACGGGAGATTATGACAAGGATTTGGCCTTTGTGAATAGAGTCTACCTCATCATCCAGGCATGGATGGCCTCCCACGGTCTATGCCTGAATGATGACAAAACTGAACTCCTCATTCTAGGCACCTTTTCCAACATTAAAAAACTAGGCCCCAACTATGACGCCTTCACAATCGACAACAACATCATCACTGTGGCCAAAGTAGTTAAAACCCTCGGTTTCTACATAGACTCTACCCTCACCTTTGGTAAACAAGTGAATGCCATGGCTTCAGCTACTTCCTACACCTGCAAGTTAATTAGAGCTGCCAAGCCTTTTCTCTCAGCTAATAACTGTGTCACTCTAGCAAGAGCACTAATTCTATCGAAACTAGATTACTGCAATGCCCTCTACATAGGCAGTAACAAATACATCACCGCCAAAATACAAACACTCCAAAACAATGCCCTGAGAGCCGCCCTAAACGTCCCTAAGAGTGCCCATATATCAGATCTCAGGAGATCTACTAACTGGCTCACAACAAAAGACAAAATCCTCCTCAAAACAGCATCACTCACACACAAATGTCTTAACCACGCAGCCCCGCAATACCTCATAGATAGATTCACCAGACAAATAGCCTCTCGCCCCCTAAGAAAAGCCAACTCCAACCTCCTGCTAGTACCCAGATTCAAACTTACTAAATCTGGTGGGAGTAGCTTCGCTGTCAAAGCAGCACAATTCTGGAACTCCCTTCCCCCTGCTCTAAGGGAAGATCTCCCCTACCGGCAATTTAGATACAATTTGACTCAATGGCTAAAAGAGCAAGATGTCTAATTCCCACCCTATCGATTATCCAGGATCTCATGTACATTTTGTATTCTTGTTATGCCTTATTTATGCCATACCTGCACTATTGTAAACTCACTGCATATACTTTTGTGATGCTGCAATATTACCTGTATTCTCAAACTCATTGTATATAGACCTGCAAGTTCTCTGCCAATACACTTCCACAGCAATGTAACCGCCGCTGTACCCTTATGTCTAATTTGCAATCTGTAACCTAAGCTGAACAACCCTCTTCTGCCTACGCGCCCGAATACCCCGGGGTCTGGTGCGCAATATAAATAAATAAACAAACAAACAAACAAACAAACAAACAAACAAACAAACAAACAAACAAACAAACATAAGAAGGGCCTGCTCAAAATGAAGAGGGAGGAGGAGGCTGTTCCAAAGAAGGGAGCCCACTGAGGAAAGCGATTGACCACTGCCCTCTGTTTAGAAAACCGCTTTACACACAAGGAGTTGGTGCCAGACAACCTTGTCGATGATGCAGAGGGATTTGAATTGAATCTGTGCTCCGACCGGGAGCCAGTGAACGCTTTGTAGGGCACGATAAATGCGGTCCCTGAGTTTGAGGGCAAGGGTAAGTCTCGACCTATTCTATATTAGCTGAAGGTGTTGCAGAGTGGACGAATGTAGATTAAGGAGGAGGCTATTGCAATAGTCAAGCCTAGAGAAAACCAGAACCCGGGTAACATTGTGTCTCTGGGGGAAGGTTAGGAAAGGTAGAATTCTTTTCAGAAGGAAAAGTTGAAAGTGGGACTTCTTGGCAATGCCCTGAGTATGAGGGAGGAACGGGAGGGAGGAGTTGAAGATGACTCCGAGGTTTCTGGCTTCCGAGGAAGCAGCAAGGGGAGAGCCCATGGAAGAAGGCCAGAGTGAAGGGAAGAAGTTGGGTGCTGGGGTCCCAAAAAGAAGGATCTCAGTTTTGCTGGCATTGGGGCAGAGATCATTAGTTGTACACCAGGCCTGGATGGCTGTGAGACAGTCAGGGATGGTGGAGGCTGCAAGGGGATCTATAGGAAGTTTGAAGAAGAGTTGTGTGTCATCTAGTAGTTTTTTAAAAACAACCAAAAATAAGGTAAAACAAAATTTGTGATATCCGGGTTTGATCTGCAGACTCCCTTCCCTGTTCGGTCCGCAGACAGGTTTCGGATTGGTCCAGAGGGCAGCGTGATGTCCGCAGACAATGGGTGCACCCAGTGATTGGATGGTGGAAAGCGGGAGGTGCGTCAGATTTTTGGAAACACCCACCATGTTAGATTCGCAGACAGCCACTGCTGTCCGCGAACAGCCCGGTGAAAACATATTAAAAAAAAGCATCATTGCACTTGTCAACTAGTGAAACAATGTCTCGGGAGGTGAGGGGTGATGAGGATGGGATGGGATATAGCCTTGAAAAGGCCCCAAAATGGGTGTTTCCAACTCTTACGTCCGCGAACAGTCCAGATGTCCAGGGCAGTCCTGTGATGTTTGCAAACATCTCAGATATTCGGGGACATCTATGCCTATTTCTGCCTTGGTGAAAAGCAGGTTTATAACTTTGGCGCCACTCAAATATACTGCATTAAATTTTGGAACTGTATTCTAGACCTGAATATGAATGGTACTGCAAAGAGTGGTGCTGTTTTGAGGGAACAAAATTAGAGTTGTCCCAAAATATTTTAAAGGCTTATAAATGCCATTTGATGAATTTGCACAAATGTTTGTAAATTGATATGATAGATATGATAGTTCATTTATATAGCGCCTATACACAATGTGTTTCAAAGCGCTTCAAGGCAAGGGGGGGACAAGGGAAAATACAATGACATTCTTACAGGCCATGAACAGTGAGGATGTGAAATTAACTATCGTACTTGGCCTGACGACATTTCAGATAGTGAAAGAGCTTAGACACAGATAAGGAAGGGAGGGGGAGAGTGGAAAGGAAATGTAAACAGATAGGTGACTATCGTACTAGGCCTGATGATATTTCTGATAGAGCCAGAGAAAAACAAAAGATGAGGGAGAGGGGTGCCGAAAGGGAGGGGAGGAACAAAACAAGCGACTATCATACTAGGCCTACGACATTTCAGATAGTGCTGGAGGGGGGCGGACACAAGAAAGGGGAAGGTGAAGGAGACAGACGAGATTGCTATCATACTAGGTCCAGGGACAATTCTGATAGAGTGACTGCATAGAAGAAAGTAAGGGGAGGAGATAGGAAAAAGAAGAAAGGGAGAGGAGGAGAGAATAGAGAGTAAACAGTCAAAAAGAGTGGAGAAGCAAGAGTGGAGAGCGATTACAATTGCAGAAGTCAGTAGTAACACATAATGTTTCAAGCCAGGATACAAGATGAAGATGGGAACAGCATGATTCAGGGCCAATATGAGTACAAGATGCAAAGGAAGTCCAGCATGAGAGTTGATAAAGGGTGACGCAATGTAAATCAATGAAGTCCATAAAAGTCAAATCCAGCATTGGCCACAAGACGGTGATGGTGAAACCAGAATGTATCAGGACAGACTCCTGCAGGAGTATGCTGGGGGGAGGGAGGTGAGCAGGGTAGATGAATCAAGAAAAACAGGCAACACCTGTGTGTGAGAATGGGGGACGCAAGGGAACATCACAGGTATCAGAGGGGGTGGAGATGGCCTGTGGGGACAGAGGGAGTAAACACATGTTGGTGCATGCTTACTTACTGTCTGAGCAGGGAGTCGGGCCTAAAATTAGTTTTAGATCTAGATATGAATCTTTTTGCAAAGTTTGGTGGGATTTTGTCAAGAATAAGAAGGGGGTCTCAACATTTTTAGATGGCTTATAACTTTGTTGCCGATTGACGAATGCGGACAAAGGTTTTCAGAAAGATTATAGACCCAACCATGAATGTTTGTGCAAAGTCTGAATGGATTTTGTGAAGTGGTGGCTAAGTTATATGACTATTTTATGTACGTACATTATGACACTTTTAAAAACATGCAGAGATTTGCAGCAAACTTAGGTAAGGAGCATTGGCAAGGACCTAAAAGCATGGTTTTGCAAATGTGTCTGTGTTTAATTTTTTGGAAAGTTTCATAATGTAGGTACAAAAGATAGAGATATACCTTTGGTGAGTGAGGTATACCATGTGGTCATGGACAGTGGCCAGATTGTCTGGGTTATGGCCTAAGGCCATGACCTGGACAATCTGTCTACTGGCCATGACCACGAGGGACCAGCAATGGGGCTAAAGTGGGCATGAGAAATGCAAATTCCCTACTAATGCACATCTCATTCCTGTAGGTTCAAATGATTCACAGAAAGTATCTTAAGTACTGCTTAAATTCCGAGTGCGCGGGAGAAACAAAGACCCTGGCACAAGGTCACAAGCTAATAGAACCAGAAAAGAGTCCTGAAGGTAAGGACCCTCACGCCCCCGCATACCTCTTATACTAATTTCAGTCAATAATTAGAGTATAATATATACACAATAACTTACAGGAGATTTGTTCATGTTTACCAGCAAAGTAAACCTTTATTTAATCAGAACCAAATATTATATAAACGGAGCTGTGCGCGTTTAGGGTATCAAAACCCCTCTTCAGGAGCAACAAAATTTAAAGTCATAAAAAACCATAGTCTTCAATTGGATTTTCTAGAAATCAAAAGATAGAGTTCATTATTTAATTTCTTTCACATATGTCCTTAATTCCCTCAAAAATTGTAATTGACACTTTAAACCAGACTTCTAGCTCCCATATCATGTTGCAAGGATTCACCTGGATTCGCTTTAGAATACAGTACAAGCTTCTGGTGTCATTTCTTCTAGATATAAGGTAACAGACTCATTGATAAACTCACACTGGGGCTGATGTCAGTGGAACTAAGAAAATAAAATAAAAAAATTAAAAGATAAGAGAAATAAATAAGTTACCCTTCTTAACAGAGAATGAAGAACCACACTCTCCTTATAGAAGTCACACAACCTTACCTATAAATCCCTGCTGTGAGGCACAGTAAAATCCCTTTCTAAGTACACAATCATAGATTTTTTTCCGAGTGGGTGCCTCTCTCTAGTTGTGCCTCAGGGACATGGAAACTAGGAGAGATATATAAAAAAATAATAAAAAGTCACCATATGGTGTGATATTCCATTCATAGTATCAATCTTCTGTTATTCTCTTTGTGACACTTTATGTTAGATTTGCGGTTCACTATAAAAGAATACCTGGGGTTCCTTACCTTTGACATAAAGAGGCATGTGGTGGTCCTCATAAAATGAGTTAGGATTCTTAGATGGGGTGGATTAAGGTATACTTCCCACGTTATAAAACAAGTGCTGAAGCTTCATAAAAAGGCACTATTCAAACATGAATGAATTGTACTTTTTTGGCATCCTCCAAAAAAATGCAAGAATGTAATTATGAATGTAAGGCCATGCACTGAGGAATAAAGGTAATGTGTCCACTGTAGTAATTTAGATAGGTGAATAATGGAATGCCAGTGGGCAGTTAGAGAACTGACTACTGTGAAATTCAATGCATAATCACGTGGATATATAATTAATAATACTTAATAGTCAATGAATACAGTTGTCTAATTATCACATGAATATGTTCACAATCTACAGTAGCTTAAATCAAGTATGTTACAGAACATCAGAGTAACCATTAATTCAGTCAGTGTCAAGTCATCCATATACATTCGTTACAGGATATAATACTTATTTTTGTAGATGCAATTTGCACAGATGTTCTCCTTATTAGAGACCAATTTCAAGTATGTCAGCTGCCTTTCTATAGAGGAAACAGCATCTGGTCAATCATTACAGTGTCTATAGATAGGCCCCTAGGTAGAATTCCTTGTTCATCTCATTGGGGTGTAAAGCATCTAGTCTGTCAATCCAGGCCTGTTACCATTTGGTAAGTCTCTTATGGAGGTCACCTCCTCTCGGTGGTCTATTCACAACTTCTAGTATCACAAATCTAAGTTGGGCTACAGTGTGTCTGTGGTCACTTAAGTGTCTAGCGACAGGTGACTTCTCGTTGTGTGTGTGCGAAAGTTGCTTTTATGCTTCTTCCACCTCTCTTTAGCACGTCTGATGGTCTGGCACACATAGTATATGCCGCAAGGGCAGCTTAATCCATAGATCACGAAGCTTGTATCACAAGTTGCAAAGTTCTTCAGTACAATCTTAGAACCGGTGAGGAAGGAGAAAGACCCACTGACGTGGGCGAGGGTCTGCCGTCTCCCCATCCAGGGGTACACTGACAACTTCTAGCACAACGCCAGCCAGTCCTGCTACTACATCTAGTATACCTATGGTCCAGCTACTTTTCGGGAAAAAAGAAGACCAGGTGAGGATGTAAGAAAAATATGGTCACTGTTAGGGAGCATTCTCATAAATGTGCAAATTCCCTTCACCTTAGAGACCCTCAGCAACTTTGCTGGATTTTAAGGACTTGATATTTTTTTTTACCTGGAGAGAGTTTGAGCTGTTTGTCCTACTCTCTCATGTATTTTGAATGTGTTTTACTCTTGTGTTATTTGATTATGGAGTTTTAGACAACTCCATAGGCATCATCTTTTCATGTGTGTCACACAGCATCCTCACTGCAGTGACACATGAGAAGCCTTTCAGGCTGTCTCAAGGTTTAAATACTTCCTCTGGGATAAACTACTTTTTCCCAGAGAAAGTAAAGTGAAATTGACTTCACCATATTTTCAAATTTATAGACCCAGCACACCCTATCTTACAATAGAGTGCTGGAGGGGTTACTTAGTGTCCCCTATGTCTAGAAACTCAGGTAGCAGTCAAATGCTACCCTTTCCTCTCAAAATGGCTGGTGGCAGTGGTTTTACAATGAACTACCATGATTTTTCCCGACCGCGAACACCGGTAGCGTTAAATCGTGGAAGCCATGTTTTTCAAGATGGCGTCTGAGCCTCCTTTGTTTCAACAGGTCCCGGTATTCTTTTTTTGCCATTTTTTATCTGGAAAGGTCCTTCTAGAGTTTGTCTCTGCGTGCCAAACCAGGTTTGGTCCCTTTGTTTCTACACCTTTCAAGGGCTTCAGGACTGAAGACCGCCTCTGGCGCCCGAGTGTCTGGGGTGGGCACGAAGTGTGGGAGGTGCCGAAAACTCCCTGTGCTTAGTCTCCTAGGAGACCCAAATGCGTCTGACGTGATTGGCTGGCTGACTGTCCGGCAAGGACAGCCACCCTGCTAGGTGAGTGGCAGGTAGGCTGGAATGAATGGGAGGAAACTGGATAAAAGGCGAGTCTCTTGGCTTGGAAGGCAGAGTCGATCACTGGAACGAAAGAACCGAAGACAAGCTGGAAGTGGACAGCTGCTGCAACTCCTGGACCGTTGGTTTGCCCGGTGAAGCCCGGCTGCAGGTCCGAATCGCCAAGTTCATCTCGACAGAGAAGCCCTTCAAGGACAACTTCTCCTTTTGAGTTGGTAGGACCAATTGGATTCCATTCTCGAAGCTGGTTGTATTTTCCTGAGAGTGCTGCAGGAAACCGAATAGCTAGGGAGAGGGAAACCTGATTGTGTGCTTGACTGCTTGACCAGAATTGAAGATTTGCTTTTGCCAGCTCTTTGAGCAGTCCTCGTGCAGTGCAGGAGTCACCCGACGTCATCCCTCTTGTCCCCATGACTGAGGCCCAGGAACAGCAAGATCTGCAGGAACTGCCAGGAACAGATGTCTTCAGCTAAATCTTTTTCTTCATTGTAAGGTACTGTGAAAACCCAACCGAGAGAGCTTACCTCTCACTGCGAAAGTGCTTGAAACTTTGTCAACTTGCAGGTCTAGTCGGCTTGTGACCCAACATATCAATCTTTCTTTTACAAACTACTTCTGAGAACTTTAGCAAAGACTTTTGCATTTAACTTCCAGAACTGCTTTATCCTATGCAAGACTTTAGCCCATTGACTTTGGTCTAATCTATTGCATTGAATGAGCTCATCTGGCGAACTCAAACTAGTTGCACTGTTTAAGAGTAAACTGTAATATCTATTTTATTAACTTACGCCTTTTTGCTCCTACTTCAAATGCTCTGAATGCCATTTTGCTCCTCCATCAAAGTAGTTTAAATGCCTCAGAACCTGATATTGTGAAGTACCGAAGTATATTTATGTGTGATATAGATTGCCTCCTTCTAGTTAATGTTTTATAAATGACTGTGAAATAAATTAATAAGTGTTTTACCAAGAAACCTTGAGTATAAGAGTCTATTTGACTACTTGTAATTATAGACCTATACCGTCCTTACAGCTCACATTTACTCTTGAGATAAGCCTGACTGCTCAGCAGTGCTACCACAAAACTGGGTACTGCATGCAAACTTTGCCTAACAGTCACAGAACAGATAAAAGACCAGCTGGTCATTAATATCTCTAGCAAAAATGTGTCTAAGAGTCAAATGGACACCCTCAACTGAGGACTTTCATTTACACCAACACAGGGTTTAACCTTTTTTGAGGAATGTATCAATATCTTTAGATTGATCCGCAAAATGAGATAAAAAATGTTCTTTGATCTACAACCACCATGTGAGGAACCATCTGCCACTTTTGATTATATCAAGATGAAACCAAAGAGCACTTTTGATTTTCAGATCAATAACATGGCACTTAGCCTCTTTGAAAGGAATATGCTTTCTGATCTCAAAAGTATTAATTACAGGAAAACTTCATGTCACAATATCCAGAAATGACAAAGTCAGATTTTTAAGAGTTTAGCAGATGATGGCACACTCATGTTAAAACCTGCTGATAAAGGAAGAGCACTTGTAATCATGAACACCACTTTTTATAACAATCGCTGCATTGAAATGCTCAATGATAAAGACACCTGTATTAAAATAAACAATGACCCAACCCCAATCATAGGGGAACTAACCAAGAATGTTCTTGATAAAGCTCTAGATAACGGATGGATAAACACAAAAACAAGAGATTTCCTATATAAGGAGTTTCCTATCACCTTAGTGTTCTATGGTCTCCCAAAGATTCACAAAGATCTTAAAAAGCCCCCTTGAGGCCAATAGTAGCAGGGACTGGTAACATCTGTGATCCCTTGGCTATTAACCTGGACAAGATCTTACAGACAATTGTACAAAAGACGTCTACATACTGAAAGGGGCCCCCAGGGGTCCCTAACGTCTATGGAAACAAGTTAAATTATTGAGAATTACCATCTACACAGGCTGCGCTTGATAGCTATACAAAACCCCTGAATGTGGTAATTGTGCACAAAAAAAGGATGGGGAAGTGGTCACAAATATGTTCAGCTGGTTTTTATTCAGAGTAAAACTTGTACATTCACAGAAAAAGTGACACACATCCAATGTGTTGGTTCTATCAAAATTTGAACACAGTATACACCTGTGTAAAAACCGTTGAGTTTGTACAATTGTAAGAGAAAGGGTTTATACTTGAGACATGGTATATTGCCATGTAATATCTAAACACATTATTGAAGCAGGCTATGTGCCAGGTAGCGATAAACAACCTGAATTACTACAATTGCGAAAAAATGCTTTGTGCAAACAAAGTGCCCTTAATACTAAAGAAATGCCAACACGTGTTTCAACCAAAAAGGCCGTCCTCAGGGCATACAAATACATATGCAGCTTGATAATTAGTCCAAAGACAACTAAAGTAGGGGGTAGTGGGTCAAAGCAAAAAAGAGAAAGAAGAAACAGGAGAGAAGAAAAAATGAAAACATAACGTTAGAATAATGCGTGCAGTTAAATCCTCTATTTATTAGGATAGTAGTCAAATCAAGTCATACCTTGTTGTGATTGTACTTGATTAATTCTTGGTTATGCTTGTGATAGTTGAGGAATGAGTAATTCTCAAAAGTGTAGCTGGCCAGGTCTGTAAACTGTAAAGCCATAAAGCAAAATAGTGCATATTTAGCCTAAAAGTCCTGCACTAACGGTTTATTATATAGTAATCACGTATAATTTGTAAAAAGTATAAAGATTATATTTACCGATCTTGCAGTCAAGCCGTAATTGTTGCTCGACTGGTGTGCCGCTGATGCAGCAGAAATGAAGTATAGTGCACGTATTTAACGTGCTTTCCCTTTAATAACGGCCGTAATCTATAAGATAATCATAACAGCGTGTTTACGTGATTTGCAAATATAGACACGTTGAATCAGCTATCGCACGAAAGAAAAGTAAGGGGCAGCCCTGGCTTACCGGCATAGGCTCCTGATGTTCGTGTGCACAATGGCGGGTTGTTTCTTCAATGCTGAAGGCATCGGCAGTGACTGGGGGTTACTATAGTAACCTCCACAGAATAGGTCAGGTGACATAGTCACGTGACCCAGTTGCTTGGGAACAGATTCCAAGCCGGAAATAGTAGAAATACTCATTTGTTGTGCGTTTACTTTGCAGAGATGCACTAATTTAATGGAACCGCATTCGCCAATAGTGATGTGGATGCTTGATAAGATCTGATATTTAATTCTCAACATGACATGAGAAATGGAAACGAACATTGTCCGCATAGTATACGTGCAAGGAAAGCGATAAGGAGGTTTGATATATGCATGTATTTGGAACCTGGGCGGTTCACTGTAAGGATATATATTAACAATTTTGCATACCGCAATTAGCTGGTGTGATACCAGAATGATCATGATTTATGGGCCAATAATAATTAGAAGTGTCGACAGGCATTTAATTACCAGTTAAGAAATGACGATAGATGGAATCTGAAGTTGGTTCATTAGACTATGTATAGGCGCCTCGGGCATAGCCGGTAAGCCCTCTTAAAGATCATAGGCTAGATAGCATATGTTTAACATTAGCTTAAAATTCTCGAAATTACCTCTGTATTCCCATGCTAACATGACCCATTCCGGCTGGACGGGTGATGCACATCCACTGTAGCTGAATAGTTGAATCATGAGCAAGTTCAAAGGTCATATTCATCTGGCTGAATCTAAGTATGAAAATATCATGTGCGATAGAATTAATGGAACTGATAAAAAATGAGCCTGTTGGAAGTATTGAGTAAAGGTAAGAACATTCAATATTATACAATCTGAAAGAACACCATCATTGGTACAAAATGGCAAAAATACCCTTGCAATTGGTAAATGATACTTGGCGTACAACTAGTAGCAACATCATATACTGAGCAAACAGTTTCTGTCTCTAGATCTATTAAAATTAGTCACATTGCTGAGTACACCAAATGCGGTGGATTAGTGAAATCTATAAGTACTATCAATATTAGCTAAACTTTTAACGGATAGGTTCAAAGTTATCATTTAAGGTAAGTTCTGAAAACTCCTGATATTAGTAAATTAAGCATATATCATCCTTGCCGTCTGTTACCTTAAGGAACCCCAGGTATCGGAACAGTATGCAACCAATTGAATTTTCACAATTTAAAGAAACACATTGAGTTCATGGTCTTGGTTCAAGCCAAGTGACAGGCAGCGTAGTTTGCAAATCATTCTTTCTTCCTGCTGTCGTAAGGTCAATTCTCTGTTGCCACCTCTCTGTTGTTGTTTGATGTGTTTGAGTCCAATACATTTAATATCCTTGGTGTTGTCCAGTTGATGATGCTTCTGCCAGTGGGAAGCCAATGGGAGTCTGATATCCTGACTGCTGAGGTTGTTAAGATGTTCTCGAATCCTAAAGTGAACTTCTCTGATCGTGCTGCCAATATAGATTTTCTGACATACACATTGAATACCATAAATGACATATTTTGAACGGCAATTGATAAAGTCAAGTATTTTGGTTTGAAGTCCATTACGACAGCTGAAGATTTTTGTGGGTGCTAAGGCATGATGGCAAAAGTTACATGACCCACAATTACAGAAGCCTGCTGGTTTTGAGCTTTCAGTGAGCCAATTATCCTGTCCAATTGGGTTAGGTTTAAGGAAAGAGGGACTGAGAATATTCCTCAAAGTAGTTGCCTTTGTGAAGATAATGTTTGGTCGATCAGTAATGCACGATGTCAAATCAGGATCTAAATGTAAGATATGCCAATGTTTTTGCAATATATACTGTATAAATTTGTGATCACTGGAATATTTGGTAATAAAGTTAACGTGCTTGGGATATTGTTCACTGGGCAATTTTGTCTTCTCTGTTAGTAACTGCGATCTCGGTATTTTTTTGACAGCATCAGTGGTTTTCCTGATTAGTTGGATTGGGTACCCTCTTTCCCGAAATCTGTGTCCAATAGACTTACATTCTGATTGGAACATTTCATCTTGGCTGCAATTTCTCTTGGCTCTTAACATTTCACCTCTAGGTATGTTTTGAATAACACTGTGTCTGTGGCTACGGCTGGCATGTAATATAGAGTTCACTGCAGTGGCTTTCCTAAACGTGCAGGTTTCGATATTATCAGATACAATATTGATTTTAAGATCTAGAAACATGATTTCTGCTGTGTCCATGTATCCTGTGAACTTGATGTCAAAAGTGTTATCATTAAGATATAGCATAAATGCTTCAAAAACTTCTTTGCTACCTTCCCAGATGGCCAGGACATCATCAATGTACCTTTTCCAACTGATAATGTGGTGCTTGAAGGGGTTATTCTGAAAAAATGTATCTTTCCTCAAAAAAGGCCATAAATAGATTGGCCAAAGAGGGCGCATATTTTGCCCCCATCGCAATCCCTTTGATTTGCGAATAATAGTCGCCATTGAAGAGAAACTGGTTATGCGTGAGAGTGAATTGCAAAAAGCTTTTGATCATCTGAACATGTGTATAATGGGAAGCAGAGTAAGTTCTAAAGCTAAAGTCAATCGTTTCCAGGGCCAGTTTGTGTTGGATTGATGTGTGTAATGCTGCCACATCCAAAGTCACTAGATAATATGTGGGTTGCCAGGAAATCTCTTGTAGTATTTGCAACGTGTGTGTTGTGTCCTTTAGATATGCTGGGATCTTAGGTACCAAGTGTTTGATACTGCTGTCTATGTAATCAGCAAGTGGTTCTGTAACGCCTCCCTGTCCACTCATGATTGGTCGAACTGATGGGAGAGTCAAAAAAGGTTTGTGAAACTTAGGTAAAAAATAGATAGTTGGCATAAGTGGTTTGGAAATCGATAGAAACGCCTTTTCATCATCTGAAATTAATCCTTGGTTATACCAGAGTTGAAGTAAGGTTTGTAATTCTTGTAAGGTTAATACTGTAGGGTTAGTAGTAAGTTTCTCATAAGATCCTGGCGTAGCAAGATGTTCCATTGCCATTTTGATGTAATCTGATTTGTTGAGAATGACAATGTTGCCTCCCTTGTCGGCTTCCTTAATGATAATTGAACTGTCTTCACATATGTCTTGTAATGCCTGTCGTTCCACCTTGGTTAAATTCTGTTTCCTGCTGCGGCAATTTTGTTGAAATCCATCTATATGTTTGTGAATTTCCTTGGTGATTGACTTGTAAAATGTGTCAATAACATTGTCTCCAGTGATTGGTGACATGAATTTCGATCTATTCTTATGTTCTTTGATGTCCATGTTTCGTTGATGGATACCGAGTTCTGCTTGAATATCACTCACAGTTTTTGGTTCCTCTCCCATGAGGTTGGTAAGTAAATTGATGTTTTCTATTTCTTGTATACTTTTGGAACTGGTGGCTGGGAGTTGTTCTAGTGGTCTGTACATTTCAACTTTGTTATGAAAGAATTTTTTCAATTTTAGTTTTCTTGAAAATTTGTAAAGATCAATTTGGAGTTCAGTCATGTCAGATGTGACATATGGTACCTGCCCTTCTTAGACTCTCAGTCCACTCCTCCTCTTCTTTCTCTTCCGCTACTTCACCTTTCAATTTATGCCTGCGCGCATGCTTCGCTCTACTTCTAAATCAGAGCATTGCTTCCCTTCTCCAGTCTTTAATAGTCTCAAATGCTGCAGGACACGCTTTCTTTCTTATCAACACCCTTTCCAAGTTATCTATTCTCGCTGTCTCAAAAACACCATTAATCGGCCACTGATGGTCTTGTTGCTTTCTGGTTTGCCTATGCCAAGTCTCACAGAATATTATCGCACCACTCCATACTTCACATTCATCTCATACGCCGGCGCTCCCCCAGGTGGTACAATTTGGCCATCTTCCAAAGATTGTCTAACACAGCAGAAAAACCCTGCTAGGGTGGACATAGCCCCAGGCATGTTTCAACCTTCCCTCTGGTTAATCATCCTTACCTAGGACGTTTGATTTTGCAAAGTCAACTCTCAACCAATATCAGGATTACTTTGAATCGGGGAATGACTCACTTGATAAATCAAGTCCTCTGTATACTGACGCACCAAATGACGTTGTGTCTGCGTTTCTTGGCTTCCGCCTCGTTTGGGGACCCTCGCCTCCTTGTTCTCTAGCCAGGCTCGTCGATCAGGGATCAGATGTGTGCAGATCTGCAAAGGAGTCTCTCATCACTTCTAGAGGGCGCCCCGAACACCTCTTGATCCTGGCTCGATCGTCCCGTCCTCGCCGTTCTCTGCCTTAGTCAATTACAACGTTATGCGATGGAACAAGTGGGGGAGGGTCCCTATTTGGGCGCCATCTTGAACGCCATCCTAACGTCTATGGAAACAAGGCGAGTCACGACACACGATAGATACACCAGACACGAGGTTGTATTCCCAAAGCTAGGGTTTATTGCAAAGCAAAAGTCTCAATTGGGCAACTCGGTCTCATGCCCCACGACGTGTATCTCTAGACCTTGAGGGACGCAAGAGAGTGAATTACGTACATCAGTTACATGTATACAAAATGCATATCAAACAATCAGCTATGACATGTTTAACACCCCCCCCTTTATTGGGTTTCTTTGAACTTGGTGTGATGATGGACATTTTCGACAACTATGACACCTTCAAATATCTATTCTAATAACAATTTGCAATTTGTGAGTGCGGAGGCATCTTTCAGTTGTTGAACAGAACACAGCGCTTCTGTTCTTGGAAGCGAGCTACATACGGGGGGGAGTTGCATTCCAGACCTTGCTATCTATGAGGTGCTATTTGTGTCCTGGGAGCCGACACGCTCTAACAGGGCTCAGCAAAGGGGGGTCGTAAGAAGAGCATAATTCAAGCCTTTAGCTGCTTTATTCTAACATATTCTACCATATAACGAGACTGGCTGGCAGCTGCGAAATGATTAAATGCCCTGCAGCTCTGCTTCAAGGCTACATTCGGGAGGGAGCCGGGCATTCTTCCTGGCGCTGCCTACGTTGTGTTTCAACAAACTCTTGTTATGCTCGCGGCCCTGCGGCCTTGTCCTTTTACGTGCAGATAACAATGTTTTTCAGTCGAGCAGTGTAAGCGGAAAATGTACTGCGAATCAATAAGAACAGAAAGCAATGAGCAATGGTTAGAAAACAAAATGGCGATTCTTGTTACATCAAAATGGCCGTTCATTGGCAAACTCGAAAACCTATATATTCTGTCATATCGTGCATGAGATGGTTGGCCCACGGCCATCAACATACGTTTGCGGTCACACAGTGGAGGTATCCATTTTTCTAGACTGACAAACCCTCCTTTGGCCGTATGCCAAACATCTCATCTATTTATTGAAACCTCCTCTAGTGGTGATGAGTCTGAAGTACTTATGTCTGAATTTTGCATGCTATCGTAAACATCATCGTCTTCATCAATATCTATTGCTATCAACTCTTTTACTGTTTTCATCTCATTTGTGTCTTGGTCAGCTCGACCATGAGGTTGTTTTTTCTTTGTCATCATATGCATACATCCCTTCGCACATCCCTCAATTACCTCAGCGCAAGCTATTGGTAGGCAATGTATGCAACAACAGCACGTTAGGAATATTCCAAACACCACTACTAATATCGAAATCAACTTCCATCCCCAAGAACTCAGTATTCCCCAAAACCAAGACCCTATTCCCCAGCTTCCTTCTTCAGTACGGAGTTCGGAGCTTAGGGCATGCATTTTCTTTATCGCTTCAAAGATTGTAGGGGAATAGTCATCGACATAAACACAACACGCTGATCCCACTATTTTGCAAATTCCCCCACGATCAACCAGGATTACATCGAGAGCCATTCTATTTTGCAGCGTCATTAACCTGATTCCTCTTTCTTCCAACGTCATGTTAAATAGTATATCTGTCGTTGTGTTTATGGTATTTTTTAGTATTCTGGACAGCTGCCTTATATTATAGGAGTTCACTATCTGCCCTAAGAATGGAATGAATGATTTTGCTACATCAGTTGCCATCAAAACACCCTTGTCAGTCCTTTTGACTCTAGTTCTGGAGAGTCTGGCCATGTCTGCTGTTTCTAAGAGGAATACTCCTGGGAACAGTAGACCTAGGTAACATGTACCTCCCCAGTTTCTGGGCAACCAAGGATATGCTTTCTCTCCACATAGAAAATAAACTGGATCTCCTACATATACTGGTTCTATTTCCCATTTTAATACCACTGTATTCATGCATCCAGTACATGTTCCGACTGAAAAAGAGCCTTTCTTTTTTAGTCAAAAAGGGACAATTCTTGGGCTATAATTCACCGTGTAAAATGGGGGGATTGCATCTTTGTCTCCTTCTGTTCTTACACAAAACGTCATTACGTCTTTTCTGGTGGGGACAATCTATCTCGTCTATTTTGTCGTGTTATCTTTCGCATACTTTTCCTCGTGGGCTCTGGGGCCATTACTTGTGCTTTATGGAATATGGAACAACCCACAGGCTTCATTATTATTTCCTCAAACTCATTCATGTTGGTTCTGTCTAATTGACCCGTACTACTCTCATTCCATTTCCCATAGAACATTGCACCTAAAGATGCACTACATGCAGAACTTAATGGTAATGTCTGTACATACCACCCTATTCCTTTCCCAGCATGCTGTGGTAAATGGGAACATACCCAGCAATTTGTTTTCTTCAGAATTGCATGTGTCATGTTCATGATTAATAACAACGTGTTATTCCCGAAACCTTCCCTGTGTCTTTCTTCCATTGGGGGCAGGGTATACGTAATCACTTGAACCGGGCTTTCAGTAGTGGATATATTAACTATTGGTAAAAACATTTCTAATGGGTGTATCGATTCCACATACCATAATATTAAGGCTGTCGTTATTGGTGCTACCACGCTCATAAAGCACATCATTATTGTCAGTGCCAGCATACAACTCGTTTTAGCATGCATTTTTCTTAAGTTTACAGTCTTTATAATTGACTCATTCTCAGCGGTGGTGCAGGAGGAGGCTGGAGCCGGTCCCGACATGTTTCTCATCGTCCTTCTTCTTCCTTATTACAGTTCGTCGTGGATATCTCTCTTTGTCGCGCTTGCTCTGATGTCAATAAGTTCAACGAATTGTCACAGTTCAGTTCTGCCAGTCCTTTATAACCTGGATTTGCTTATTTATTTTTAGGCAAGATCACTTGTCCTTTCTCATACTGCTCAGAGGACTCTTGATCAGTTATCTTTTGCCTTAGTACCATGTGTGCCCAGCTTGTCCGCTCTGGTTCCTGACACATGTACTTTTATGATCGCACCGAGGAGCCGCGAGTCTTGAATTGTCCGACTTGCACAATTCTCACGCTTCTCTCCTCTACACCTCTAATCCTTCTCCATCCATGAGCAGAACCAGAGGTTGACATAAACACCAAAGAACTGTGGATCACTTTGCCTTTCGAGGCCGCAAGTTGTATCGCCTCACTCCTGGTATTGTGTGATCCGTGAACAGTGCTGGTGCACTTCCAGATTCAGGCTCAAAGTCAGCCTGTGGCGCTACTGCAGGTGCTGGTGTGCGCCGCGCCAGTGATGCAGATTCGGTCTTTGGCTTGCTGGCAAGTGCTGGTGGGCGCCAAAGGGGTACACGGTTTGTTTCTGCTGGTATTTGCAAGGCAGATTTCATGTCGGCCAACAGTGATGTCGATTCTGCTGGGCAACATTGGGGCGCTCTGTGCCTTTCCCCCTTTTTGGCAATCGTCTCAGGCTTTGTTTCGAGTTTCACTTCTCGTTTTGGCAGATTTGGTGGCTGCTTACTGGCAACAGTTTCTTCCGTTTATGGGACCGCTGTGTCTTTCCGGTCATCTGGGTCAGGCAAGTCTTTCAGTGAAGTTGGAATCTTTTTGGCATGGGTGGCATGGATCCACGACTTCCGTCCATCCACCTGTATCGCCGTCTGCGTCGCCAAGATTACTTGATAGGGCCCCCGCCACCTGGGTGCTAATGATGACTTTCTTTCAAAATTCTTTAGCAGCACCCAGTCTCCTGGCTCCAGCGCGTGCCCAGGACCGGTGTATCTCACTGGTAATGCCTCCTGCACCTGCTGATGAATCAAACGCAATTTCTGCATTAAAAGGCCACAATAAGTACTAAGCACAGGATGTTCTACCTCACTAAGCTGTGGTGCGCACCATACATTTGCCGGCCTCCCCATTATGATCTCGTACAGGGAGAGCCCAGTTTTAGCCTGTACAGACGTACGTACGCATGCATAATAGTGCTATTGGTAATGCATCCACCCAACTCAACTTGCTTCCCGCACATATTTTACTGATTTTTGATTTGACAATCCCGTTGTGCCTCTCCACAAGACCGGCTGAATTCGGATGCCTTGAACTATGGAATCTCTTATCAATCTGAAGACCCACACATATCTGTAACACCACTGCACCCACAAAATGTGGGCCATTATCGGACCATAAAACACGGGGCAAGCCAAATCTGGAAAAGTATTCCTTAAGCATTACTTTTGCCGTGCTCATTGCTGTGCAGTCCTTCAAGGGATATGCCTCCACCCACTTACTGAATGCGCAGATCACCACTAAGACGTATTTTAAATTTTGGCATCTCTCGATCTCTATGAAATCAAAATGGATCACCTCAAATGGCATAGAGGGTGGGCCAAAACTGCCTATTGAAGCCACTGTTCCCTTTCCTACATTGTGTTGCAAACACGTGATACAGTTCTGCACCAACCTCTCTGCATTCTTTTTTAAGTTTACATTCTGCCATACTGTAGATAGGTGCTGTATTATTTTTTTCGCACAGATGTGGGTAGGGCTGTGGGCATTGTGGCCATTGCAGTCACATATGAATTTGGCAACATCCAGTTTCTAGTTCCCTTGTCCACCCAACCACCTTCCAGATCTAACTCAGCAGAGCCCTCTGCCCACCCTTGTATTTCATCAGCCGTAGCTTTGGCATGCATTTCTTTGACAGTGGCAACTCCATTTTCTATCATACAGGGTACTTCCTCAGTCTGAACCGTCATCATTTTGGTATTTAAATCAGTGGCCGTTTGTTTCGCAATTCTGTCTGCATACGCTTTTCCCTCTCCTACTTTGCATGTTACCTTTTTGTGTGCGCCGCATTTCACTATTGCCAGGCGCTTTGGAAGCATGAGTGCAGACAGCAATCGTACAATCAAAGGGCCATGTTGAATTCTGGCACCATGTGATGTCAAGAAACCTCGCTCAGCCCAGAGTCGACCAAAGTTATGAACCACCCCAAAAGCATACTGGCTATCAGTATATATATTCACATTCAAATTTTCAGAAATCTCGCAGGCTCTGGTTAATCCTATTATCTCTGCGGCTTGTGCTGAATTGTAGGTGATTCCTTTGCTTTCTACAACGCTCTCTAGGGTAGTGATAGCATATTCGGAAGTTGTCGTGCCATCTGGTAATTTAAAACATGAGCCGTCACAAAATAACTCTCCATCTAGCTCTTTCTGTGGGGTATCACTTAAATCAACTCTCCCCTTGGTTTCTTCCTCGGTGACCATTAAGCAATCGTGGGGGGGGGTGATTCATCCTCCCCAATTTCTTTTATGGGTAGTGGCATTATTTCTGCAGGATTCAAAGCGCTACACCTCTTAATTTGGATATGGGGCGCGAACAAGATAATCTCATATCTTGTCAATCTAGGAGAGGTGAGGTGTTGCGTCTGTGTCCTATTTAATAGAACGTCTATGGCATGTGGCACCATCAGAATTAAAGTGTGTCCCAATACCTTCCCTTCCGTTTGTTTCACTGACGCAGCAGCCGACGCGACAGATCGCAAAAATCGTGGTAGTGCACGCGCTACAGGGGCCAGCGCAGAAGAAAAATAGCTGCATGGCCTATTTCTTCCACCTTGTTCCTGTGTCAAAACCGCCAATGCACATCCTTCACTTTCACACACAAACAGTCTAAAAACCTTCTCATAATTCGGCGTGCCCAAAACTGGAGCCGAGCATAATGCAGTTTTCAATTGATCAAATGTTTTCTGACATTCCTCATCCCACTGTAACGGCATAACCGCATCTTTTTTAGTCAAATTCACCATCGGTTTCACAATTAACGCAAAATTACCAATCCATTGTCGGCAATATGAAGCCATGCCTATTATGGCTCTGACTCCTTTTTGTGTCTTTGGAATAGGCATACAAGAAATACTTTCTATGCGGTCTGGCGTTAGCCTTCTCCCTTCTTTCGAAAGTAGGTAGCCCAAATAGGCCGCCTCCTTTCGATTATATTGAAATTTCTTAAAACTAGCTTTATGGCCATGTGCCGCTAGGTGTGAGAGTAGTAATACAGTGCTTTCTATACAAATCTCCTCTGTGTCTGCAGCTAACAATAGATCGTCTATGTATTGCAAGAGTACACAACCCACTGGTAATTCTAGCATGTCTAGCTGCTCTTTTAATGCTCTACTGTAAATACTCTGACTTTCCGTGTAACCTTGCGGAATCCGCTTGAATGTAAATGATCATCCTCCTAATGTGAACGCAAACAAATATCTGCTGTCCTTGTCCACTGGAATGCTGAAGAACGCGTTTTTCAAATCCACTACACTAAAATATTCTGCTGAAACAGGTATCATTGTCAATATTGTAGTGACATCTGACACTAAAGGAAATTGTGGATCTACTACCTTGTTTAATGCGCGCAAATCAATTATAAAACGGTATGGTACATCATTGCCTCCTTTTTTATAAGCTGGAAGAATCAGGCTGTTACATGTACTGCCTGTAATTTCTTCAATTACTCCTAATTTCACCAAATCTGTAACAATACTCTTCAATCCTTTCTCACCTTCAGCCAAAATTCTATATTGGGGAATTCGCGGTAGAGTAACACCTTCTTTCAAAATGATCTTTACTGGCTCTATTTTCAAGCATCCTACATCGTTGTCATGCATTGCCCATATACAGGTTGGCACTTTACTTAGTTCTCCTGGTAAAGTTTCGGACATGAATTCTGACACAGGAGCATCGTGTGGCCAAATCGTTAGGAACATCCCGTCTACCGTGCAATGTATAACAGAACCTAATTTTTTCAACAAATTTAATCCCGACAAGTTCTCCCCACAATTTTCTGTTAAAAGGAAAGGACAATGTTCTGTAAATGGTCCTAAAGTAACTGGGACTGGTTTGGACACTGGGTTTATGACTGATGTACCTGTGAACCCTACGGAAACATTCTTTTGCCCTGACAGTGGTATATCCGGAACCAAGTGGTGGTGTATTGAACACTTATGTGCTCCTGTATCTACAAGAAAGCGGTGCTTCTCATTCCCGACTCTGATTTCTACGTAGGGTCCTCTCTGATTCACGGGAATAGACACTGGTTCCGACCCCTGTTCTGGGCTGTCCTATTGGGGAAATAACACATCATCCGATGTGTAATCATTGCTGTTACTGTAATACGTTTTTGGCTGTGTATCAAAAACTTTCCCACTCTTTCCTCTATTTCCCCCACTCTGGTTTCCATACTGTTAGTTTTGCTGTCCCTGTCTCCGGTTAGGGGCATTTTGGGTTTGGGCTTGGTTTTGATTACCTCCGTTATTGTGGTGCTGCTGCATACTATTCCTATTTGGTCCATTCTCTCCTTGGTGTCCTCTATGCTGTCTCCTCTGACCAGACCCATTTCTATTCTGTAGATGCGGACATTGCGCTCGCCAGTGTCCTTCCTCCTTACAATACGCACACTGATTTGGTCCCACTGTTCCCCCATGCATATTCGAATTACTCCTTCCTTGTGCATTCCCTCTCCCTCTATCGTGTCCTACTACTTGCTGCAGTAGTACCTGTGTTTTCAATAGGCATTCTTTCAAGTCTGCCCCCATCTGTTTTAGCAATGATAATTCGTCCACCATTTCCTTCTGCCCCGGTGATGGTAACTGCTGCCGTTTATTATGTGCCCCCTTTTTCCCTTTCCGATGTCTCCCGATATTCTTACCCCTGTACCCAGGTGTAGTAAACATTTTGGCATAATCATTATCTAATTCATCTTTAAGTTCAAAAAGTCCATATACATGTTCTCTCACTTCTTCGTCCCTCTCCCTACAGCGTGCTAATGCATTAAAATCTAAGAATCGCTGCGGTGGTAATTTCCCAATTAACTGTTTCCATTTCTCCACCAAATATTCACCCATGCATTCCAACACTACCTGTCTTTCGTTGCTTCTTCGGAAGTCATACATCGAAGCCAATGCTGCCGTCCCATCATTCCCGTCTATGTACATCTCTGCCTGTTGCTGCAATTCCACCTTCCTTTCTTTGCTGATCGCACTGCGAGTTACCCTCGTGCATCCCCGTTGTTCAGTCCCGCCTCTTACCCCTGTGGTTTCAACTTCAACCCCGGGAGGAACGGACGGTACCGAGTCTGTGTCTAAGGCGGGAGGTGCGGATGGGACAATGGGAACAGGGAGTGTCTGTTGTGGGCCTGGTTGGCTAATAGGAAGTGTTACGTGCGCAGTCTGTGGCTGTGGGAGGGCTTGAGCTACCGGAGGGAGATCTTGGGCTATGGGCGGGGTTTGGGCAATAGTTACTGACGTGTCTGGCCTCACTTCTGATCTTGGGCCTTGTTTTGTATGGGTCAATATGTTTTCTATCAATTCATCTGCTATGTGTAATTCTCGTTGTGGATATATTTTTTCTATATTCAACTGGTCACGCCTACCTGCCCTTCTTAGACTCTCAGTCCACTCCTCCTCTTCTTTCTCTTCCGCTACTTCACCTTTCGATTTATGCCTGCACGCATGCTTCGCTCTACTTCTAAATCAGAGCATTGCTTCCCTTCTCCAGTCTTTAATAGACTCAAATGCTGCAGGACGCGCTTTCTTTCTTATCAACACCCTTTCCAAGTTATCTATTCTCGCTGTCTCAAAAACACCATTAATCGGCCACTGATGGTCTTGTTGCTTTCTGGTTTGCCTATGCCAAGTCTCACAGAAAATTATCGCACCCACTCCATACTTCACATTCATCTCATACGCTGGCGTTCCCCCAGGTGGTACAATTTGGCCATCTTCCAAAGATTGTATACCACAGCGGAAAAACCCTGCTAGGGTGGACATAACCCCAGGCATGTTTCAACCTTCCCCCTGGTTAATCAACCTTACCTAGGACGTTTGATTTTGCAAAGTCAACTCTCAACCAATATCAGGATTACTTTGAATCGGGGAATGACTCACCTGATAAATCAAGTCATCTGTATACTGACGCACCAAATGACGTTGTGTCTGCGTTTCTTGGCTTCGGCCTCGTATTGGGACCCTCGCCTCCTTGCTCTCTAGCCAGGCTCGTCGATCAGGGATCAGATGTGTGCAGATCTGCAAAGGAGTCTCTCATGACTTCTAGAGGGCGCCCCGAACACCTCTTGATCCCGGCTTGATTGTCCCGTCCTCGCCGTTCTCTGCCTTAGTCAATTACAACGTTATGCGATGGAACAAGTGGGGGGGGGTCCCTATTCGGGCGCCATCTTGAAAGGGGCCCATAGGGGTCCCTAAGGTCTATGGAAACAAGGCGAGTCACCACACACGATAGATACGCCAGACACAAGGTTGTATTCCCAAAGCTAGGGTTTATTGCAAAGCAAAAGTCTCAGTTGGCCAACTCGGTCTCACGCCCCGCGACGTGTATCTCTAGACCTCGAGGGACGCAAGAGAGTGAATTACGTACATCAGTTACATATATACAAAATGCATATCAAACAATCAGCTATGACATGTTTAACACCCCCCCTTTATTGGGTTTCTTTGAACTTGGTGTGATGATGGACATTTTCGACAACTATGACACCTTCAAACATCTATTCTAGTAACAATTTGCAATTTGTGAGTGCGGAGGCATCTTTCAGTTGTTGAACAGAACACAGCGCTTCTGTTCTTGGAAGCGAGCTACATACGGGAGGAGCTGCATTCCAGACCTTGCTATCTATGAGGTGCTATTTGTGTCCTGGGAGCCGACACGCTCTAACGGGGCTCAGCAAAGGGGGGCCATAAGAAGAGCATAATTCAAGCCTTTAGCTGCTTTATTGTAACATATTCTACCATATAACGAGACTGGCTGGCAGCTGCGAAATGATTAAATGCCCTGCAGCTCTGCTTCAAGGCTACATTCGGGAGGGAGCCGGGCATTCTTCCTGGCGCTGCCTATGTTGTGTTTCAACAAACTCTTGTTATCCTCGCGGCCCTGCGGCCTTGTCCTTTTACATGCAGACAACAATGTTTTTCAGTCGAGCAGTGTAAGCGGAAAATGTACTGCGAAGCAATAAGAACAGAAAGCAATGAGCAATGGTTAGAAAACAAAATGGCGATTCTTGTTACATCAAAATGGCCGTTCATTGGCAAACTCGAAAACCTATATTCTGTCATATCCTGCATGAGACGGTTGGCCCACGGCCATCAACATACGTTTGCGGTCACACAGTGGAGGTATCCATTTTTCTAGACTGACAATACCTAAGGGACACATCTCATTTTCACGTTTTGGGGAGCTAGGACCACTACCAGAACATTGCATCCTGATCTCTTTCGATGTACAAGTCTTTATACCTCTATTCCTTATCTAGAAGGAATTGAAGCATTGGAATGGGCCCTCTTACAGGAGGAACATTGCAAAGCAGTGAAGGTTTTTGCTCTGGAGCTGGCTAAAGTCATCGTACACAATAATTTATTTCAACATAACACCCAGTTCCAGCTGCAAGCATCTGGTATCTGTATGGGGTCAGTCATGGCCACTGTGTATGCAAATATATTTATGTAATATTTGGAGAGTTCTCATGTACTACGAAATGAACACAGGTCACCTAGATTGGTGATATGGAGAAGGTACAGAGATGACATTTTTGCAATTTGGAAGGGCAACAAAGATGAGCTATATGATTTTTTATGATTTCTCAACTCGATCCACCGACATATCCAATTCACCATGCAGGTTGGAAATCCTAAATTACATTTTCTGGATGTTGAGCTTGAAATAGTAGAGAACGACATCTGGATGAACATTTTCCAATAAAAGACTGATGTCAATAACACCTTACACTACTTAAGCCAATACCCTAAACATTTGAAGGACAACTTACTTTACAGTCAATTCCCTAGACTGAAGAGAATGATATTGGATGAGGTCATTTTAGAAGCAGAATGTGAGAAATTGAGTGGGTGATACTATGAAAGGGGCTATGCTCGAGAAATAGTCAGCGCAGCAAAACTGAAAGCTCAACAAAAGACTCAGGAAGAGCTCCTTGCCCCAAAGCATAGAAGCACAGACACACTTTTTTGTATTCTATGATATATTCAATCCAGAGTCACCACGTGATGAGACGTTTGAGGAAAAACTGGAGACTCATTCAACGAGACCCACAGATGGATAGATTCATTCCCAAACCTCCAATTGTAGACTATAAAAGGGGTATAAACCTTCTTGACCAACTAGTGAAGGCAGAGAAATCAACCAAATTCAAACAACCAGTTCTGCATAAACAAAAGAAAGGCACTTTTTTTTCTGTGTCTTAACTGCAACAATTGTAACAACATCATCAAGGGAACCTACATAAAACACCCCCGGTCAGTTTCTAAGATTGTGCTGAAGAACTTTGCAATTTGTCATATGAGCTGCGTGATCTATGGATTAAACTGCCATTGCGGCATACACTATGTGGGCTAGTCCATCAGACGTTCTAAAGAGAGATGGAACAAGCATAAAAGCAATGTTCGCACACACAACCAGAAGTCACCTGTCGCTAGACACTTCAGTGACCACAGACACACCGTAGCCCAACTTAGGTTTGTGATACCAGAAGTTGTGAATAGACCACCTGAGAGCAGGTGACCTCCATAAAAGACTTACCCAATGGGAACTGGCCTGGATTGACAGACTAGATGCTTTACACCCGAATGAGATGAACGAGAAAAGAGGAATTATTAATAATTTTAATTATTATGCAGTGATGTAACACCATGAAACATTTTCTCTTATAAAAACTTTGAATTGACAGAAAAAACTTTGTTAAAGGGATGTTACAGTTAAGATGCATCCCACCCCTGGGACTCTGCTGCTCCAGTAGTTAGCCAGTGGCGTCCAACCTTGGCATCCCTTGGCACTTTCCTCTTGGGTTCTCATGAACACTTGCCCATCCGTACTGCCCCTTCTATTTATTCACTTTACTCACTGCACCATGCATATGTCCATTTATAGGAGCACTGTGTACAATTATTTTTTTATAAGTAAGGGAAATGCAGATGCAAAAGATTTGTACAAGATTGTTAAATGGCAGTTGGTGTGTGGGAGCTTAATATGTTGCTATGATTATATGTACAGTTTTTGGAAGTGATTGGGTGATGGAGGTGTGACTGCTTGCAAGCAGGCATTGAGGGAGTGTTACAAATATAAAATTTCAAAGGGTAAAAGGGCTGCCCTGTGCCATGGTGTGCACATGCCATCCGGGTCTTTTAATGATCCATGGCCTGGAAAGGGTACTGTGGAGACCGTGGATAGTTATAACGGTCCACCGATTATAGTCCTTATTGTATGCTAGAGAAAAGTATTTGGGACAGAAAATTCTTTCTGTCCTTCTATATTTTTCTCTAGTTTACAATTGTCCATTATTTCCATTAGCATAACCCAAAATGCTAATGGAAATGTTGGAAAATCTTTTTGAGTCTATCGACTTTACTGGGAAATGCAAAGTAGAGTCTATAAGATTCTTTTTTTAGTTCTATTTTTTAACTGTGAAAGGTGGTTCCTAAAGGAAATTTCTTTTGGGTGTTTTTTGATTTCTTTCTTTTTTTGCAGGAGAGGTCAGAAAGTAAGGTGTGGAGGGAAATGAGGGAAGAGGCACCAACCACAAATATGGAGGGGCAGGTGGACAGGGGAAGATGTTGCCCGTGTATTACATCTAAGGTAGGTGGCAGTGTTTCTCATGCTCTTTGATTACAACTTCCAAAGCACTTCGAGATTCCTCCCCTCTGCACAGCCGTGTGTTGCAGTATATACAGAGTACTGTTGTCTTCGGAAGATATGGATGAACAACCTCTTTTATCACTTGTAAGGTAGTTGGTTGGATTTTGTGTCCCACAGAAGTAGGCTGTGTAGTTACAGTATTGGTTGAGGAAGATGAGGTGGAGGAAGACAGCCTACTACTTGCTAAGAAAGGAACAACCTTTCTGAGAGCATTGCGGTGGTTGGATTTGGTGTGGCGGCAAATGGAGGTGGCCCGTCGGAGTACTGTCCAGGTAGTCCGCAACTGTTAAACTCAGTGCATTTCACTATGGTAGCTTTAGCCTTCGGTACATTCCCAACAGTGGTAAGAATTGCCACACCCCTGATTCTCTCTGGGTGCTAGAGGTAGGCACTTCCTCTTCTTCATCTTCTTGGTCCTCTTCAATGTCTTTTGAAGTACTGTCCTTTTTTTGTTGTGTAGGTCCTCCAGCAAGTGGTTGTGGTGGCTCTTGGGGGGAGGGATGCTAAATGCTGATGCCATTTTTAACATAAATAGCAGTTTTGCTAATATTCTTCCAAGTATGTGCTCTGTGCTAGATTGTTAATGGATAATGAGTAAGAATAGGTGTAGGAGCTATGTAAGGTTACATTTTGAGCTTCAAAGTTCCTAGATCAGCTGAAAACGCAGTTCAGAACTGTTCGCAAAGCACTGTCCCATTGGTTAAGTGCGGACGTATTCCCAAACATGTCACCGTGCCGCGCGCATCCGCGCGGCCACGTGACACTGTCCTGAAAGTCTGCGATAACGTCAGACGTCTGCGAACGTCTGCGAACACGAAAACAGTGTTGCAAAAAGTGTATATAAGTGTTAAAAATTATGCTAGTAGGTGGGAAATGGAAGAGTTTTAAGTTGAGACTTTGTAAATTGGACAAAAATGTTGCTATATTGGGGTAAGTATGATATTAGTAAGTTGTAGGAAATTAGGGTGCACTGGTAAACACCCATGAAATTCACTGAAAAAACATTGTTAAAGAGATGTTATGGTTAAGTTACATTAATAAAAACCTATACAATTCAGTGAACAAACTTTGTTATAAAGGGACGGGAACCCGAATGGACTCTAATACACATAACTGATAGGTTCTAATGAAACAAGGGAGATACCAATCAGAGCAGCTTAATATTACTATTGAATCAAGCTCCATGACAGTGGTTCTTATGAACCGAGGGAGATACTAATCAGATCAGCTTAATATCATTATTGAACTGAGTGCTCCATGACAGTGATAGATTGTCGTGAAGAGCTGTTAACCAAATTTTTGCCTTGATAAGGACCATACTGGTCAAAACATGTGAGAAATGTAAGTTATAATCAAGTTATGTGGCAATGTATGTTCTAGCTAATTTATGTTCTTAAATTGACAATTTGAAAATAAAAAATTAAGAATCCTATTATTGACTAATATGACTTATTGGTAAGTTATGAAGTTAGATGAGCGCAATAGATGATGGCACACTCTGTTTATTTGATTTTTCACTTTTTAAAAATTAACGCTTGTCCATTGTACCCTGAGAATACCCTGGTCAAGTCACAACTTTGAAGGCTCGTAAGTATGCCTCTAAATAAAATCTGCATTTGTTCTTTATGTATGCAACACATCATTTATAACACTGTTATGTTTACTACTTAGTCACAGAATTCCCATGCTTCAATTGGCAATTAGTTCCCTCAAGCTTGTTCCATAAAAACAAGATCACCAGTCACTCTTCCAAACAACATAATTATCGACTCATAAACTAATGACTTCCCCCAGTGTGTACGTTGTCACTGTATATCTTGTGTTAAGATTGCTCCTTAGTGATTGCCATTCACAATTACATTTCTGTGTACATCCTGTGTTCTAGAAATAATACACAAAGTGATGTACAGTCAAACAACCCTTCTGATTAATCCAAACCCATCATTCTAATCTTCCACACATTATTTAAAAATTGTTACCTGCACTTTCATCCGGAATAGGAACTTGTGAGATTTGTAACTTTTTTGAATGAGAACACAATGGGCATTCATTTCACTGCAACATATAATCAGACATCATATCATTTTTAGATCTATAAATATTTATTTCCAACATTGTAATTGAAACAAAGACGTATAAAAGCCCAGCAGAAACAAATGCGACTTTTCCTATGGATAGTTGTCATCGGAAGAGCATAACTAAGAACCTCCCTTATGGTGAATTGGTTAGGGCCAAAAGAAATTGTACTTCACCTGAATTGTTTAAACAACAATGTAACATTTTAAATAAGATATTCCAACAGCGAGGATATACTCAGAAGACTATTACACAGGCAATCCAAAAGGATAATCAGTGAGCTAGAAAAGATTTGCTAATTCCAAGGGTTCATGAAAAAGACACTGGGGACAAGTATAGATCATTACAAAATATACCACACAGAGCCATGTGGTTTTCAACATGGTAAAACAACATTGGAATATCTTGATGCTAGATAAGGATGTTACTCAGCTCATTGATTCAATCCCCAAAATTGTGTACAAAAACATTTTGACAATTGGAAACTGAATTGTTTCCAATTTTCTGAAAGAAGAGAGTACTAAACAGTCTGGTGTACAATGTAACTATCGTAAAATTTGCTCAAAATTGTAAACCTTTTTCTGATGATCACGTTAAAAAGATACACATTAACAAATTCATTAACTGCAAAAGTTATTTCATAGTTTATGCCATTAGATCTGTATGTGACCTAATTTACATTGGAAGTACTAAAAGCCAACTTCGTATGAGAATGTATGGACTTCTGCATGCTATCAAAAAACACAATGAAGAATATCGGTTTGCAGTGCATTGGCAAATATGAATGATGTCAGATTTTGTGGAATTAGACGAATGATGCAGAAGGAAACAGGGGGACGTTTGGAGAAAATGTTGAGGCAACAAGAGGCTAGGATGATTTTTTATTTTGGAAACACCATTAATGGTGGTCTCAACTCGGATCACAAATTGCATGCATTCTTAACCAAGTGTAATGAATGTTCCGATATATTTATTTATTTATTTATTTATTTATTTGTATTGCGCCGGTAGCTCTCGAGCTTCGGGGTGCAGAGACAAGAACACAAAGGACAAATGACAAACAAAGTACACGTAGCACAAGACATTAGATCTGCAAGAATAGGTGGGCAGGTTGTATTGTGTATATTACTTAAAGATGTGCATTTTCAGTTGTTTGCGAAAATGTTGATAATTAGCTTCCATCCTTATCTGGCCAGGGAGGTTATTCCATAGGCCTGCTACAGTTATAGGGAAGGATTTACCTGCCCCGTTTTTACATCTGAAAGGAGCCACCACAATCAATCCTTGTTCGGCTGATCTTAGCTTTCTGGCGGGCTTGTATGGAATGATTTTAGTTTTCAGGTATGCAGGGGCTTTACCAAAAATACATCTATGTGTAAGCATGAGGGACTTCAATTGGACTCTCTCTTCAATTTTCAGCCAGTGAAGTTCTTTCCTGGCTTCGCTGATGTGCTGATTCCTGGTTTTTTGCTTAATAATTCTCACTGCATTATTTTGCAGTACTTGGTAGCTATGGTAGCAATTTTTGTTAGATCCTAGTATTAGGGCATTGCCATAGTCTAAGCGCAATAAGATCGTAGCTCTTGCGACCGTGGTGCTGTTCTCATCAGAAAGGTAGGGTCTTATGGCTTTTAGTAAGCGGAGGTGGTATGAGCAAGTTTTTGTAACGTAAAGGGTTTGGGCATCTGATCCAAGAGATGCTTCTAGCATCATCCCAGGGGTTTTGACCTTGTTTAGGACCTTCATTTTGGTATTTTTGATGGTGAAGGTGTTGTATGCGGGATGGAGCTTAGATCTGACTAGATTGGAACCAAAGACCATAAGCTCTGTTTTGTTGCCGTTTAGGCACATCCAATTTCGGTCCATCCATTGCTCTACCGCTTAGTAAACGTGACTTTTTCATTGTCCTTTTGATGGTCTCCACTTAGTTCAATTACCAGCTGAGTGTCGTCAGCGTAATTGGTAAAGAACGTGTTGATGTTATCGAAGACTATACAGAGAAACCTGAGGTATAGGTTAAACAGGAGTGGGGACATGCTGGAGCCCTGTGGAACTCCACAGGTGATTTCTTTTTCTTTAGAGAATAGGTTTCCCCAGTGAACTCTAGATGTTCTGTTTTGTAGGAAAGACCATTTTCCTTTTAGGAAAGGATTGTAAAGTGAATAGGCTCCATAATTATATGCTACATTTTAGAACAGCTATACTTGATGTCTAATGGAGAACAATTCAATAAGTAGCATATACTAGGTTGATATAAAATTAAACATTTTTAGGAATGTTAATAATGTTACTTGTTGAGGACGATGAAGCTTGACATTGATCTTTGAGCATCTAGGTCACATTAAAGTAGGACAGTGACATCAGATTTATTTTCATTCTGTCTAAGATTTTGAATAGCGAAGAAGTGACAATATACCTGGAATCAGAGAATACCTGTGTCATGTAGAGGGACATATTTAGTTGTGCTCTTGGTAAGCCATTCATTAGTTGTGCCAGGCAGCAATAGGTGTGATTTCCCCTCAGTCTAGTGATGGAATTGGTAGACATAATGTGACATTGGCCAGTGTACAACAATAATCATGTGCGGTACACACAGAGGTAAAATAAACTATTAGTTATTTCGAAATGGCGTGCATTTTTGACAGGTGCAAGTAGTATCTATTTCATAAAAGCGTGTTATATCCTTATTCATGGATCATGATCATGGTTAAGTTGCTGTTTCCATAGGAAGAGCACTTTTTGGGCGGCTTATAACTTCGCTCCCCCTAGATGAATCCTCACCAAACTTTGCAGTATATGGGCCACTCAGAATTTGTTTGCAAAGTTTGGTGATGTTTGGTCCAAGGGGGGAAAAGTTATAGTGTGGTCCCAAAACGTCTTTTTTTCCCATAGAGTGAATGGGGGAAAAACTTTGCTCACACCTACAGGCCAAACCGCTGGATGGATTTTCACCAAATTTGCGGCAGGAGGTGGACCTTGGTCCCGAAAGCGTGCTTTTGTAAATCTGGTGCCAATCCGTCCAGTAGTTTTCTTTAAAATGACCAAAAAGTATGTCTCAAAAAATTAGTAATATCTATGTCCGCTCCGCGGTCACACTTCCCTGTTCGCTTCATGGACAAGATACCGATTGGCTAAGGGGCTCGCGTCATGACCGGGGACACGCGACGTGTCCGCCGATTGGCTGGAGTGAGGCGTGATGTGCGTCAGATTGTTTGGATGCGCCCGACATGTTGGATCCGCTGACAGCGCGGCGACGACCAGAGGCGAAATACTGTTTCGAAAAGTGTTTTGGTGTGTCAGAGTGCTTGGGGAGGTTCAGAGAGTAAGAGATGAGTGAAATACTGTATTTGTTTAGGCGGCAGGTGCTAATGATTTATTCGTCATGCCCGCCTTGTCCGGGATATATGTAATTACTGAAAGTGAGGGGTCTCATAAGGATAATACTTCTGTCCGTGCTGTGTGCAGGCAACTTGAAACTGTTCTAAGGACACGCGCAGTGTTAGCGAATATTAAAATTGAGTACATGCCGTAGTTAAAATGTTTGTTTCTATGGGTGTGGTACTGACTTATAAGCCGCCATGGGTGTGATATGCTGCGGTGGTTGTGGCCAGGGCCTAGCGTCTTGGGTGCATGGCCGTAGGCCATAGGCCGTAGGCCATACTCCCAAGACTCTAGGCCCTGGCACAGCATATCACAGCAATATATACACCCGTAGTATCGCATATTGATCAGGTGGTTGTGAGGAGGGCCTAGAGTCTTGGGTGCAGGGCCGAAGGCCATGCACCAACGACCAAATTTATACATAGAGAAGTTATAAGCCACAATGGGTGTGATATGCTGTGGTGGTTGTGGGCAGGACCTAGAGTCTTGGGTGCATGGCTGCAGGCCGTAGGCCATACACCAAAGAGTCTAGGCCCTGCCCACAACCACCGCAGCATATCACATTCATACATCACACCCATACAATCGAATATCTATCTGGTAGGTGTGGTAGGTGTGGGCAGGGCCTAGAGTCCTGGCTGCAAATTGAGTATATTCTGCAGTTAAATGTTTCATTCTATGGGTGTGCTAATGATTTATAAGCCACCATGGGTGTGATATGCTGTGGTGGTTGTGGGCAGGACCTAGAGTCTTGTGTGAAATTATACTTACTGTTTAATATGTTCAGATTCGATATATTTCTTAATTGACTTTAGTACTTGGAGGAACTATTATTTTTCAATTTCCGTGATAAAAGAAAAGAGCATGTTAGTGTTTGTATTTTATAAAGACTTATTACATTGCAAAATAGACATTTTAGCTTTTTTTTTACCCTCATATTTAGTTTACAAGCCAGTGTACTGTGCATTTTGCTCAGTTTCTGTGTTTGTTTTTGAAATCATTGGGTCTGGGGGAAAAAAAATCCTTGTCGGATTAAAAAAAACCCTTTCTTTGCAATGCTAGAAACTATTTCTTTGTTTCCTTTGAGTGTTCACTTGTTGTTTCTGATTAATGTTCTGTATGTTGGCTTGTTGCAGATTTTTTAAACAGTTAGATACCTGTTAGCGTATTCTATCTGTATTTTTGGTTACAAATCAGTGGTATTAATTTATCTGTGTGGTTGTTATACAATCTTGGGCAGTTAGATACCTGTTGGCGTATTCTAACTGTTTATAGTCTTTTAATTGAATTTTTGATAATGTTGAAGTACACATTAGTTATTACATTTTGGCTTTAAGAAGATTAAATACGTGTTGGTAAGATTTGCTGGTAATCTCTGCTTTATAGTAATGCTACTATCATTACATTCGAACCATCCACATTTCTTTTTAATATATGCAGTGTAGTGACCTGCATTGGTTGTGGCTCCTGCGTGGTAGATTATACCTATTGTTGTGAAGGTTGTCTTACCAAGTGACACTTGACCGTGTGTGAATCCAGTGAGCTTGCAGTTGTTTTTGGTACCATCTGCATTGTAACATAGAAGCATTAGTATTATGTAGTTACTATGTGTTTGTATCAGTAAGGTGGAGCGATTATCTGAATTGCAGATAGAACATAACCTGCCATGGTTTGAATTTTGTAGAAGTTGCTGAAATTGAATGGATTCACAATTAGGTATGGATACTTACACAAATAGCTCATTAGGGATTTGTTCCTGTGTCACATTGTTAAAGAGAGTGTATGTATGTTTCCACATGAATGAAATCTGGAAGATTTCATTTATAGGTATGTTTTTGTTTTCGAGTACTTGTAGTAAGTACATTAGAAATTCTTGTGGATCTTCATGTGAGTTTATAGTGAATCTCACCATTCCAGCACAGTAGTCCAATTCTTGTCTTATTCCGTGAACACTATACGTGTTGTCAGGATTGTTTGTTGCGTTTCTATGAAAGACTAACATTTGCAAACACAATTGGTCTGTACTGCGTAAGTAAATGTTGTTAACAATTGGTGGCAATTAAAATAGAATATTCATTGCTACATTTGCATAGCAACTTACACCAATTTCATTTGAAAATTTGAATGGACCAGATAGTTCTGTGTCCGATTGATTTTTTTCGGAGTGTCTGTTCCTTCTTTGAAGAAGTACCTGATTTACTTTCACTAATAGGTTCTTCTTTGCTTGTGGTAATTGATGAAGTATTAGCTTCTTTTGTTTTCTTGAAGGATTTGCAGTCAGATCCTGTTGCATTTCTGTTCGAATTACTTTTCTTTTACAACGTTTTCTTTTTTGTGGAACAGGATATGATTTCAGATGGGGGGTGTACAGTGAGCGCAGTCTATTGTATTCTAAAATGCAAGGAATATCAGCGTTCACTTTACTTGCATCAAAGTTGATTAGAAATAGACCGTCAAGTGTACGTAAGTGTGATAGTGCTACGTAGCTCATGCCTTCTTTAAAGACTGCGTTTCCAATATCGATCAATGCTTTGTCTAGGGTAAGACCTTGGGATTTATGAATGTTGACTGCATATGCAAGAGTTAGAGAAAATTGTTCTCTGCGTACATACATGTCTTTGAAGAGAAGGAATCGAGCTGTTGAGCGCCCTATCTTTTTTACTTCTGAAAGTTTGTCAAAGAGAATATTGACAAACTGAATGTTGGTGTCACGTGGGTATGTTTGAAAGCCAACAACTGTACCCAGTGCCCCATTAACTAGTCCTTGCTCTACGTCAAGGTTACGTTTAAGCATTACTCAACAATTTAAGGATAATTTATATATTTTTTCCAACCCAGCTGTGTTGGAGATTGAATTTTCTAAGGTATTTAGGGGCCGATTCATGGAACAAACGTGCGCCGAAAATCGTTGCGCAAGCAGGCGCAAGCAGGCGCAAGCAGGCGCAAGCAGGCGCAAGCGCAAAGAAACAGGCACACGCGCACGCGTGCGATTCATGGAAGTCCCTGCGCGTGTTCACCTCGGGATGTGCGCCAAACCCGTGCATGGCGCACAAGTCACTGCAACATCCCGAAAGGCGTGCGCAACGCGCACAGTGAAAGCGCACAACCTCGGCGCATACACCAGAAAGTGGGCGGGACACGGGCGTAACGCGCGGAATGGGGAACAACGCGCGAAAATAAGGGCGTAACTGGGGATGTACTGCAGGGAAGCAGACGGAACGCCCACACGCACTCGAACCACACGTATTCATGGAATCGAATAGGGCAAAGCCACGCACAGCCAAAGACACGCACAAGCTGAAACACGTCCGCCACACGAAGGCAGGCGGTAAAGTCCCAGCGCATCACAAAAGTGGCAACATACAGCAATTGGGCCTGTGCGAGCGGGGCACGTGTATTGCGGGGGTGCGCGGGAAGCAACACACGCGATCGAGCGGGGTACGTGTATTTCGGGGGCGCGCGGGAAGTGACACACGCGATTGAGCGGGGTACGTGTATTTCGGGGGTGCGCGGGAAGTTACACACGCGATTGAGCGGGGTACGTGTATATAGGGGGTGCGCGGGAAGTTAAATACGCGATTGAGCGGGGTACGTGTATTTCGGAGGTGCGCGGGAAGTTACACACGCGATTGAGCGAGGTACGTGTATTTCGGGGGTGCCCGGGAAGTTACACACGCGATTGAGCGGGGTACGTGTATTTCGGGGGTGCGTGGGAAGTTACACACGCGATTGAGCGGGGTACGTGTATTTCGGGGGTGCGCGGGTAGTTACACACGCGATTGAGTGGGGTACGTGTATTTCGGGGGTGCGCGGGAAGTTACACACGCGATTGAGCGGGGTACATGTATTTCTGGGGTGCGCGGGAAGTCACACACGCGATCTCATCAGGGTACGTGTATTTCGGGGTGCGGGGGAAGTATCCCACGCAACATCAGCAGGGTACGTGTATTCCAGGGGTGCGCGGGAAGTTCCACACGCAATTCCATCAGGGTACGTGTATTACAGGGGTGCGCGGGAAGTTCCACACGTGATATCATCAGGGTACGTGTATTACAGGGGTGCGCGGGGAGCAGCACACGTGAATTGCACGTGTGGGTCCTCCCAGGTGTTCCCTCTATACCCTCCACGGCCCCTGCAGGTGGCTCACACCACAGGGGCCTACCCAGCACATGTCATGCAGGCACCCCATCCACCATGGCCATGCCCACCAGCCAACCCACATGTCAACTTGCACTACTGCCCACCAACGCATGTCCCCCTGCACCCCCAGCCACAAGGGGCACCCTCCACCAGGCCCCCACCCATGTCTCCCACCACCCCCACCCCCCCAGTCACCAGGGGCAGCCTCCACCAGGCCCCCACCCATGTCTCCCACCACCCCCACCCCCCAGCAGTGCAGGGGAACCCACCACCAGGCCCCCACCCATGTCTCCCACCACCCCCACCCCCCAGCCACCAGGGGCAGCCTCCACCAGGCCCCCACCCATGTCTCCCAGCACCCCCACCCCCCAGCACTGTGGGGCACCTGCCAGCAGGCCCCCACCCATGTGCAACTCATGTACCCCTGCACCCCCACCCCCCAGCACTGTGGGGCACCTGCCAGCAGGCCCCCACCCATGTCCAACTCATGTTCCCCACCACCCCCACCCCCCAGCACTGTGGGGCACCTGCCAGCAGGCCCCCACTCATGTCCAACTCATGTACCCCTGCATCCCCACCCCCCAGCACTGTGGGGCACCTGCCAGCAGGCCCCCACCCATGTCCAACTCATGTTCCCCACCACCCCCAGCCCCCAGCACTGTGGGGTACCTGCCAGCAGGCCCCCACCCATGTCCAACTCATGTTCCCCACCACCCCCATCCCCCAGCCACCAGGGGCAGCCTCCACCAGGCCCCCACCCATGTCTCACACCACCCCCACCCCCCAGCCACCAGGGGCAGCCTCCACCAGGCCCCCACCCATGTCTCACACCACCCCCAACCCCCAGTCACCAGGGGCAGCCTCCACCAGGCCCCCACCAATGTCTCCCACCACCCCCACCCCCCAGCCACCAGGGGCAGCCTCCACCAGGCCCCCACCCATGTCTCCCAGCACCCCCACCCCCCAGTACTGTGGGGCACCTGCCAGCAGGCCCCCACTCATGTCCAACTCATGTACCCCTGCATCCCCACCCCCCAGCACTGTGGGGCACCTGCCAGCAGGCCCCCACCCATGTCCAACTCATGTTCCCCACCACCCCCACCCCCCAGCACTGTGGGGCACCTGCCAGCAGGCCCCCACCCATGTCCAACTCATGTTCCCCACCACCCCCATCCCCCAGCCACCAGGGGCAGCCTCCACCAGGCCCCCACCCATGTCTCACACCACCCCACCCCCCAGCCACCATGGGCAGCCTCCACCAGGCCCCCACCCATGTCTCACACCACCCCCAACCCCCAGTCACCAGGGGCAGCCTCCACCAGGCCCCCACCCATGTCTCCCACCACCCCCACCCCCCAGCCACCAGGGGCAGCCTCCACCAGGCCCCCACCCATGTCTCCCAGCACCCCCACCCCCCAGCACTGTGGGGCACCTGCCAGCAGGCCCCCACTCATGTCCAACTCATGTAACCCTGCACCCCCACCCCCCAGCACTGTGGGGCACCTGCCAGCAGGCCCCCACTCATGTCCAACTCATGTACCCCTGCACCCCCACCCCCCAGCACTGTGGGGCACCTGCCAGCAGGCCCCCACCCATGTCCAACTCATGTTACCCACCCCCCCACCCCCCAGCACTGTGGGGCACCTGCCACCAGGCCCCCACCCATGTCTCCCACCACCCCCACCCCCCAGCATTGCAGGGGCACCCTCCACCAGGCCCTCGCCCATGTCCCATCCATGCCCCCCTGCACCTGGGTCCCACCAATCCCCAATCATGTCCGTAATGGCCATCCTCCCCTGCCAAAAGGCCCAACCAACTATCACATCCACCCACATATCAAAGGCAATTACATGTTACACACCCAATGTAAATAATGCAAATGAACACATGTCTGTCACACACAATGGCTGCAAGTGAATGTTAAAACACCCAACATGACATGCATGAAAGCAATGAGATGATACGACACATTGAAGGATGAAAATATAAATGTATTAAAAATCAACTTGAATGGAAATGAAATGAGAAAAAGCACAAAGCAAAACAACCAAAAGAAGATGAATGTCCATGAAAAAAATCAAAAACACACAGCACAATCAAAATAAATGGTGTCCAGAGTCACAGTCAGAAAAGAAATCCAAGGGTAAATGATAAACAAAAACCATTGCTCCATGGCGATGAAAAAACTCCATAAAAAAGTAAAATCCATTGAAAAAATATTTACAAGAAAATCCCGGGTCCATGAGCCCAACCAAATGAAACCTAACTATGACAACTAACTAAAAACTGAACTACATACAAAAACGTGGCGCATTGTCCAATCGCAACCAAATAAAAAAAAAAATAAAGGAAACCTAACACTAACTATATAACTATATACAAAGGCGGCGGGCAAGTCCAGCGGCTCACTCCGTGGTGTTCTGGGCCAGGGCATCATCGAACTCCTGTTCGATGTCCCAGAGGTGGTCCTGTTCCATGGCCCCGAGGATCCGCAGGGACGACGCCGTCTCCTCCTCCAACCCCCTGCGGATTGCCTCGAGGCACTCGGCCCGCCTCAGGGCCCTCCGCATGGAGTTCTCCGCCCTGACCATGGTGAGCCGCGCCTCTTCCGCCAGCCGCCGCTCCGCACCTATCTGCTGGCCCAAGCGCTGCCACACAGAAGACACACCCCGTCCTGGGTCCACCTGCCCTCCGGCCGATGCCTGCCCCTCCGATGTTGAAGGCCCCGAGCCTTCATGGCTCCCACGACGTTGCTGCTGCTGCTGTGCCTCTGCCCGTGCACTGCCTCCTGCTGCCTGCACATCCTCCGCCGGCTGGGGTGCAGTTGTTGATGTGGCCACCCCTGCTGGACGTCCGACTCCCGACTGTGGCAGGGATGCCTCCTCCACCAGCCTGGCCGCACCGTCAGAGGCAGCTCCACAGGGCACCCAGGTGACTGATGGGTGGGAAGATGGCACAGAGGACGACTGGCGCGTAGGGGGTCCAGTTGAGGAGGGGGTCGGAGCAAGCCCCATCAGACGGAGGAATCCGGCCTGGGTGACCTGTCCCAGCAGGCTGACGTGGTCAACGAGCCATTCGAGATGACGTGCAGTCTCTTCATGAAAAGACTGCAGGTCACCTCGCATGGCCCGTTGACGCAACGCCACACCAGCCAGGACAGGCTCAACCCGGACCTGGATGGCCACGTCCGCAGGCAGAGGAAGGCCAGTTGACGTGAGCTCATCCCCTGCCTGAAAACGGGTCTGGACGTAGGCATCCCTGCTGGTGCAAGATGATGCAGGGACAGGATCAGGGACAGGATTGCACACAGGCACCTCCGCGGCGGCCTGTGCTGCCTCCTGTCCCTGGTCCTGCACTGCACCACTAGCACCAGTGGGATACCCACCTCCAGACCCCGTCTCTGGTGCTTGCACGGCCTCCTCCTCCACCAAACCCCCCACCAACCTGGATGACTCCGTGCCATCTTCCCCTGTTGGGCCCTGTGGTGTCCCAGCTGCCCCTTCTGCTGCCGAGGAGTCCAACTCCAACCTCCGCCTCTTGGACCTCCCCACGGCAGCTGCGGCCTGGGACGCGGCACCGGACTCCTCACTCCCCGACGAGATGACAACCTGGGAGGGGAGCCGGGCCTTGCGTCTCCGGCTGGCGGTCGGATCCCCGCCGCTTTGCTCCACAGCACCTTCTCCGCCCTCTTCATCAGTTGACGCTGCAGACAGGGAGAAACAAAACACAGGCATCAGGGCACTGTACAATGGACACATACACACATGACAGTTGTACATGAGTGGCATTGGCAAACCTCAGACATGTCATCACAATCCCCAACACACATGTCATTACAACTCGCACACATTAGCCATACCACAGCCATATCGCAACTGCCACCACCATCCATACACATACAGCAGCATGAGCAGCCAAAGGTGAGCCAGACATCACATGCAACACAGGAAGTGCACCACACATGTACACACACCACCACACTTGCATGCATGTGTACACCTCTGCCAAGTGTCGCACTGTTCAGACGGGCATCCATGTCACATCTGCCAATCAGGCTTCCACATACCGCTGTCACATACATCCATGTTGCATCACTGTTGCACCCTTGTCAAATACACACACATGCACATGTACACAGTGCTGATACATGCAGCCGAAAACAACATACATGCGTGACATCACGGACATGTCTACTTACATACACATTCATCCAAACATGTGTGCCCACACAACTGGATTTGGCATGCAAGCCTACACACACAAGCACCATCCTTGTCTCACACATTACAGCCCTCGCATGTGTCAGCCCCACGGCCCTGTACACCCCCACCCATACTCGACCCCATACAAACAGATGTGCAACCTGCACACTACTGAATAATCACCACACGCACTGCTCACAATCAAGATGCATGTACACTCACCGCTCGACTCCAGACGGGTCTGCTTCTCAAGGACCTGGACGTGGAGCGCTGGGGATATGCGTTCCAGGACCCTCATCTGTTCTTCCGACAAGTGGCCCCGGCGCCCCTTGGCATCCGCTGCCTTCAAGAGGCGCCGGGCCTTGTTCAGGGTCCTGGACCTGAAGTCCTCCCAGCGCTTCCTGACATGTTGTAAGTCGCGGACTGCCACCCCCTCCGCGTTGATGGCAGTCACGATGTCAGTCCAGATCCGAGTCCGTCCTTCCTTGTCGGCGCGGGAACTTCCGAAGAGGGCATCATACTGCCCCAGGACTTGCTCCACCAGGACACCAACTTCGGTGGCACTGAAGCTGGTGCCCCTCTGCCTCTCTGGCCGGGGGTTGTCAGTGGTCACAGATGGTGTTTGCCCCGACATGACAACCCCAGAGGCAGGAGTGGGTGGGCAACTGGGTCCTGGGGCTGGGCTGTGGAGCGATGGAATCCCAGTCGGGAGTCTTCGGTTCCAGCAGGGGTGGTCACAGCAACAGCACCCCTGGCTGATGTGCAGGCAGCAAATGGCAGTGCACGTGGGCAGCAGGCAGTCAGGCAGCAGCAGATGGCAGGTGGGAGCGTGCTCGGGGCTCTGGGGGGCAGTAGTTCGGCCTTCTGGGCAGGAGCGTGGTCTTCCGTGTGCTTACGCGTGGCCAGCTTGATACGGAGTGATTTGGCACGTGAAAAATCTGCACGTCAGCGTGTAATTCGAGGAAAGGCCCTTAGCGCGTAAGCGCGTCTGCACGCATACGCATTTTCATTGGACAGAAGGCCCCTCAAGCGCAAGCGCCCCTGTGACGTGACGCGTACAGACGTGCATGGGCATTTCAGCGCGCGTGAAAAACTGCACATCCGCGTGTAATACGAGGAAAGGGCCCATGCGCGTAAGCGCGCGTGGAAAACTGCACGTCCGCGTGTAATACAAGGAAAGGCCCTTAGCGCGTATGCACGGCAGCACGCATATGCGATTTCATTGGACCAAAGGCCCTTAGCGCGTGAGCGCGTCTGTGACGTGGCGCGCACAGGTGTTTCCCTCATTGCACGTGATGACAGAACACACGTGGATTTCCACCAATCGCGTGTGAAAGTTCCCGGCACCCCGGAACACACGTACCCAGGCTAATCGCGTGTGGAACTTCCCGTGCACCCCTAAACACACGTACCCAGGCCAGTTGCGTGTACGCTCACTCCCCTCCGATCACACGCGATGACACTCGGACCGTATCCGAATACGGGAAACCCGCGCATGGCAAAAGACGTGCACAGGCGTCAACGCGTCTGCCACACGAAGGCAGGCGGAAGCGTCCCCGCGCACAGCATAAAAGTGCGCGCAAACAACAAACGCGTATATACAGCTACGATGAATGCCCCATTTGTCGCTGCACTGATCGTGGGACACCGCAGGAGGAGGAGAATAGCCAGGGCACGCATTTTCGCACCACGGACAAGCATTTTTGGGATGCCTGACGACCAGGTCTATGGCAGGTATAGGTTTCCACCCCATATCATCCTAGACCTGGTAAGGGAGTGGGAAGATGACCTCACATCCCCCATCCTTTGCTCCCAAGCATTGAGCCCCTTGGAGAAGCTGCTCAATGTCCTGCATTTTTTGGCCACTGGGTCATTTCAGCGGACCACTGCCATAGTGGGGGGGTCTCACAGGCCACGCAGTCACGCTGCCTACACCAGGTACTGGCAATCATGACATCGCGCCCCTCAGTCCGCAGGCACATATACATGCCCAGAACACCCGCAGAAAGGCAGGCCGTTCTCCTGGATTTTTTCAGGGTGGCACACTTCCCCAAAGTGCTCGGTGCCATAGATTGCACCCATGTGGCCCTACGTCCACCTAGGGCCATTGAGCACATCTACCGAAACCGCAAGCACTGGCATTCCATCAATGTACAGGTGGTATGTGATGCAAAGGGAATCATCACCTCTGTCTATGCAAACTACCCTGGCTCCACCCATGACAGTTTCATATACAGAATGTCCGCCCTGAGCAGGGCCCTGGAAGCTGGGCAGCATGGCGACACATGGCTCCTAGGTCAGTACAAATGCCCTTGCACATGCATGCAAGTCACACACAGACAAATATCCAAACCCTAATAATCTCAACTATTATCACCTCCCCAGGGGACAGTGCCTACCCTCTGAGCAACCACATGATGACGCCAATCCGGAACCCCACCACACCACCCCAGGTAAGATACAACGCTGCCCATATTGCAACCAGGGGCATAGTGGAGCGCACATTCGGAGTGCTCAAGTCACGTTTCCGCTCCCTTGACCGCTCTGGTGGGCAACTACTCTATGCACCACCAGTAGTGTGCAGGATCATTGTGGCAGCATGTGTCCTGCACAATGTTGCAACACGGCAGGGCGTCCCGGTGGACATGGTGGTGCCCCCACATCCCCAACCACAGGCACAGGCGCTGCCCATGGGAGGGGACAGGGCACGTGGCGAGGAAGCCCGGACCCAGCTTGTGGCCACATTTTTCACCTAAACTCCCACCCCTGCGGAGTGCACACAGGCCTGGCACATACCAGGTGACAATCGATGATGACAAAGAGACAGTTAACTGTCACAACCCTACCACCCTGAGAAAGTTGCCATGGAAGTGCCACATCGTCTGCATCCCTAGCTACTTAAACACAAGCTATCCTGTGTGACCAAAAGGCACACATATGACATATGACATGATATGGGCCATACACAAGTATTCCAAGGCGCAATGAGGCAGGGAGGGGGGAACAAGGGAACACAGAGAACGGTACTACTAGGCCAGGTGTCATTGGGATCGTGCAAGTGCAGGGGTAGGGGGAATGGGAAAAGTGCAAGGGGAAGGGGGGGGAGTCCAGTACAGGGGATGTAGCCCAAAAAAATAATACATAGGTCGCCTGGTGGCAACTACCAAGGTAAGTGCAGACAAGTGCTGGGAAGGGAGGGCTGTAGGGATAGAGAGACAGTACTGCAGTGCAGGGGTTGCCAGGGAGGCAGTGCAAGTGGAGAGTGGCTGGGCCAGGGACCGAGGTCGGTGAGAGTGGCCCAGTTGCAGCTCCTGTGCAGTTCCAGTGGAGAATTCTGCAAGGGAGAGGCAGACAGTAAGCAGAAGCAAAGAGGAAGGTCTTGAGGTGCTTCCAGAACTGGAGATGATTCCCCTCAAGTTCAAGTCAGGCGGGAAGTCTGTTCCAGGGGGAGGGCCCTGCTGCGGAGAGAAATCTAGCCCCAGCTAGTTGCTCTGAGAAGCGGATGACACAGACATGCAAGGTGTGCATCACACACAACTGCAAACCAGGCCATGGCCATCACTGTCATGTCACTCAAACCCTCCCAAACATCAACATGACATGGCACGCAATACCCATACACCAATGCAGTAACGATAAGGTACACATTGCCATGTCCTAAATGCACAGTGGCATCGGACACTGCTGCCTGACCCGGAATCAGATGAAATGACAGACCAACAACCTCCCACCCAAAATAAGTCATTTCCAAATGCATTACAACAGTCGTAGACGTAACATCACAATGAATGCCTGTCTACATGCACATTATGCATTGCAAAATCATCACTGCAGCTCATGTGTGCAGTGTCCTACTCCTGCATCACACTGCTCAGCGCACAGCACAGTGAACAGCCATTGTGTGTGATGCACACCCTGAGCATCACATCTAAGTGACAGACCAAGTCAAACATCAAATTAGGCATGTACTGGATCCATGATCGGTCACAGAACATGTGCTGCCGGGACACAGTGGGCACCAGAAGGCAAACAGTGTACACGTGGATATGCAAGGGTGGGAGTACATGTAGTGCATCAGAGTGCAAGTGTGTGGTTCTGCAAGGACATGCACTCCACATATGCATGTGCACTCAAGTGACCATCAGTGTTCCCTACACATCACATGTGAACATCCACCATGTGTACACCCCAGCATGTCAAACCACAACTATCCCCTCGCACCTGAAAGGAAAACACAACACATGAACAGGCATTGATCAGCAGAACACAACATGTACATAGAATACCACCATTACTATGTCAGAGTTCCCATCACACTGCAGGGCAAGGCAACTATCAACAACAACCCCCCCCTTCCCTCACAAATGACCATGACCCACTGAACAACTGCACCTGGGTCATGGAGCCTCCAAACCTCAATTCCACCTGGCCACAGGATCACCTTTAGCCTTCGTCACCATCTCCCACCTTGTGTGTAAAAAGATGCCTGAACCCTCAGAATCCACACTCATTTCGAAAATCACAAAATCGAAGGCATAAAAACGAACCCGAACACCGTCCAGTAGATGACTTGACGTAGCAGTACCTCACAAAGGCCAAGTACTACCACAATGATGCAACAACCAAGGTAGCACAGCAAAACAATGTCACGGCAGGATGTGAGACATGTGTGGTACATGACATAGGATGATGCACCATGAATGGATGTGTACTGTCACAGGTCCCCTGTACAGGCGCGGGAGTGTCACGAAACAACCACCCCCACCATGTCCCGGGTGCCTGCAAGGTCAAACTCACACAGGCCCCTGAGACCCTGGTGGGGAATGAGGTTCAGGGATATGCAGTCGGGACAGGTGTTGACACACTGGATGACTGGAATGAGCGGCAGGAGAGGGGAGGTGGAATGACACATGAAACTAGGGAATGCACGAAAATGTACAACCTGCATGAACACATACACAATCCAAACAAACTTGGACATCATTGTCATGGCCTTCTGTAGTCCAGGCTCAGGAGTGGTACGAACCAACCACCCCCTCTAGGGATTTGGCGCCTGCAAGTTCGGGGCTTACACAGGCATCCGCAACCCCAGTGGGGAAAGAGGGTCAGGGAACGTTGCTTGGATAGGCACGGGAAGCAGGAACACCGGGTAGAGGGTACAGGTTTCAAAATTGCATAGGATCACGGGTGATTAGGGAGAAAAAAACATACCAAATTGAACCACACATACATCCATGCATCAGTACACGCCCCAGCAAGCCTATGCAGAGCAGTTCGTAAGAAAAACAACAAGACACTTAGCTCTGGTTTTGAGTGCTGGCCTCCTGCCTGCGCACTCTCAGGTCCGGTTACAGGAGCACTGCAATGCTGCAAAGAGAGACACAGTCAACAACCTGTACGTGCCAATTGCACAAAAACACAACACCAAACATGCCCCATAGCAACAGACTACTCTACAAACAGACAATCTGTGGTTGATGCTTCGTACCCATATATAACATCACCCCTGTGACGGGTCATACACAGTCAATGCAGTAAGGCAGCCGCTGCTGGGTGCGTGGCAAATGGAACACCAATGTGTCACAATTCACACAACATGCAATGTTCCCTGGGTAAGCAGACAGACCCATATAGCAAGCCATGACTACAGAGCAAGTTGCGTACCACCATGACCGAAACAAAGTTGGCAGTGCATTTATCATGAAGTACGTGGAAAAGACATGCACTGCACCCGAGTATGTCCCTTGCTGTATGTCCCTGTGAGCTGCCCCTTTCCATGTCTCGGAAGGCTACATGGTTGATACAAGTGGCTCAATGGACCTTGGTGTACCGGAGGGTATGTGCCACTGCCCCTGCATGTGTCCCAGACAACCCTACTATCAGCAGCCATCAGTCCACAAACACATCTGAGCTGCATTGTGTGCTTCAACACCAATATTCGTCTAAGCTCACCCTCAGTGCTGTGACTAAGCCTGCATGTGCAACTCGCCTGGTGCAAGCTTTGCTGTGTCGTGGCCCCCCTGTGATACTCACCTTGCCTGGAGTTCCTTGGAACATGTCAGCAGTTCTAGGATGTGGGTCTGCAATCACTGTGCCTCTGCTTCTGCACACATGTGCATGTGGGCACCAACAAACGGGTCCAGAATACCGTCATCCAATGGGCCATGTCTGCTGGCAAAGGTGCTCTGGAGGCTCATCCCCCTGCAGAAAGGGCATGAAACACATGATTAATGCTTCAAAGTCATCTGTGTGTGTCTCATCAGGCATCTCATTACTTGACCATGTCAGAGAGTCACATCACAAATCACACCATCAGTCCGTCTTTCACCTCCAAAGTGTGGAACACTATCTACAGCATGAATTGCAACAAGCACATGTACAGGAAAGATATGAAACATACTACACAATGCATAGCAATCAATGTCCACATTAATCATGACACACCCCATCTAGCAAAAGCTGAACAGTGGACAATGACACCTAAATCATCCCCACTAGGGGTGTCAATACAAGTCACACAGCACCAGACATGCCACAGATATGACAGTCCAAAGCCCTTGTGTAAAATGCTGTAACACCGAACCATCCTTGCGAGCCCATGGATAAGGGAGGCAGGAGTGGCATATGTGAGTCAAGGAACCCAAGCAGCAAACACATACACAAGACAACCATGAAGGGCCCAGCTGGAACAGACAGTGGATGCCTTCAAAAGCCACAAAGCACCGCACCGTCACATGAAAGCACAATAGACTAGCAATTTTAAGCTAAATCAACTATTAACTAATTACACTAACTATGGAAAACCTACATTACCTATTTAAACTAACTATCAAACAGAAACTTAACTAACTAAACTAAAAGAAAAATCAAAAATGGCCACATACGACCCGGGGGGGAGGGGAGGCACCCAGGAGGGGGGAGGTACAGGGTGCTGCTCAACATCCACATGCGATGATGCTGAGCCAAAAAAAAATCCTCCATGGGCTCAACGCCTGGACAGCATGACCTATGTGGGAGATAGATGGTCGTCAGAGTCTGGCTCATCCTGGAAAGGAGGACGTGGCACAGTAGCCTGGCCACGCCTAGCCGCAGCTTGCCCCTCGTCGGCAGCAAGTCTGCTGGACGGGTGAGCCTGGTTCTGTGTGGCGATGTGACGTAGGTCTGCATGCAGAACCTCCCGTGATACACGTGCTTCCTCTTGCAAGGTAGCACGTGTAACACGGAGTTCCTCCTGCAAGGCCTGGCTGGACAACCGCTGCACCTCCCGGCAAGCCTGTAGCTCAGCCGAGATGGTACGCTCAAGCTGTGCAAACCTCTCCTCTGCCTGCTGCCTCTGGGACATCATAAGGACACCCAGAGTGGATCTGAGGGAAGCATACTCCTCCCTCAGGGCATCCATGTGCGTCTCTGCGTGAGCAGCAATTGCTTGACGCAGAGACGACATTTCAGCCTGGCGTGCCCTGTCTGAGGCCGCCATGCCCAGCCTGAGCGAGCGGGCCGTGGACCGTGCCGCCTGCTGCTGGAGAAGCACCTACCTAGCAGTGGGGAGCACAGATTGGGCCACACGCTCCATGCTCTCAGCGATGTTCTCCATTGCTGCCCCCTGCCGTTCGGAATTGGCAGTCATGTCTTGCTCCCACTTAGTATACAGCGGTTGCGCGCGGCGACCGCGTTGCCGGGCTTGACCCCTGCGGGACCCAAGGACCGGGGGTCCTCGCTGTGTTGGCACCGCCTGCGGCTGCACGACTACATGCCCCCGTCGACGTGATGTCCCAGGCACATCAGTGACTGGTGTGGAGGGTGACCCTGCGTCCCGATCCACCACGGGCGGAGGAACCAAGACTGTCTGATCCCTCAGTGCAGGTGTCGCAGACAGAGGAGTGTCCACATCAGAATCACTCACCCCTGACACATGGACTTGATGCTCATCCAACTCAACATGGACGTCAGAGTCGTCATCAAGGCTGGACTCATAGGCAGCCAGAGACAAGATGGACTGCAGCACTTGGGGGTTTTCGTGGCCTACCACCCCACGACCCCCACTAGTGCCGGGTTGATGTGCCGTTACCAACCCTGTGTCTGGCATGACAACACCATCCTCTGCCTCCATTGCGTCATCACCTGAAAAATAGAGAGAAAAAGGTCAATACACGTCAGAAGCACACAACACACACACACACCAACAGCAAAGGCATCCGGCAGACATGTGACACACAACATATGACCTGGCATGCATGCTGGGTATACTTTGAATAGCTTCTGTGATCAGACCTGTTGAAAGGTGGCAGTTTCCATGGAAGTGGGTCTATGCAGTGCAGAAAATGTGTACGCCACTCACTACCTACATGTACAAGCACTACATGGTGTGTGCCAGGAAATGTGAAGGCAGTGCAATGTCAAATTCAGACATCACGTGCATTGTGCATTCAATGTGTACCATGTCTAGAAGCCAAGCACCCCTCCACCCCAGTACCAAAGCAGGGATGCCTAGCATGGTATCAAAAGGCTGACCATACACCTGTGTATTGAAAGGCAGTGTTGACTGACATCAACAGCTTAATGTGATTCAAATTACAACACTGCAAATGATGCTGGGACAGCCGGCAGGACACATGATGGAAACTCCGGAGGCCGCCCACGTGTGAAGAAGACACAACAAGAGTTGGACAGAGTCATTGGCCATTGAACAGGCTGAGGCCTGTGAGCCACACAGATTGTCAGAGCCTAAACATGTGTGCAACGCAGGACTGAGCCACAGTTGACATGGGAAGGCTGATGAGATGGCAGGCAATGTATGTAACCAAGGATTTATATTACAGTGATCATCCAGTCAAGGACACATAGGGGCACGCGTGCAATGCACATGGAGCATGAATGGGCACTCATGTCCCTGCGGGACATCTGACCCATGCACAGTACAAGTGAGATACCCTGCATCGAGTACTAAGGCTGTACCACACGGCATATGTCTAGCAGATTCTACGCTGGAAGTTATCATCTACACAGGACACATGAACAAGAAAGTACACATTGGCAAGATTGAAGCAGACCAGTGCAAAGGTGGAACTGGGGTTCAGAGTGGCAGAGGAGGGGCAAGGGAGCATGTCTACATGGAGTCCCGCATGCAGGCAGAGGAGACATGCATGACGGTAGCATTGCATTACTTACACATCAGAACCATGTACACGTCACATGTAGAAGCAATCATGCACAACACATCCCACAAGTGAAACACACACGTCCTCAACAAACACGCATCAACACTCACTGGACTGGGCATCAAAGTCCAGCTTCTCTCCCACTCCTTCGACCAATTCAGGTGGTATGAACTCCGCAACGAGAGCCTCATGCAGAGTGAGTTCTTCCTCCTCTGGTGCAGGCCCACCGCCAGTCACCAGAGTCAAGTTGTAATTTGAGGCACGCTTGGCCTTAGTGCTGCGCTTGATGTCATTCCAATGCTTTTTGCACTCCTGCGCCGTGCGCACCTCATGGCCGAATGAACTGACATGTTCCGCAACATGCTTCCAGTGGGTGTCACGTTGGGCAGCCGTGGTCTGACTATTGGCACCCACTAGCATGTCACGGCTGTGGCCCCGCACGTAGTCCACGAGGAAGTCCAGTTCCTGCTTACAGAAAGGCTTCTTCCTCGACGTGCAGGAGGTCGTGGCTGTGTGTGGGGTCCCAGCCTGTGCTGCAGGTGCAACCTTCCTCCTCTTGGACTGTGGCGCAGACCCTGGCTGGCTAATGCCGCCCTGACCAGTATGGCCAGTGGGTTCGGTGGATTGAGCCAAGGGAGTGGCAGGTGGAGGGATGACCAAAGGCCTGACTTGTGTCAGTGGCAGCTGGGTGCCCACTAATGGACCCTGCGCAGCAACATCAGCTGTGGCAGGGTCGTTGGCCGCAACGGTCCTGGTTGGCAGACTCACAACCGGGGTGCTGTTGGGTGCATCTGCCCCTGCACTTGCCAACACCCGGCTGTTCGGGGCAGCAGATGACATGACTGCCCCAGGGACACGTGTCTTGGTCTGAGCAGCTCGGCCTGCCCCTATGGTTTCCCCCCTGGCCTGTTGGAGATCTACCAATGGCTCTTCAAGTGCCAACGCAGCCTGCGCTGGCAGACCCTGAGCCTGGGTGGCGGTGTCCACAGCTGCACCTGCAGCTACCACTACCCTTGGGCCCGTGGCAGTCGATGGAACGGACTGCCGGGTCATATGGGTGCCAGTGCCAGATGCAGGAGCTGCATCCCCCAGAACCACAGGGGGTGGTGGCATGGCTGCACCGACACATGGCACAACATTGTGCTCAAGTGGCGCACCCCTGCCTCTTCCCCCTCTGTGGCTGCCCTGGACACCCTGGAGTCCCCCTACTCCCTGGTCACCACGGCCACGTCCCTGACCACGCCCGCCACGAGGAGTACGCCCAGCTGAGGCGCCCCTCACCTTTGGTGGCCTCCCAACCATGGCACAGATGTAGTAGTGCTGGCACAGATGGAGTGGTGCCAATGGGAGGTGTACACCACAATTGACCTGGGCAATTGGGGTGAAGGGGGTGGGAAGCAAGATGTTAACAGCCCCCCTGCACCTGCAAAGCTGTATGTGACCCCGGTGATGTGGTGACGGGTCACGCAACGCTCAGGCACCCCAAAACTGCAGTAAAACCGTGCACGCAACCCTGCAGCCTACGTGCGTGGATTCAACCTCCCGCAGTACGCGGTGGCACCCAGTAACACGAATAACGCGTACGCGTGGGACACGCAGGCTACTATGACATCGAAAATGGGTGCGATACACAGGGGCACCCGCAGTGGGAAAAAGAGCGTGTGCGACTCACCGTCTGACTAGCGCGATGCAGAAAAACACGCGTAGCCAATACCCCCGCCAAAACAAGAGATACGTCCTTGATAGCTGTGAAGTTGTGATGGCGCGCGAAACAACAGGAAGCAGCAACACACGTCGGTCTCCACGAAAGGCACGTACAGCGAACTGCTGGGCCCGCTCACCTTTAACCCGTGCTGAGGGAAACGCACGCGCGCGTCACGTCACTTACGCGCATGGGCCCTTTCCTCGTATTACACGCGGACGTGCAGTTTCCACACGCGCTTACGCGCATGGCCCTTTCCTCGTATTACACGCGGACGTGCAGTTTTTCACGCGCGCTGAAATGCCCATGCACGTCTGTACGCGTCACGTCACAGGGGCGTGCAGACGCGCTTACGCGCTAAGGGCCTTTCCTCGAATTACACGCTGACGTGCAGATTTTTCCGTGCCAAATCACTCCGTATCAAGCTGGCCACGCGTAAGCACACGGAAGACCACGCTCCTGCCCAGAAGGCCGAACTACTGCCCCCCAGAGCCCCGAGCACGCTCCCACCTGCCATCTGCTGCTGCCTGACTGCCTGCTGCCCACGTGCACTGCCATTTGCTGCCTGCACATCAGCCAGGGGTGCTGTTGCTGTGACCACCCCTGCTGGAACCGAAGACTCCCGACTGGGATTCCATCGCTCCACAGCCCAGCCCCAGGACCCAGTTGCCCACCCACTCCTGCCTCTGGGGTTGTCATGTTGGGGCAAACACCATCTGTGACCACTGACAACCCCCGGCCAGAGAGGCAGAGGGGCACCAGCTTCAGTGCCACCGAAGTTGGTGTCCTGGTGGAGCAAGTCCTGGGGCAGTATGATGCCCTCTTCGGAAGTTCCCGCGCCGACAAGGAAGGACGGACTCGGATCTGGACTGACATCGTGACTGCCATCAACGCGGAGGGGGTGGCAGTCCGGGACTTACAACATGTCAGGAAGCGCTGGGAGGACTTCAGGTCCAGGACCCTGAACAAGGCCCGGCGCCTCTTGAAGGCAGCGGATGCCAAGGGGCGCCGGGGCCACTTGTCGGAAGAACAGATGAGGGTCCTGGAACGCATATCCCCAGCGCTCCACGTCCAGGTCCTTGAGAAGCAGACCCGTCTGGAGTCGAGCGGTGAGTGTACATGCAACTTGATTGTGAGCAGTGCGTGTGGTGATTATTCAGTAGTGTGCAGGTTGCACATCTGTTTGTATGGGGTCGAGTATGGGTGGGGGTGTACAGGGCCGTGGGGCTGACACATGCGAGGGCTGTAATGTGTGAGACAAGGATGGTGCTTGTGTGTGTAGGCTTGCATGCCAAATCCAGTTGTGTGGGCACACATGTTTGGATGAATGTGTATGTAAGTAGACATGTCCGTGATGTCACGCATGTATGTTGTTTTCGGCTGCATGTATCAGCACTGTGTACATGTGCATGTGTGTGTATTTGACAAGGGTGCAACAGTGATGCAACATGGATGTATGTGACAGCGGTATGTGGAAGCCTGATTGGCAGATGTGACATGGATGCCCGTCTGAACAGTGCGACACTTGGCAGAGGTGTACACATGCATGCAAGTGTGGTGGTGTGTGTACATGTGTGGTGCACTTCCTGTGTTGCATGTGATGTCTGGCTCACCTTTGGCTGCTCATGCTGTTGTATGTGTATGGATGGTGGTGGCAGTTGCGATATGGCTGTGGTATGGCTAATGTGTGCGAGTTGTAATGACATGTGTGTTGGGGATTGTGATGACATGTCTGAGGTTTGCCAATGCCACTCATGTACAACTGTCATGTGTGTATGTGTCCATTGTACAGTGCCCTGATGCCTGTGTTTTGTCTCTCCCTGTCTGCAGCGTCAACTGATGAAGAGGGCGGAGAAGGTGCTGTGGAGCACAGCGGCGGGGATCCGACCGCCAGCCGGAGATGCAAGGCCCGGCTCCCCTCCCAGGTTGTCATCTCGTCGGGGAGTGAGGAGTCCGGTGCCGCGTCCCAGGCCGCAGCTGCCAGGGGGAGGTCCAAGAGGCGGAGGTTGGAGTTGGACTCCTCGGCAGCAGAAGGGGCAGCTGGGACACCACAGGGCCCAACAGGGGAAGATGGCACGGAGTCATCCAGGTTGGTGGGGGGTTTGGTGGAGGAGGAGGCCGTGCAAGCACCAGAGACGGGGTCTGGAGGTGGGTATCCCACTGGTGCTAGTGGTGCAGTGCAGGACCAGGGACAGGAGGCAGCACAGGCCGCCGCGGAGGTGCCTGTGTGCAATCCTGTCCCTGATCCTGTCCCTGCATCATCTTGCACCAGCAGGGATGCCTACGTCCAGACCCGTTTTCAGGCAGGGGATGAGCTCACGTCAACTGGCCTTCCTCTGCCTGCGGACGTGGCCATCCAGGTCTGGGTTGAGCCTGTCCTGGCTGGTGTGGCGTTGCGTCAACGGGCCATGCGAGGTGACCTGCAGTCTTTTCATGAAGAGACTGCACGTCATCTCGAATGGCTCGTTGACCACGTCAGCCTGCTGGGACAGGTCACCCAGGCCGGATTCCTCCGTCTGATGGGGCTTGCTCCGACCCCCTCCTCAACTGGACCCCCACGCGCCAGTCGTCCTCTGTGCCATCTTCCCACCCATCAGTCACCTGGGTGCCCTGTGGAGCTGCCTCTGACGGTGCGGCCAGGCTGGTGGAGGAGGCATCCCTGCCACAGTCGGGAGTCGGACGTCCAGCAGGGGTGGCCACATCAACAACTGCACCCCAGCCGGCGGAGGATGTGCAGGCAGCAGGAGGCAGTGCACGGGCAGAGGCACAGCAGCAGCAGCAACGTCGTGGGAGCCATGAAGGCTCGGGGCCTTCAACATCGGAGGGGCAGGCATCGGCCGGATGGCAGGTGGACCCAGGACGGGGTGTGTCTTCTGTGTGGCAGCGCTTGGGCCAGCAGATAGGTGCGGAGCGGCGGCGGGCGGAAGAGGCGCGGCTCACCATGGTCAGGGCAGAGAACTCCATGTGGAGGGCCCTGAGGCGGGCCGAGTGCCTCGAGGCAATCCGCAGGGGGTTGGAGGAGGAGACGGCGTCGTCCCTGCGGACCCTCGGGGCCATGGAACAGGACCACCTCTGGGACATGGAACAGGACCACCTCTGGGACATCGAACAGGAGTTCGATGATGCCCTGGCCCAGAACACCACGGAGTGAGCCGCTGGACTTGCCCGCCGCCTTTGTATATAGTTATATAGTTAGTGTTAGGTTTCCTTTATTTTTTTTTTTATTTGGTTGCGATTGGACAATGCGCCACGTTTTTGTATGTAGTTCAGTTTTTAGTTAGTTGTCATAGTTAGGTTTCATTTGGTTGGGCTCATGGACCCGGGATTATTTTTTCAATGGATTTTACTTTTTTATGGAGTTTTTTCATCGCCATGGAGCAATGGTTTTTGTTTATCATTTACCCTTGGATTTCTTTTCTGACTGTGACTCTGGACACCATTTATTTTGATTGTGCTGTTTGTTTTTGATTTTTTTCATGGACATTCATCTTCTTTTGGTTGTTTTGCTTTGTGCTTTTTCTCATTTCATTTCCATTCAAGTTGATTTTAAATACATTTATATTTTCATCCCTCAATGTGTCGTATCATCTCATTGCTTTCATGCATGTCATGTTGGGTGTTTTAACATTCACTTGCAGCCATTGTGTGTGACAGACATGTGTTCATTTGCATTATTTACATTGGGTGTGTAACATGTAATTGCCTTTGATATGTTGGTGGATGTGATAGTTGGTTGGGCCTTTTGGCAGGGGAGGATGGCCATTACGGACATGATTGGGGATTGGTGGGACCCAGGTGCAGGGGGGCATGGATGGGACATGGGCGAGGGCCTGGTGGAGGGTGCCCCTGCAATGCTGGGGGGTGGGGGTGGTGGGAGACATGGGTGGGGGCCTGGTGGCAGGTGCCCCACAGTGCTGGGGGGTGGGGGGGTGGGGAACATGAGTTGGACATGGGTGGGGGCCTGCTGGCAGGTGCCCCACAGTGCTGGGGGGTGGGGGTGCAGGGGTACATGAGTTGGACATGAGTGGGGGCCTGCTGGCAGGTGCCCCACAGTGCTGGGGGGTGGGGGTGCAGGGTTACATGAGTTGGACATGAGTGGGGGCCTGCTGGCAGGTGCCCCACAGTGCTGGGGGGTGGGGGTGCTGGGAGACATGGGTGGGGGCCTGGTGGAGGCTGCCCCTGGTGGCTGGGGGGTGGGGGTGGTGGGAGGCATGGGTGGGGGCCTGGTGGAGGCTGCCCCTGGTGACTGGGGGTTGGGGGTGGTGTGAGACATGGGTGGGGGCCTGGTGGAGGCTGCCCCTGGTGGCTGGGGGGTGGGGGTGGTGTGAGACATGGGTGGGGGCCTGGTGGAGGCTGCCCCTGGTGGCTGGGGGATGGGGGTGGTGGGGAACATGAGTTGGACATGGGTGGGGGCCTGCTGGCAGGTGCCCCACAGTGCTGGGGGGTGGGGGTGGTGGGGAACATGAGTTGGACATGGGTGGGGGCCTGCTGGCAGGTGCCCCACAGTGCTGGGGGGTGGGGATGCAGGGGTACATGAGTTGGACATGAGTGGGGGCCTGCTGGCAGGTGCCCCACAGTGCTGGGGGGTGGGGGTGGTGGGGAACATGAGTTGGACATGGGTGGGGGCCTGCTGGCAGGTGCCCCACAGTGCTGGGGGGTGGGGGTGCAGGGGTACATGAGTTGCACATGGGTGGGGGCCTGCTGGCAGGTGCCCCACAGTGCTGGGGGGTGGGGGTGCTGGGAGACATGGGTGGGGGCCTGGTGGAGGCTGCCCCTGGGGCTGGTGGGTGGGGGTGGTGGGAGACATGGGTGGGGGCCTGGTGGTGGGTGCCCCTGCACTGCTGGGGGCTGGGGGTGGTGGTAGACATGGGTGGGGGCCTGGTGGAGGCTGCCCCTGGTGGCTGGGGGGTGGGGGTGGTGTGAGACAAGGGTGGGGGCCTGGTGGAGGCTGCCCCTGCACTGCTGGAGGATGGGGGTGCTGGGAGACATGGGTGGGGGCCTGGTGGAGGCTGCCCCTGCACTGCTGGGGGGTGGGGGGGGGTGGTGGGAGACATGGGTGGGGGCCTGGTGGAGGCTGCCCCTGGTGGCTGGGGGGTGGGGGTGGTGTGAGACAAGGGTGGGGGCCTGGTGGAGGCTGCCCCTGCACTGCTGGAGGATGGGGGTGCTGGGAGACATGGTTGCACATGGGTGGGGGCCTGGTGGAGGCTGCCCCTGGTGGCTGGGGGGTGGGGGTGGTGGGAGACATGGGTGGGGGCCTGGTGGAGGCTGCCCTGGTGGCTGGGTGGTGGGGGTGGTGGGAGACATGGGTGGGGGCCTGGTGGTGGGTGCCCCTGCACTGCTGGGGGGTGGGGGTGGTGGTAGACATGGGTGGGGGCCTGGTGGAGCCTGCCCCTGGTGGCTGGGGGGTGGGGGTGGTGGGAGACATGGGTGGGGGCCTGGTGGAGGCTGCCCCTGGTGGCTGGGGTGTGGGGGTGGTGGGAGACATGGGTGGGGGCCTGGTGGTGGGTGCCCCTGCACTGCTGGGGGGTGGGGGTGGTGGGAGACATGGGTGGGGGCCTGGTGGAGGCTGCCCCTGCACTGCTGGGGGGTGGGGGGGTGGTGGGAGACATGGGTGGGGGCCTGGTGGAGGCTGCCCCTGGTGGCTGGGGGGTGGGGGTGGTGTGAGACAAGGGTGGGGGCCTGGTGGAGGCTGCCCCTGCACTGCTGGAGGATGGGGGTGCTGGGAGACATGGGTGGGGGCCTGGTGGAGGCTGCCCCTGCACTGCTGGGGGGTGGGGGCGGTGGGAGACATGGGTGGGGGCCTGGTGGAGGCTGCCCCTGGTGGCTGGGGGGTGGGGGTGCTGGGAGACATGGGTGGGGGCCTGGTGGAGGCTGCCCCTGCACTGCTGGGGGGTGGGGGTGGTGGGAGACATGGGTGGGGGCCTGGTGGAGGCTGCCCCTGGTGGCTGGGGGGTGGGGGTGGTGGGAGACATGGGTGGGGGCCTGGTGGTGGTGCCCCTGCACTGCTGGGGGGTGGGGGTGCTGGGAGACATGGGTGGGGGCCTGGTGGAGGCTGCCCCTGGTGGCTGGGGGGTGGGGGTGGTGGGAGACATGGGTGGGGGCCTGGTGGTGGGTGCCCCTGCACTGCTGGGGGGTGGGGGTGGTGGGAGACATGGGTGGGGGCCTGGTGGAGGCTGCCCCTGGTGGCTGGGGGGTGGGGGTGGTGGGAGACATGGGTGGGGGCCTGGTGGTGGGGGCCCCTGCACTGCTGGGGGGTGGGGGTGCTGGGAGACATGGGTGGGGGCCTGGTGGAGGCTGCCCCTGGTGGCTGGGGGATGGAGGTGGTGGGAGACATGGGTGGGGGCCTGGTGGTGGGTGCCCCACAGTGCTGGGGGGTGGGGGTGGTGGGGAACATGAGTTGGACATGGGTGGGGGCCTGCTGGCAGGTGCCCCACAGTGCTGGGGGGTGGGGGTGCAGGGGTACATGAGTTGCCCATGGGTGGGGGCATGCTGGCAGGTGCCCCACAGTGCTGGGGGGTGGGGGTGCTGGGAGACATGGGTGGGGGCCTGGTGGAGGCTGCCCCTGGTGACTGGGGGTTGGGGTTGGTGTGAGACATGGGTGGGGGCCTGGTGGAGGCTGCCCCTGGTGGCTGGGGGGTGGGGGTGGTGTGAGACATGGGTGGGGGCCTGGTGGAGGCTGCCCCTGGTGGCTGGGGGATGGGGGTGGTGAGGAACATGAGTTGGTCATGAGTGGGGGACTGCTGGCAGGTGCCCCACAGTGCTGGGGGGTGGGGGTGGTGGGGAACATGAGTTGGACATGGGTGGGGGCCTGCTGGCAGGTGCCCCACAGTGCTGGGGGGTGGGGGTGCGGGGGTACATGAGTTGCACATGGGTGGGGGCCTGCTGGCAGGTGCCCCACAGTGCTGGGGGTGGGGGTGCTGGGAGACATGGGTGGGGGCCTGGTGGAGGCTGCCCCTGGTGGCTGGGGGGTGGGGGTGGTGGGAGACATGGGTGGGGGCCTGGTGGTGGGTGCCCCTGCACTGCTGGGGGTGGGGGTGGTGGTAGACATGGGTGGGGGCCTGGTGGAACCTGCCCCTAGTGGCTGGGGGGTGGGGGTGGTGGGAGACATGGGTGGGGGCCTGGTGGAGGGTGCCCCTGCACTGCTGGGGGGTGGGGGTGGTGGTAGACATGGGTGGGGGCCTGGTGGAGCCTGCCCCTGGTGGCTGGGGGGTGGGGGTGGTGGGAGACATGGGTGGGGGCCTTGTGGTGGGTGCCCCTGCACTGCTGGGGGGTGGGGGTGGTGGGAGACATGGGTGGGGGCCTGGTGGAGGCTGCCCCTGGTGGCTGGGGGGTGGGGGTGGTGGGAGACATGGGTGGGGGCCTGGTGGTGTGTGCCCCTGCACTGCTGGGAGGTGGGGGTGGTGGGAGACATGGGTGGGGGCCTGGTGGAGGCTGCCCCTGGTGGCTGGGGGGTGGGGGTGGTGGGAGACATGGGTGGGGGCCTGGTGGTGGGTGCCCCTGCACTGCTGGGGGGTGGGGGTGCTGGGAGACATGGGTGGGGGCCTGGTGGAGGCTGCCCCTGGTGGCTGGGGGGTGGGGGTGGTGGGAGACATGGGTGGGGGCCTGGTGGTGGGTGCCCCTGCACTGCTGGGGGGTGGGGGGGTGGGAGACATGGGTGGGGGCCTGGTGGAGGCTGCCCCTGGTGGCTGGGGGGTGGGGGTGGTGGGAGACATGGGTGGGGGCCTGGTGGTGGGTGCCCCTGCACTGCTGGGGGGTGGGGGTGGCGGGAGACATGGGTGGGAGCCTGGTGAAGGCTGCCTCTGGTGGCTGGGGGGTGGGGGTGGTGGGAGCCATGGGTGGGGGCCCGGTGGAGGGTGCCTCTGCACTGCTGGGGGGTGGTGGGAGACATGGGTGGGGGCCTGTGGAGGGTGCCCCTGGTGGCTGGGGGTGCAGGGGGACATGCGTTGGTGGGCAGTTGTGCAAGTTGACATGTGGGTTGGCTGGGGGGCATGGCCATGGTGGATGGGGTGCCTGCAGGACATGTGCAGGGTAGGCCCCTGTGGTGTGAGCCACCTGCAGGGGCCGTGGAGGGTGTAGAGGGAACACCTGGGAGGGCCCACACGTGCAATTCACGTGTGGTGCTCCCCGCTCACCCCTGTAATACACGTACCCTGATGGAATCACGTGTCGAACTTCCCCCGCACCCCGAAATACACGTACCCTGATGGAATCGAGTGTGGAACTTCCCGCGCACCCCTGGAATACACGTACCCTGCTGATTTCGCGTGTGTAACTTCCCCTGCACCCTGAAATACACGTACCCTGCTGATATCGCGTGTGGAACTTCACGCGCACCCCTGAAAAACACGTACCCTGCGGAAGTCACGTGTGTAACTTCCCCTGCACCCTGAAATACACGTACCCTGCTGATATCGTGTGTGGAACTTCACGCGCACCCCTGAAAAACACGTACCCTGCGGAAGTCACGTGTGTCACTTCCCCTGCACCCTGAAATACAAGTACCCTGCTGATATCGCGTGTGGAACTTCACGCGCACCCCGAAATACACGTACCCTGCTGAAATCGCGTGTTTAACTTCCCCTGCACCCTGAAATACACGTACCCTGATGGAATCGCGTGTGGAACTTCCCGCGCACCCCTGGAATACACGTACCCTGCTGATTTCGCGTGTGAAACTTCCCTCGCACCCCGAAATACACGTACCCTGACGGAATCGCGTGTGGAACTTCCCGCGCACCCCGAAATACACGTACCCTGATGGAATTGGGTGTGGAACTTCCTGCGCACCCCTGAGATACGCGTACCCTGCTCGCACGGGCCCAATCGCGTGTGGAAATTCCCGCGCACCCCTGAAATACACGTACCATGATGAAATCACGTGTGGAACTTCCCGCGCACCCCTGAAATACACGTACCCTGCTCGCACGGGGCCAATCGCGTGAGGTACTTCCCGCGCACCCCAGTGATACACGTAGCCCGCTTGCTGTGCTGGTACAGGGTTAGCGCAGCCCTTTGCGCTGGTTTGGGTATATTGATGGCTTTTCCCTGCGCGAGAGGCGTTCTTGGGGGCGTAACTGGCGCTGCTGCAGGGTCGCTGCGCCACTGTGCGCCACGGCTGGTTTTGGTGGCTGGAATCCATGAATACGCTGTGCGCGGAAATCGATTTTAGCGCACGCGGCTGGCGCAGGGATTCGCACGCGCACACTGTGCGCCAGCCGCGTGCGCCACTTGTGCGCTGAATTCTATGAATTACCCCCTTAATCTTGTTGTGGCTTGCTGACACATGGGTAGTGTCATATCATGTACGTCCAGTTAGTCTGTGGAGCAAATTTCAATTATTGGTTGCATTTATTTTTTTAACATTGTTTCATTGAATTTGAAACAGCTTGCAAGAGTTGGCATTAAGGCCATACAATTGACATTTTTGTGCGCTAATTGTTTCATAACATCAGTAGCACATGCGTTATCGCCATAAAGTGCATGGATGTGCCGGTTTTTCAATATTGCTTGTGCTTCCTGAGATAGTACACCAATTCTAATACTTTTTAAAATGGTGGCGTAAGTGAGGTCTGCAGATTGACACATGTTTTCTATTAATTCTCTATATTGGAAATGTTGCCAAAGGTTGATAGTTCCTATGCTGCCAACAGTGTTAGGGCAGAGTTTGTGTCCTAAGGTTTTAAAAATAGGTTCACCTTTCACTGGTGTCAATTGTAGAAGATTTCCGAAAATGATAATGTGTTTTCCTGCAAAGAGTTCTTCGTAGTTTGTTTTAAGTACTTCTTGTAATCTGAGGTGAATTCATCTATTAGTAGCATTTTCATTTGTTTTAATACTCTGCGTAGTTCCATTGCAGCTTCTGCAGAAAGTTTGTAATAGTCTAATTTGTTTTGGTGTTCTACTGGAAGGAGTAGTAATCGGTGTAAAGTGACACCACCTATGTTGTAGGCAGCTAAACCTGTGGAGGCAGTTACAACAGCTGACAGTTTGTTGTTTAGCAATTGTTGAAGGAGCTTGCTGATAATTTTGATTAAGAATGTTTTTCCTGACCTAGCTTCACCACTGACGTACAGCAGTATAGGCTTGTAATTTTGGCAGGTACATTCTTTATTTTTGTGTTGTACACCATGAGCAATTTCTTTTGTTACTTCTTCAAAAATGGTGTGCTGATCTTTGTTAAGTTTTGAATGTAGTACAGTTAATTCTTCTATATCTTCTTCATAGTGACACATGGTGTTTTCCACTTCTGTCATAGCTAATTCTGCTTCATTTGCTATTAGTAGCTGTCCTAGTGGTTCTTGACTTCCTGTTACAGAAGGTTGACTACTGTCGAAAGTGTCCTTATCTAGTTGGTTCTGGAGTTCTTCTTCGTGTTGCTGTTAATTTGCATATTTAAGTAGTTTTGGGTCTCAATCCAGACGTGGACCCCTTGCTCACTATTCTTAGAGAGGCACAGATCCACCCTACTGATGAGGTCCAACCAGACCGAAACACGTGTCTGGGGTTTCTGTTGGTACTCTTGTTCAGAGGAGAATTGCCTAGCATTTCGGTGCTGGACTGCCCCAGGGCAGGACAAAGACTGATATGTTTGGGATATTTCTTCTCTGTGAAAGATAGTGAGCTAAAGACTCTGGGTATGTCTCTCGCAACCAGGGCTAATGTCTGGCAGAGGGACTCCCAGGACCCCCTTGTTAATTTGCATATTTAAGTAACTTTGGGTCTTTTAGCATAGTACAGCTTATACACTAGATTTCTTACATTTGAATGATGTGTTGATATCATTTTTATATCATGGAAGGTGTGTTTGCAAATAGGTCCTGTAATGCAGGCTAATGAATGTCCTTGTAGTCCTGTGTATTTGCTCACTGGACAGGTATCCATATTTTGCAGCACTTTCATTTTCATTTTGTCTTTACCTTTCACATACTGATTGAGTAACTGGCGTAAAGATTTGAAAGATTTGTTAGGAATGTTACACATTGACGTGCACGGCCATTTGTATACTGGACGGTCTGGTTCAGTCAAATGGAGTGGTAATTCTGAGTTTTCTAGGGATACGTTTGTAAGCAGTGTTTCTTGTTCCATGATGGTATTATTGATTTTTTCATATCCTGGTCCACTGCTATGGATGGCGTATTGTATTTGTTTGATTTTGTTTGTATGCTTCTTCATTAAAATATGGTTCAGTGGTCATTGTGTGACTCCATTCACCTCCACAAATATTTAAGAAGTTATTTTTGTTGACATTCTGTTTATTTTCATTTGCTCTATTTCTGCGTTCCTTTCTACGGACTTGCTTTTTGGAAGGCATTCTTTGGGGTCTGTTGTAAAAAAAAAGGTATGGGTTGGTCTGTTTTACAATGTATGTGTGCTGTGTGCATGCATGAATGAGTTTGATGGGGAATATGTTTGTGGTGGTGTGTGAATGTGCATTGGGCAGTTACAATGAGCTGGGAAGGCTATTTTTCTGTTTGTATATTACTACACTGTGCTTCAGATCAGAGTAGAAAGTGAGCTAGTGGTGAGGAGAAGCATTAATAGTAAACGTAATGGTATAAAATTAAAACAGCTATTTGTTTTGTAGTACTAACATTCTAAGGCTTGTGTATGTTATTTGTGTTCCAAAAACACAGGGATTTGAGTGCCATTCTGCCTGTTAATCTTTGTTTAATAAATGGGGATTTGTGGGCAGAATGGTTCAGAAATTGATGTTTTTTTTGGTGCGCAAATTACATAAATACCCTCACAGTCTCTTTGAGGAACAGTAAGAATATAAAGGTAGTACTGTACATACTTTTTTTTGTGGAATGACCAGGTTTCTTCGGATATATTCTTTGCAGTGTAGAGGTTGTTGATTTTCAGGAAAGTGGTCTTCACTGCAATTGAAAAAGAAAGAAGTTAGTAATTTTGGGTGTTTAAAGCAGTGATGTTAATGTACACGTTCATTTTTCAGCTTTCGTGGGAGTATTCTCATTTGATATCTCAACACAGTGTATGCATGCATTTCATTGCACTATGTGCAACTTTTATATGTTATTTGCAGTATGCTAGTTGAACCTGCTTCGCAAATGAGTACAATTTTCAGTTCATGAAATTCCCTTGTTTTTTTTCAGCTTTGTTGTACATAGCAGAGAGGTTTGGAAGTCATAGGTCATTATAGTAGATGGGAAAAATTTGAATACTTTCATATTATAAGTAGGAATGCGAAAAATCGGGAGCACCTGAGAGGGAGATGTCACCACAGCAATCGGGAACATTTATTTTTCTCATACGATCGCATTGGAAGTAGCATTAATTTAGGCAGAAGACAGTAGAAAATCGTGACATTTTTTTATGGAAAATCGAATTTTGCGTGTAAATCCGGAATGTTTCTATGCATGTATAGGTTATGCGGGAGATAGTAAGAAGTAGTGCGATTTTTGAATGAAAAATCAGAAGTATTGCGCTTAAAGCGGGAGCGTTGATATGTATGTATTGGCTATACAGATTTAGTGGCATTAATTTGTTTAAATGGAATCATAAGAGTTGCACATGTACTCTGAATAAAATATGCATACCTGTACTTTGTAATCACGCATGTGGGTATGCATGGAGCTCTAAGTAGAAATCCACGACACTTGCACAGTAGTTTTTGTAGTAGGTGCTTTGCAATGATATGAGAATTGATTCAGAGTGATCAACAGTACATTTGAAGTGCGGAACTCTGATGACGGAGTTAGATGTAGAGGTGTTGGATGTGATTGGTGGTTGGTTGTGTGACTGCTTAGCTGTGTCCAATGAGGGAATGGATTTGTGAGTGATGTGGAAAGGGTAGAATGACTGGACGGACACCACGCTTGTCTGCGGGTAGGGCGTGCCACATACAGGGTTTTACAGCAAATCCAGAATGGAAAGGGGACTGTAGGCATCAGCCAATCAGATGTTGACATTGTTGATTTGTGTAGAAAGAGAGTGTGTGTAGTGAAGATGGCAGAGGTGGAGACAGTCAGAGTCTTGGTGCTCGGAGATATTTTTGTCCATGGTTTACAGCACTATTCAGAATGTAGGCATGTGGCAAACAATTTTGATGTCAGAGAAGTGGAGGTGGTGTGGAGCGCTGAGACTGATTGCAATGTAGCAGCAATTCTCCAAGTTTGCAGAGATATACTTAGGATGACCAGTCCCCATGTGGTAGTTTTGCACTATGGTGCTTCCCATTTGGGCTACGTGAGTTCATCTACTTTGTTGGGAGATTTGGAACAGTTGGTCAAGAAGTCATTAACATCTTTCCAACTGCGAAAGTCATTTTTTCTGGCTTACTCCCTAGAGCAAAATGGGACAACAGTTCTGTTTTTTGTCCTGGTCAAAGTATTGGTAGGTGTGCCATCAATCGCGGCATGCATGCTTTCATGTTAAGAGCTGGTATGTTTTTGTGCAGCCACGAGAACATTGTTTCCAGTAATGCGGCTTATTTTGAAGCCGATGGTGGATCTTTATCTTTTTTGGGAAATGCCATGTTCTTTTGGAATGTAAGGCTTGCTTTGGAGAAGGTTATGTGATGATTGTAGAAGTAAACTAAGTAGAAAATAAACCCCAAAAATACAAAATAACAGGTGTCTGTCAGGCCTCTGCAAAAAAAACAAAAATAAACGGCTCTTTTCAGAGCCCACCTTAAAGGGGAAAAGGGAAATACTATTTAAATGTACAGTTGTCACGCTCAGATCCTCTACATGTCCGCGGACATGGCGGTAGTCTGCAGGCGGCGCGTATTACATTACAGGGATTCTGGGGTGGAGAGGCATGCAAATGAGAATGAGCGAAGCTAGGGATTGGTCAGTAAAGTTCAGTGGGTGTGTTCTGAATGGAGAGATTTAGTGAGAATGTCTTTTTGCTGAGAGGAGAACAGACAGCTATGGCTGTGTGTGCTCGAAAACAGATTATCTGGATTTTGGGAGACTAATGGATACATTGGTTGAAGGTGCATGCAGAACGTTGCGGTATATCTGCAGATCTTGGATTCCCTCATATGGAAGTGCACTGGCATGGAGTGCGTGGCATGAAGTGGCTGGACTTGGTACCTCTCTGTGCTACTTTACAGACAGAGTGTCATCCTGATATAATTATCATTCATTGTGGAGGGAACAGTTTAGGGCATGTCTCTGGAATTTCATTGCAATTTGCAATGAAGGAAGGGCTTGAGAAGGTCATGGACATGTTTCCAAATTGCCACGTAATTTTTTCTTGTATTGCACAAAGACAAACGTGGCTGCGTTCTGATTTATTTGGTCCACAAATGGAGAAAGTGAGGCGCAATGTCAATAAGGCTGTTTGTGCTTTTCTAAGAGATGTTGGCATGTCCTCTTTCCACAATGACAATATTTTGTTTCGTAGTACATTCATTTTTCGCAGAGATGGAGTCCATCTTAGTCCTGGGAGCATAGCTCAGTGGCAATGTGCTCGCCTTGGAAGCAAGACGACACAAAGCAACACAGGTTCAATCCCCGTGTCTGTGCTTAGAATCCTCTGGGTATTTAAGCGCATTATAAATACGCTACTAAGACAAAAAAAAACAATGACGCAACTGAAAAAAATAGCTATTCCTGTAACAGCGTCTCGATGCCCGCGGGCTGTGTGAGCGATTTAAAAATGCAAAATAAAAAAAAATATTTTACATATGCTTGCAATCAGATTTTTCTTTGAAATGTACAAAATGCATTGCAAGCTTTTTTGGATTCATAGTCATCTATTTTGCATTACATTTTGACGAATCCAAGTTTTCCAAACACACAAAACACCACCAAAAGGCTCTTTTCAGAGCCACCTCTTCCTCCCAGAGAAAAGTGCATTGGTGTTGCACCCCAAATTCTTTCTGTCCTAGGACTGTCTGCAAACTTTAAAAAAATGTGCAGGGCCTATTTTTAAACTGTGAAAGGCGGCTCTGAAAAGAGCCTTTTTTGGGGGGTTTTTGTTGTTTTATATGTTTTTGATTTTTTTTACACACGACACACTAGGAGAGGAGGGAAAAGGAGGGTAAGGAAGAGACACCAACCACGGGGATAAGAAAGGGCTGATGGAGAGAGAAAGATGTAGGGTGGGCCTTATTTAGGTAGGTAGCAGTTCTTCTGGTGCTCCGTGACTGTAGTCTCGAAAGCACTTCGAAGACTCTCCCCCCTGCAGAGTACTGCGTCGCAGTACATAAACAATATTGTGACCCTCGAAAGGTAAGGATCAACAGCATCGCTAATGGCCTGTGAGGCAGCTGGAGGGATGCGCTCTCCCACAGGAGTGTCTCTTGTGGTGAGAGGATTGGACACAGAGGATGCTGCGGAGGAACTCAACCTACTACGTTCTTTACATGGTACCACCTTGCAAATGTCCGCACTGTGGAACAAAGTTAGGTGTCGCTTCATGGTTGTCGTACCAAAGCTGTACGCACCAGGTCTCCCACGACTCAGCACCAAGTTGCACTGTTTACAGGTGACCAGGTTTGCACGTGCTTTTGGTACGTTACCAAAAATGGTAAACAACCTCCACACCCACGACTCCCGGCGAGTGCTGGTAGTAGGGAGTTTTTCCACCTCATTCTCTTCATCCTCTTCTTCCTCGCTCTCTACATCCTCACGCGTATTTCCCTCTGCAGGCCCTTGGGGAGGTGGTGGCGGTGGAGGGTTTGGGGTTGGGGTTGGTGCTGAGGCTGATGTAGCCACAGCAGCCATGGATACCATTAGGTAATCTCTGCTACAGCACTAAAGGCATCAAATCTCAATCTACAATCGTCAGAAGTACAATGAAGATGAGCTTGGGGGTGTGGCCTTTTATAGGGGTGGAAGGGTGCGCCTTGTGACCATATCGAACACTCAAAGGCATTGAAAAAGTTCCAAACAATATGTTGAAAGCTAGGGCCATTGTATGCGACATGTGAAATGATGATTTTGCATTGTAAAATAATTTGGCATGTTTGCATAAGTTCTTTTGAAATGTTGTGGAAGCGGACAAAGTGCGCAAATTAGGACACACGCTCAGCGTGGGTGCGGTCACATGATGACGTCGTGAATCCATCCACGAAGGAAATGGGTGCCCGCAGGACACCACATGCACAGGAATGGTCATGCGCATGCGTGCGGGTGTTCTACGGACAGTGTTCGGGTCCTGAAACTAATTAAAATTGCCACACAAGTGAGACGGACAGTTACAGACAGGCGCGATGTTCGCAAGACTTACGGGTGTGGTGCGCATGTGCATAGATGTTCGGCTAACTGTACAGCCAGGTACAGTGTCCTTAGGACACCTCCATTTTGTTTGACTACGGACATGCCAGACACCGCGCCTGTTCTACATGCAGTTCCATCTTGGCTGTGGACGGTACGGACAGGTATAATGTCCTTAGGACACTCCTTTTTTACTCATTTACGGACATCCCGGACACCTGGTGGGTTCTAAGAACAGTTTCATCTTGGTTGTGAACAGTACGGAGAGGTAGAATGTCCTTAGGACGTCCCATTCTGTTGATTAACAGACATCTTGGACAGTGGTGTGTTCTTAGACCAGTTTTATCTTGGTTGTGAATGGTACAGGTAGGTGTATTGTCCTTTGAACATCTATATTTTATCAATTACGGACAGGCCGAACAGGCACGCTGTCCGTGGACATTTTAACTCTTTCAAAAAAACCTTTTAACCATAATGTCCCGTTTATAAAGTTTTTTTTTGTGAATTTCACAGGTTTTTAGTAGCGCAACCTAACCATAACATCCCTTTAACAACGTTTTTTTTACTGAATTATATATATGTTTACTCAGCTGTTATTATGTCACCATGTTTTGCCTTGCTCCTGTTTACCTTTCAAAGTTGTTTATTTACTTTCAGTTCATAGCTCCTGCTATGCAGGTGTATTATGATGGTAGGAATGTTCTACGTTTATATAAGTGGTCCTTCTGTGAAGCTCAGGCAGTTCCAGCCAATCAGTGGAGAGGGGCATTTATGAGAATCTACTTAATAAATACAGTTGGAGAAAAGCTGCTTTGTGCTTACCTTCATTGCTACCTCAGAAAGAGCCAATGAAAGGCAATATGGTGCATTACATACATTTCGCATAAATATGAGTATAGTGAGATGTTTAGCAGCATGATTTTGCGTGAAGAACAGTTTGGAAAGTGAAAAGGCAACTTGAGATGTGTTATTAATTAACAGTTTGATATCGTGTGATGAGCTCTGGTATTTAATGGGTCAGTCATTTACAAATCAGCGTTATGTAGTGATAGGTGCTAACTACATTTGGAATTCTACAATAAAAGTTAATTGACAGTGATGATATTAAATATAGCTTATGGAATTGGTATATGCAATATTGTGCTGTTCGCAATCATAATGAGGTATGACATACACATGTTATGTTATGCACACTTATAAAGTGCACATCCACCCAAGGGCATCTTGGAGGTAGGACCACAACAAGTGCCACTGACAGACAGCACCCTAGCATCTAAAATAACAAGGTTTTCAGCAAGCGTCTAAACTCATAGTGATTCTCAGTGCTCCTAAACGAAAGTGGCAAAGCATTCCACAACTTGACTGCCACAAGAGAATTAGCCTGACCTCCGGGCCTAGATAGCCAAAATCGAGGAACAGTAATCAAACAAGCATTGCATGAATGAAGAAGATGCCCTGGGACGTAAGCAACAAACTTATCCATAAAAAAATACACCCCCTTGCCAATAAATGCTCTATTTACCAGGCATAAGGACGTGAATTCGTTACTTTTTGCAACAGAAAGCCAGTGAAGAGAGCGAAGCACCGCAGAAATATGAGCATCAGAGGGGGGGTCAGTAGCAATCCAAGCTGCCATATTTTGAAGTAGCTGGAGCCGGCACAGAATGTAGAGAGGCTGAGCTAAAAACAATGAGTTGCAATAATCGATATGAATTAAAATAAGCAAGGCAAAAACCAGAGGCCAGAGATGAGATTGAAAAAAGGGCAGCACTGTGTGGAGAACCCTCAAGAGGAAATGACCAGCTTGACATACAGAACTGACCTGGGCAGCCATAGAGAGCGAGGCAGAAAGCTTGACTCCCAGATTCTTTACAACTGTCACTGGTTCTGGAAAGACGCCCAGAGTAGATGGCCATAAAGAAGGAGTCCACAGGGTGAATTTAGAAGGACAACCCACCACCAGAACCTCAATCTCGTCCCCATTTCGCTTGAGCCAATTGTTGTTCATGTAGCAGCCCACGGCCATCAAACACTCACTGAAGTGCGACGACACCTCAGGTTGGTTAAGATTGAGTCGGAAAAATAATCTGGATGTTGTCGGGATAGGAGTAGCAATGTAGGCCATAGGAGCGGGCAAGAAAAACAAGCGGCTGCATGTACATGTTAAATAGCATAGGGGACAAGGCAGAGCCTTGACGTACTCCACAAGACAGAGAGCAAGAGTGAGAGCAAAATGGAGTATGAGAGAGAGATTTCCCTCTATCAGACAGGAAAGATTCAAACCAAGATAGTATGGGACCAGAGAGGCCTGCTACAGCCAGGCGGAACAACAAGAGGGAGTGGTTGACAGTGTCAAAAGCAGCAGAAATATCTAATAAAATCAGAGCTCTCACTCCCCACTGGTCCACCAGCTGGGCCAGGCCATCCATCACTGAGACCAGGACACTTTCAGTGCCCCACCCAGGGTGAAAACCAGACTGAAAGGTGTCCAGAAAGCAAAAGGTTTCCAAGAAAGAAGTAATGATAGGAGAGACCAGAGACTCCAAAAGCTTCATAAAGAAAGGAAGGAGTGAAATAGGGCAGAAAGCCACTAGAACAGTGGGGTCAAAAGCAGGTTTTTTAAGAACGGGAATAACGATGGCCTGACCCAGACAGACAAGAGAAATTAACTACCTGAGTTACCCAAGTAACAATCTCTGGCATGATATCCCTAAGCACACCTAGCGGTAAAGGATTCAAAGAGGTTTGTTTGTTTGTTTGTTTATTCATTTGTTAGGCGCACCAGACTCGTGAGTAAAAGGGCGCAACAATATGGAAATGCAATATGGAAAGGTTGCCGATTTAAGTCCCCTAGTGGCAGTGAGTATTGCCTCAGGGGTAAACACAGGGAAAGAGGACCAAGACTGAAAGAAAGCAGCTTTCTGTGTGACTGAAGCTGAATAGTCTCCACCCGAACTAGATAATTGAATGTTGTTGTATATGTCCTCAATTTTAGTAACAAAAAAATCAGATAGAGAGTTGCAGAGTGTTTGGGTAGGAATCACTGCGGCTGAAGAGGAAGTATTGGAAGAAAATGACCAAAGCACATACACAGAGACACATATGCTAATACCCAGTCCAAGATGGCGTGCGATTGGTAGAGGTGCGAGTCCTACCTTCACTGTATTGATCAGAGTTATTTAATTGACTGGAAAGATGGTGCTATGTTCTTTGGGAACTTTGGAATCAGCGCTGAACTCAGCACGACAGCACGAAAGTGCAGGTAACAATTTGTAAATGATGTGTGTTAGATTAGAAGGCAGGGTTTGGATTCATTGAACAGGTTGTTTGACTGTACATCATGTTTTGTATTATTTCTAGGACACAGGATGTACACTGAACAATTATCGTTAATGGCCATCACTAAGGAGCAATCTTAACAAAGGATAAAAAGTGAAAAGGTACTTACTGGGGGAATTAATTAGTTTATGAGTTGTTAATCATATTGTTTGAGAGAGTGATTTATGATCTTGTTTTTACAGAACAAGCTTGAGGAACTACTTGCCAATTGAAGCAAGGAAATTTGATGACCGAGTAGTAAACTTAGCTTTGTTATAAATGGTGAATTGCATACATAAAAAACAGTTGCAGATTTTACGTAAAGGCATAGTTACGAGCCCAAAGTTGTAGCTTGAACGGGGTATGCACAGGGTACAATGGACAAACATTAATTTAAAAAAAGTGTATTAATACATTATTGTATATAAAAAGCATCATAGTGTAATGTAGGATGCAGCGGGATGTATATTTGGAGTTAGAAAATTGTGAGCAAAATATATTACATGTCTCTAGTTTATTAAATCATGTCTTGTTGATGATATGATGTTCAGTATATTTTGATACAGATAATCCTGATAATCAAGGAAGGAATTGTTACGGGCATATGATGTAAATGTAATATAGCCTTGAAGAAGCTCAGTAGTCTCCACGAGAATATAGATTATGAGGTCTATGCGAAACACGTGTCGGCGAGTTGAAGTGAAAGTGCATTGCAAGCACAGCATGGATTTCTGTAATATGTGATCTGTGATACTTTTCTGAATGTATTTGCCTGTTGAATGCATTTGAACATATTATGACCTTATTCATTTGAATATAAACTGATTCTTATTGGTGCAATGAGGTTTGGTTTGGTTGATTATTGTTAGTGAGGGTCAGGTGATGACTTCACCAAATACTTTCAGCCTTTTTATGTCTATTTTTATTTTCAGTTTACGATTGAGCAGATGTATTTCAGTGAATGTGCGCAAGGAGGTTTATTTCAAGGAATCTGAGTGTTTTGTTTATAAACTTTGATTAAATCCTTACTCAGTAACAGATCTATGAGGGTCTTTACACCTTCTGCATCTGCCTTACCATCACCAGTCACCTGTGGAGTCCCACAATCATCATGCGTGTCCCCCACCCTCTACAACGTATTCACCAAACCTCTATTCAATATACTTGATTATCTGGGTGTCACGTATACTAACTATGCAGATGACACCCAGATACTCATCCCTATAACTGGTGACTACTGCAGACAGTAAAACCCTTAACGATATCTACAGCACCATACACCTATGGATGGCTAAGCATGGTTTATGTCTAAACAATGACAAAACCGAACTACTCCTTTTGAATAAACTAGGGACCTTCTTCAAATCCTTTAACATTGATGGTAATATCATTAAAGTAGCCAATGATGTGAAAACATTAGGAATTTGCATTGACTCAACACTCTCACTCTCAAGACAAACTAATGCCCTAGCCTCATCTACTGCCTATTTTTGCAAGCTTATCACAGCTTGCCATCCCTTCCTGACCACTTCCAACTGCATCTCAGTAGCAAGAGCTCTAGTTTTATCCAAACTTGTCTATTACATTGCACTTTACCTGGGCACATCTCAACAAAATATCAACAAATTGCAAGTTATGCAAAATAACGCAGTTAGATCGGCCTGCAACATTCCGAGGCAACAGCATATCACTGCAACCAGACAGAGCATACATTGGCTTAACATTAAGCAAAGAATAGACCTTAAGTCACTTTCACTTATTCACAAGTGCCTTCATAACCAGGCACCCATTATTCTCTGTGATACCTTCTCACGTGACAGTACAACACGACCAACTAGAACTGCGCAATCACATTGCGTTAACATCCCTCCACTCAACCAACAATTCGCGGGTGGAGCCAGCTTCCCAGTCCTGGCTGCAAAAAAATTGAATGCTCTTCCTGTCTCGATAAGAGATGAACCATCCTTTTTGCAATTCCGACCAGAACCCACTAACCGTATAAAAACTATCTACACTACACCAGATTGCTACGCTAGTAGTATCACTTGCTGTATATATGCATTGAATCTGTATATTGCCTTTTTATTGTTAAATGTCCTAATACTTTCTGCAACTTTATACCATTTACAACATCAATATACTTTGCTTGTTGCTCCTGGCTTACTCAACCTACTCTCTGAACCACACTGCCTATTGCTTGCATTGGTACCGTAATACACATGTAACTTGCTGAACTGTCTGTATATTCATTCATGCCTGTGTGACATGTAAATTTCAGCACCCAGTTGCCCCAGGGCTCAGCTTCCCTTTACAAATAAATAAACACAAATACAAATGTGTTGCTCTTAAATAGTCACTAGTGTTCTGCAATCGTTAGTTCCTTGCCGTTTTCCTACATATAGAATTCTATTTTCTCCACCCCATGGCACAGCACATGAGCGCCCCTTGTTGCGGCGGTCACCAATTTGTGTACCCAGGCTGGCCAGCACCCTTCATTTCGCTCATTAATGCTGTAGCGGGTTGATGTTATCACAAAGCCATCACGCAGGAAGGTGCTTTCCTCACAGATGGCATTGTCACCCAGATCCCCTGAAATCTCTCTGGATGCTGTGCAATGAATGTTGTTGGTGGTCACATACAAGTTCCACTGGAGCCCAGATTTCAGTAAGACTTTGTGCCCACCATGTTACTCTGCGAAAGGAGACACATGGCTGGACAGTAAGTCCACCTCATTCAAATAGATGCGGTTCTACTAGCGTGCTGTATAGCAACACATGCCTGTCCACACACGCACATGCTCGGGCCTTCCCCACTCAACTGTCCTAGCAAGTGCTGGAACCGTAAACTGCAAACAGCTGTATTTCATGTAACTCCTTTGGTACCATTCTCGTAATATACATGTTCATTCATCTGAAAAGATTACTTTTCTTGACAGGCAGTCTTAGTTTTAGAAGTAAACATGACAGATATAGGAGCTATTTATTTCCTCTCAGAGCTGTACTTACATCTTCCTAATATAGCTTACTGGTTGACCATTAGCTAACTTGTTGCACCTGCCATTTCTGGGCACTTCCTTTGCCCCAGGGTGCAGCAGGGCAGGAGAGAAGGAAGGTTACACACTGGTCCTGGAGAGTTTTTCACCTACTTAGGAAAACATCAATTGGCTTCATTTATCCTCTTTTGGTCCTTTTCCCTTTAGAGGCTGACCTGGTTCCCCTGGAAAATGGCGGGCTCTCAGACTTCAGCCGTCCTATCCCATCTTCAGGGTGGATGAATGATGTTCTGGAGGTGGTATCTCCAGGTTTAGCTGCCCCCTGCCTCCCCACAGCACCTGAAATTCACCTCATCACCAAATTGTTGTGGACTCTCCTACATTGCACACAGAAAACATGTAGCAGTAGTTTCCGTATGATGCTGTTTATTCCGCATATGCCAGAATGTAAAAGTCGAACCAGAGTAAGAATAGAAATCAGAGGAGCCACCAGTTATCCATCTAGTTCCTCTCTCAGATCTCTGCCTCCAGCAACTGCTCCACATGGAACACACTCTCGGTGGCATAACAGGGAGCAGTGAACTCACCTTCTTGCTTTTGCCAGACTGGGAGATACAGGATATAACATTTAGCGAGTCACCAAAAGAGTTACAGACATGAAATATATTTTCCTCCTCCTGAATTACAAGGCATTTTCACTGAAACTAATATTTCCTTTCATCATCACAAACAGATGGCACACTGAGTTTCAGCCACTCTAAAGAATAAAAATAATCTCATCCTTCCTCCACAATGCTCTAAGAGTAAGTCTTTCGAACAATATTTTTTCTTGTTCATTTAAAACAAGACACAGACACTGAATATAATCACCTGCTCCCAAAGAATTAAAATGCTTTTTCTTTACAACTAGTATTTTCTCTTGTCTTTCACAAAAAGATGACACACTGGTTCACTGCCACTAAGTGTAAATTCCTGCCTGCATTTAAATACTTCTAAGATGTTTCTTCCGCAACTATTATTTTTTATTTTCATCACAAAAAGATGACATACTGCATCACAGCCACTGAATATAATCTCCTGCATCTAAGATTTTTTCTCTACAATTGGTGTTTTCTCTTGTTCGCCAAAAAAGGATGGTGAAGTTACAGGCACTGAATAGAACCTCCTTGTGCTGCAAACAATTCTAACACTCTTCCTGCACAAGTAGTATTCTCTCTTGTTTATAACAAAAGATGGTCACTGAGTAACAGCCACTGAGCCACAGTGAGCCTCAGTGAGCCACTGTTCCTGCCACTGTTTCTTACCACTGTTTCCTGCTACATTTACTGATCATGGGAATTTGGCGGATGTCCAAGGTGGATAGGTAAGGCAGAGCCGACTTTGCATGTTCAATAGCTGTACTGATCCACCTTGGACATCTTACACCATTATCCCAAGCATGAGCTTTTCATGTTGGTGGTAAAGCAAAGGATTCCTATGGCATACATCTGCAATTACTAGCTGATGGAAAAAATGCAGTTTCAAGAGGAATATATTTTAAATGATTCACACAATCATGAACTGTGGGAGGCATTTACACTTTTTTCCCCAATACCTGAAGAATAAAGGTAAATTTGATTCCATGTTCCACTTCACGTTTCCACTCCATTTTGGAAAATACAAACATTGCATGGAGGAGACAGCTTGCACATGAGTACACATATTCACTGTCTGCTCCAGGGAAATGTATGAGATTTATAAAAAGGACCCGTTGAGACCATGGGCCTCATTACACGGAAGGCAGTAATGGTTAACGGCCACCGTTAATGGTAACGGTGACCGTTAACCATTACCGCCTTACTACGAGGTCCCTTAGCGGGTTGGTGCTTTAACGCCTGCTTTTTGCAGGCGTTAAAAACCAACCCGCTAAGGGACCTTGGTGCTAATTACGGCACCACAATTTTGCGGTGCCGTAATTAGCTCCTTCCCCATTCCCATTATACCCTATGGGGCAAAAATGGGAATGGGGAAGGGCAATGGTGGAAGGGGGAATTACCGCCCCACCAACCTTGGAATAGGGCGGTAATTCCCCTTTCCACCAAGGCGGTGCAGGTAATTTACCGGCATGGTCCAGGGTGCTAATAGCACCCTGGATTACCGCCTTCCGTGTAATGAGGCACCATGTCTCCTGTTTGTCCCAAAATGATTGGGCACTCAATTATATCCACTAAATGTAATCATCTTCTGCCTGCAAATTATTCTAAGACTTTTTCTCTACAACTATTATTTCCTCTCATCTGTCACTAAAAAAGATGGCAAACTGACTTCCAGCTCCTGTACCTAATCTCATCCTGCTTCCAAAATATTCTAAGACTAATTCTCTACAACTGTTATTTTCTCTTGTTTGTTGAATACAGATGGTGCGCTGAGATACAGCCACCCAATGTAAACCGCTACTGCCTTCAAATAATTATTCAACTTTTTGTCTTCATCTAGCATCGTCTCTTGTTTGTCACAAAAAGATGGATCACTGAGATTCATCAACTGAATATCATCTCCTCATGCCTCAAGACGTTTTCACCACAGTAAGAATGTTCTCTTGTTTGTCACAAAAGATGGTCCATTAAGTTACAACCACTTAATATAATCTCCTGCTGCCAGCAAGTAACTCTAACACATTTTCTCCACAATTCGTTTTTCTCTCATCTCTCACAGAACTATTGTGTTCTGAGCCACAACCTCCTGCCTCCAAAGAATTAGAAGACTAATTATCTGCGACCAGTATTTTTTCTTGTTTGTTTCTAGAGGGGAGTGCCTGGAGATAATGATTATTATTTTTTCTTGTCCATCATAAAAAGATGGCACGCTGAGTTACAGACACTGAATCTCCTGACAGCGCCAAATGATTGTAAGTCTTGGCCTTCATGACTAGTATTTCTCTCAATTGTCACAAAAAGATGACATACTGAATTACAGCCACTGAATATAATGAACTCCTGCTTCAAAAGAATTCTAAGCCTTTTTCTCTGCAACTATTATTTCCTCCTAACACACAAAAAAGGCATATAAAATGACAGGCACTGAATGTAATGTACTGCTCTTCACAAACAGTTCTAAGTCTTTTTCACCACAACTAGTATTTTCTCTCATCCATAACAAAAATAATGCATTGAGTGACAGCCACTGAATATAATCTCCTCCTACCACAAGACGTTTTCTCCACAATTAGTATTTGCTCTTGTTCCTCACAAAAGGATGGAGTTGAATTACAGCCCCTGAACATGCAGCCAAATAACTCCAACTTTTTCTCCAGATTTAGTTTTTCCTCTCATCTGTGACAAAAATATGTTGCCGGAATTACACCCAATGAATATTATCTCCTCCTGCATCCAAATAATTCTAAGACTTTCTCACTGCAACTAGTATATTTGCTTGTGCATCACAAAATATGGCACTCAACGTTTCAGGAACTGAATGTAACCTCCTTCCTGTTCCCAAACAATTCTGGGATTTTCCCCTTACTCCCTAAGCACTGACAAGGAATGCCATGTTTTTTCCTGTCATGCTAGCTGTTCAGTAGGATTCACTCCTCCCTAATAGCAGTTAGTTATAGTCACAAAAAGATGGCCTATCGTATTTCAGTGCTCTGCCTCTCCCCCAGCTACAGCATATTTTTTGTCTACCCTTCCTCAACTGATTAATGTCTTAATGTTCGACCATTCACTCAATTTAATCCTATTAATGTTTCTGTCTCTCCAGCAACTAACACATAGCAACCACTTGCATCTACCTCTACCTACAATACTGATCCCAAAATCAAACCATACATGCCCTGCTTGTACTATTTTTCCGAGAACCACCAGAAATGCCCTACCTGAACCCCAGTAAAAGTTTGGGAAACCCTTATTCTACCAAAACATTAATTGTTCGGGTCATTTAGAATGTGGCTGAATATCTATACCAAGGTCCACAATGTAGTGCTTAGAAAGAGCTCACTGCTGAGAGAAGACTGCGACGGAAGTTTGTGTTTTGAGAGATAGACCCACAAGTCCATCTATTGAGGGGGCCAGAACAACTTACACTTGAGCACTCACTTGTCTTCATGTGATAGCAATGCTGTATTTATTGGGCAGAGCCAAGAGTAGTTTGTTCATGCAGTGGTAATAGTGGCATATATTTGCACAGCCAACATGAAAATGTTTTCTTACATCAGTAATACTGACATTTCTGGGCACACTCAACATTATTGTTCTCTTACAGTGGCCACACTGATATATAATGAAACAGCTAACATGAACATGTCTTCTTACAGTGTCACAATACTGGTATTATTGGGCACAGCCAAAATGATTGTGTCCTTATAATGCCAGTACTAGCATATATGATCACAGCCATCCTGAAAATGTTTTCTTACAATGGCATAATACTGACTTACTGGCTTTATTGGGACAGCTAACATGAGTATATTCCTATGGTGGCACTACTGGCATATATTTGCAAATTTTGCTTGAAACAGTCTTCTTACAGTGGCAATACTGGCATTATTGGGCACAGCCAATGTTAGTGTGTTTTTACTGTGGCAATACTGACATGTGTTGTCACGGTCACCTTTAAAATGTCTTCTCACAGTGGCACAATACTGGCACCACCATCAAGAATGAGTCTTACAGTGAAATTGTTTGCATATGTAATGTGGCATATGCATCTTTAACTTGTGCTATGCAGTGGCAGTGGTGACACATATTATGGGCACATGGATCATGAAAGTGTGCTTTACTGTGGAAATGCTGGCTTACAATGTTCAGGTACGACATGAAAACTTTCTTCCGAGTGGCAGTGCTCGAACATATTGTGAGCGCAAGTATCATGAAGTGTGTTTTACAGTGGGAATGCTTTAATATTTCGTGGGAACAAGAATAAAGAAATGTGTACAAAAATGTTCCTTTTTACTGTTGGCAACATAGCATTTACTGGCTTTTTCATGTATTGCTCCATTGAACTAATTGTAAATTGCCTGAATTCTCCAGCTGCCAATATTCCAGGGACAACTGGTACTACATCTAATCTTGGTGATGGCAGGTGGTTTCTGTGCTGACCCCGTCCCCCATCTAGCCATTTCCCCAAAGGGGTGTTGCTAACAACCAATATCGTCCCATTGATGGCAGAGGATCTATTTCTGCCTGAAATATGTTCTCACAGCTAAATATATGTGTCATGTCGAAAATTAGGCCATGTGCCACTGCGCTAACACCCTGAAACACCAGAAACATAACCAGAGGAGACAGTGGGCCTCATTACGAGTCCGGCCATAGCCGTGCCGGTAAAACCAGCAGGCTGCCGCCGGATTCGTGAATTTTTCCGGCGCCTGGCTTGCCGGTAACAATGGCGGATTCTAACCCCGCCGGTTTGAGAAGTCAGGCGCTGGAAAAATGGTATTCCCCATTCCCATTTGACTCCCATAGGACTCAATGGGAATGGGGAACACAGAGGCACCGGCACAGTAAATAACGGTGCCGGTGCCTCCGTGAAAGTCTGCAAGCAGCTGCCGATCCGCCCGCCAGGTGAGACCTGGCGGGCGGGACGGCAGCCGCACGCAGCCTCGTAGTGTGCTGGTCTGGTAGCAACGGTGCTGGTGGGCTTACCAGCACCGTTGTTACCAAACTGGCACATCCATAATAAGGCCCAGTGTCCTTAACTATTATATTTAGCCCCATAGAAACCGTTCCATCATTGCAAGAACATTCTCTGTCTATCTGTGAACACAAAGCAACTATGTATGGCCACAAGGGTGCTCTTACTCTCTAATTTTCTCCCCAAAACCTTTCGCTCACCCTCTCTATTTCTTCCTTTTCATTGTTAGCATTTACCCCCTTTATCACATGCTTTGTTTGTTTTGTGCCAGTTTCAACGTCTATACCAATGGCATCTATATCCTATTCAAGATCTACAGTCGCTGATTGCTCTTTCAACAGCTTCCACACATTTATGTGGTATATTATTTACCGGATGCAGGCCATTTGGTTTACATTCATAAATAAAAACAGAGGCCCTCATCACCAAGTTCAGTGCTCCAAGCTGGCCATACTCTGTTCAACCTATGACCTTTTTCCACCCCGTCAACAGTCGAAAAGTATTTGTTTCCATCAATGCTGACCTTACACTGGCTCCCCAGATTAACACAGTTTTCACCTTTTAATTTAGATACATACACACCCTTAGAAAAGTTTGATTGGACTTGTTTTCCCTCCAAAAAGGACAATTGTTACTACACTAATCTCTTCCACACTTGACTTCAGTGTTCGTATGTATTTAGGTACCTTCACTGATGCAGTCTCCTGTCATCTTCTTGGCCTCTTAAACTGTAACTGTATTACTCTGCTTGTCAGTCACAAGCACTCTTGTTTCAAATCCCTGCATTACGCAGCACACCTTCAACAATCAGGGCCAAAATGCATCACTTTCAAGCTCTATCACTACACTTCCGGAAACTGGTGGTCCTCCACATCATCACTGTTTGCTACTATTCTTCAGCAATCACAATCTGGATGCCGGTCTTTCCTGAGGCCACTGCACACGGCACATCTAGAACATTACCAGCACTTGGCGTTCTCACTCATCTGCCAGTTCCACCTGTCATGAATACAAGAAAAGAGGCCTCCTGGTTAGGGAACCCTTTTACTTACAAATAATACTTATAAGGTGATCAATGTGCCCTCAGCTTAATAGCATCTTAGTTGGCACCGTTGAGTCTATCTAGATCCTGGGTCTTTGTTTACACTCCCTCAGGAGTGTCAGCACTTTGTTGCATATTTTTGTGAGCTATGTAAAGATGCCTGCTCTTTTTATCAAACCATCTACATTGTCAGCAGTAACGTATTAAAAGGATGTTTACTGCAACTCATCCTTGTAGCACTCATTTCGTATGAACTTCTCCCATTATTATCTTTAAATCACCAGAAACCTGTCTAGGAAGACAGCTCCTAAACCTGTTCAATGCCTTGGGACCCATTTATGAAAGCTAACTGTCTTCCCTGGGAGTATAATATGAGGAAAATTACTTCACATCCACTGTGCCCTATTAATCTTCATTAATCTACACCTGAGTAAAATGGTCAAAGCAATCTATTGGATTTTTCTGACAACAGTTTTCTTTTAAAACTATACTACTCACCCTGGATCCTGTGATGTGTAGATATTTCACCAATCTCTCTTGTATACGTTTTACCACAATCTATGTCAGACTTACAAGTCTGTGGCTATCAGCCTTATGCTGCCTCTAACTTCTTAAAGACATGGGTAAAGGCAGAATAACAATCACAATGGATGTCTGGATGATAGTTGGGCCTTGTTTGCAGGCTGAAGGTGTCAAGCATAAATACATATATATGTTTGCAACACTGCACTTAGGCTTCTACAAACTACTGTACTCTAAGGAGAGAAATAGTGTTGAAGGGAAGAGCTGCAAAGGATGTGTTTGTCTTGAATGTAGTATGCATATTGTGGGGTGAATATTGCATTTAATATTATATCATGGCAAGTGGTTCTTTGGATGTGTTTGATTGAAGTATTTACTAATTTCACGTGATGGGGACATTCATTTCCAGGATCAATTTACTTCTCTGTGACCATCTCCATTCTTCCATAGTTGTCACCCAACTGTAATGGCACTGAACTACATCTGCAATGTTCATACCACAGCCTATCACTCAAAGCTCTGCTTCATGCTCATCCACTTGGACGACTCTTCAGTCTTCAATATCATTGACCAACTCTCCCTCTTTATCCTATCTTACCTTAGCATCCAAGACGCTGCTCTAACGTGTAATGTACCTATTCCTGGACCAACTGTACCTCTGAGTCCTCCCTCTGCTCACAAATCTCCTCCCATCTTAATCATCATTCTCTCCTTCCCCTGACTCAGTCTGGCTTCCATCCCACCCACTCCACTGAAACTGTTCTCTTCCATGTCACTAATTCTCTTCTCTCTGCACATCACACTATATCCTTGGCTATTTCCATCCTCATTGACCTATCAGCAGCTTTTGATAAGATTTAACACCCCACTTTACTTTCTGCACTCTCCTTACTAGGTCTGTCTAATTCTATCATTCAGTGGTTCCGATCTTGGACCAGATTCATGGAATGTTTTCCTGTGGGATTGCACCATTATAAAACACTTCCATGAATCAGGCCCCTTATCTCTCCAACCATTCCTTCTCCGTATCCTGGGCAGGGCACACCTCCTCTCCCCAACATCTCCAATATGATGGTGTTCAAGGTTCAGTGCTGGGCCCTTTACTTTTCTCTATCTACACTATCCCTTTATTCTCTATCCGTCAATCATTCAATCTTTCCTCTCATTTCTACGCAAATGATTCTCAAATCTTTTTCTCCTTCTCAACATTTTCTTCATGCTTCTGTTTCATCCTGTCTTTCTGCTGTACAAACTTGAATGTACTCCCACTTTCCTCATCTCAATCCCTTAAAACCAGAGATCCTGTACACCCCTCAACGCCTACCTCCTCTGGGCATCAGCTTTCCCCCCTCTCTCCTACCCTTTTCTTCCTCTGCCCGTAAACTTGGGGTTATTTTTGACCCATCACTAACCTTTGCATCACACTTGTCTCTAACTGCCCGCACCTGTTGCTTTCTTCTCTTCAATGTATGTAAAACTCACCCCTATCTTTCTTTCCTCACTGCTAAACTTCGCATTATTTCCTCAATGTATTATGGCCTTGACCACTGCTCTGCTCTACCCTTTTGGTCTACGCTCTTTACATGTCACTCCACTCCGTTTGGTATTTAACTCCGCTATTCAACTTCTTTTTCTACTTTCTCGTCAATCTTCTATAACGTCTTCTCTTAGTTCTGCCTCTCCCCTTACCTATTACTCTTGCCTCCTCTTTCATTTTCTTTGTATAGTCTTCAAGTGCTATCATGGCCATGTTCCTCTTTATCTTGCTTCCCTTATCTCACCTTATTCTCTCTCATGCTCTCTCTGCTCCCAACACCTTAACCTTCTTACAGCCACCAAACCCCTCTGTGTGCCTTCACGTTTTAGCCCTTTCTCTCTTCTAGCCCGTGAAATCTTGGACTGCTCCCCCACCTGATATCCGTGCACCCCCCTCCTTTCACATATTTCGCTGCAGCCTTAAATAGCATCTTCTTTCTTCTCTATCACCTGCCTAAATATTCTGTTATGTAATTATTTTGTATCATTAATTGATTTTTTGTACAACTTTTGTTCCTTTTGTACAGCACCTTGGTGAAGGTGTTTTATAAATACAAATAAAATACAAATACCTGCCAATGGGAGTTCCCCAAGGTCATCAGCAGACTTCTCCTCACACTCTACAACACTTCCTGTCTGGGCAATGTCATCGACTGTTTTGACTTCTTCTACCATATATTTGCTAGTGACAACAAGATCTTGTAATCATTTCCCAACTATTCACATGACCTCTCATCTCATATCTCTAGCTGTCTTTTGGCTATCTCCCATTGGATTGTTCTTGGCGTCTTAAGCTCTACTGCTCGCAAATCAAATCATGAACCTCATGATACTTCTTGCCCCACACGTTCTTCATTCCCCTTCATTTCCCCAACCTTCTTTCACCATCCCTCAAGGCCTCCACCCTTGGCTTCTCTTTGACATCCACCTTAAACTCCAACAACTCATGCAATCAGCTACACATTCTGGTAGGGTAAATCTACTGAACATCCCAAAAATATGCCTCTCATACCACTCCACTAATACTCTCATCTCCACCCTGCTACTCAGTCAATTTAACAGCTGTGCCAGCCTTCTGTTAGGCCTCTCTCTGTGCTTCTTTGCCACTGTTAAAAATGTTCTCCACTTTGCAATCCACACTCGATACACCTTCCCACATTCCTGTACCATGTAAGCACACTGACTCCATGCCAGAAGGCTCTCCATGTATTATTGTTGACTCTATAAACTCCTCCTACTAATCTTTTGATCTATTCATGTCACCGCCTCTGTAGCTGTCCAACATAATTTCCTATTAATCCCCACCCTATACACTATGCTCCAGCAACCTACTCAACATCACTGACCCCCACCTGCTTGCTGCCACTTGCTTTCAATACTTGTATCTGCTTTCCCCTAATCATTGTTATTCCCAGCTCCTGATACACAAAATATCTCCTCTATCCCTACTTTAATATATGACCTACTTTCTATGGAAGTGGACATTGGTCTCTCTCCAGGATCTCCTCAGATCCTCCATTATCCTCATTCTTAATCGCACTGTATATTTTGATATGACCATATTGTCATAGTGTACATTATCTATATTGTCAGTCTCTGCCTTCCCTTCTATGTGTTCTCCCTTCTACTACTTTGATCATTACCCTCCAATCTAGCACTGCTATCCATTGCTAAGCACTCCTCTAGGGATTGCTTTGCTCCCTGCGCAGTGTTTCTGATCAACCATCCAATCCCCCTGGCCAATAAATACAAATGTTCTAATAGAAATACTAATAATCAAGCTGTCCTTATCAATATATCCCATTCTACACTCTATTGTGTGGTCCACACGGAAGACCTAAGGATCATTTAATGTGTTTTTAAGGATCCAGGACAGTTTACAGGAACTTTGCACTGGTTCAAGTTCAATTTTATACGATATCAACACTAAGGCAAATTTTGCACTACAGGAAATAAATGCTGCAGCATTAAATAAACCTTGCACCAATGTTTATGCAGCTAGGACTAGGGCAAATGGTCCCCTAGTCGAAAGAATATAATGTAGTTTTGCACAAGGACAATTGCGCCTCATTACAAGTTTGTCGGCAACCCGCTTGATATCCCGGTGCCACCGAGACATTACAAGTCCCGGTGGCCCGGGATGTCAGGCGGCGGCGGAAAGTGCACGTACCCATTTCCATGGAGTCCTCACAGGAATGGGGACATGGAAGCACGGGCACCATTGCTAAAGGTGTCAGTGCTTCCGTGAAAACCTTTCCTGCAGGGGCCGGTGCCCCCTGTAGGTCAGACCTGCTGGAAGCAGCGGCCCCTGCAGTCATACTTGTAGTCTGGTGGTCTGGAAAGAGCGCCGTACGCTGCTACTGGCACCCTTATTTGCAGGCCACCAGGCTTTTAATGTGGCTGAATGTTTGTATCAGTCCTAGTCCTCTGTCCTTGAGCAGAAATGCTTTCAAAGAATATGTTTTGTTGCACTACGGCCATTTACAGTGCAAAACGGCAATTGCAACAGTGCAAATATTCTGTAATCTGCTCTTTGGAGGGCATTGTTACATTGAAATTCTCATAGCAAAATACTGATGGGCACGAGGTACGTTTAGACTGAAAAGAGGTCCAATGATTGTGGAAAAAGCAATGTCAGCATTTATGGTGGCATTGGACTGGCACTGGCAATTCTTAAGGTGGCGACATGTGCATAAGAACGGAGACCTAGCTGAGCTCCTACCATTACACAAGTTCAGCTAATGTCCATACGGCCTTAATGTGGCACCAATTTCTAGGTTCCATGCTTCTCTGTTCCTCTGAAACAGCTGGCCCGGCTTGATGGTTTCAGCTAACATGTGTCTCCTGTTAGGCTTTGCTTTCTCATGCATGCTGTATGTGCAGGCACCCCCCTCTCTGGATTCCCATTGTTTATGAGCAGTAAACACATGTGTGCATCAAAAGCAGAGGTTCAACTAGATGTCAGATCAAGCCTCTTATGGAAGGCATGCCTCCGGGTATAAACATCTTTGACTGTCTAGTTTGTGTGTTCAGTCTTTGTTTTTATTTAGAAATATTGTCAGTCGTAAGGGCAGCCTTGCAGGATTGCTGGAAAATGTGCCATACTTGCACATTGCTTACGTCATGATCTGCGAGCATGTGCTGCTCGTTAAGTCATTTTACAAAATTAGAAGTACAAATTATATTGTTTTCAACTACAATAATGATCGCCCAATTATTCTGCCAGCAGAAGTGACTTGTATTTCTTGGCAGGTCTCTTTGGCCACTGCTTTCTTAGTTATTAAGCGAGGCTACAGTTGGTTTTTTTCACTGAAAGGGTTTTGGCCTCGATTGCTGCGAGGAGCAAACAAAGCTTGAAATGCAATACCGTCCAGAAATCCCTTTGAAAGGTAATCTCAGGAACATCTTACGGAACATTTTGCAACTTCATGAATTCCATTTTCCGCCCAATTAATTAAAAAAAGTATTTCATTGCAGTCTTTGTTTCTTTTTTTTTAGTTTTAAATAAACAGTGCTAAATTCGTGAATTACATTCCACACTTTTCAAAATCATATTTGAAAAAGAAATTAAACCGAGGACATTCAATACAAAACTGGATAGTGTGTGTATTGGGCAGATAATGTGTTGGATTCCCATGATTGAATGCTGAATTATGCCCGTACCATTGACTAAATCCGCAATCCCTCTGCAGCAGCAATGGATGTGGGATGAATGGTGCAACTCTGCAGGGCCTCAACATTGTTGGTGAGTAAACACCCTTGTGCTGAGAAGCCTTCTTCCTCATCCCAGTCTTTACGTGGAGGTGGAGCCACGTCCGCATGGGAAGCTCTTGTTTTTTCAGTATATATTCTTATGTTCTCACTGTGATAGCATAAGACCGCCTGTCCTCATAATCCTTGTAATGTTTACCCTGTCTTCCATGACAGGAACTCTTGCAGATTTCGGGGTGGGTTGCTGTCTCTAGAAAATGTTCTGTTAAAAAAAAGGTTCATTGTAGTACATTGGAGTTGGACTTCCTAGGACCCCGTTAGGTGGGGTTTCAGGTTGGGATAGCTGGCCGAAGTCACAGGAAGTCAAGGCTGAAGAACCTTCTGGTGTCACCATTAGGAACGTTCAGGCAAGTGCGGCAGAGTCGAATGAGTCATGTGCATTTGCAGGATTGCCTTGGTGGAACCTCTTTCAGCACAGATGCAATGGCAGCCTTTGAATGTTCACCCAGCAAGACCTGAGAGGTTTGCGGCAAGGGGCCATGCACCAAGGGAGGGGTGTTTAAGATACTGGCAGGGCGCAAAGGCAAGCATACATAAAACCTCTATTTAATAGTTCAAACATGGGGTTTTCAGTGCATAGCTGTTACATTGTTGCATATGAACGTGCAGTTGTAGCACTCATCAACATGCTGTGGCATCATGAGCCGCTCAGAGCCAATAAATAGGATGTTTAAAAGAAGGCATGTAATGAATGCAGCCTAAGACTCTTCCTCCCGTACTGTACTGTCTCGTGAGAAACTCAGGACACAGCTCCCCCATTGTTTTCTGGGCAAAGAATTTGGAAAATGTTCAAGGAAGCCATGAAAAAGGCCAGGGGTGGCAAAAGGAAAATTCCTTACAGCACACAGTCTTAACCATCCCTCTAATCATCCCCTGAACAAAATTCCTCACCAGAAGAGAAAGAGAACCTCAGAGTTCATTTAAGAGAGGAGCATGACAGCGACAAGGCATCAGTGAAGGTCCTTTCGCATTTCTGTAACAAAATGCAATAAATAGCTTCAAATGTACCAGGTCATTTTTCCATAAGCGTGCAGTATGCATTTTCACTAGCCGTAAAGATGGATTTTCCTCTCATCTCTAATGACAAAAGCAAGCTCATGTGGGATAAACAAGATCCAGAGGACATTCCAACGGCCAGTTTCATTTTGAAATTGTATCCTTTGATTTAGGAAGAAGACTCCCTTCTAGATGTGCACCAAGTGTGTCCCTTCTAACGACGGGCCTCGTTGCCCTTTCGGGCCGATCCAGCCACCGGTGTGGGTATTATTGCCATAAGCACCCTGGGACTGAGACACAAGCCGTTAGTAGCAAGTTGTGTTTTTCTTAAAACTGCCACTTGCCACATGCGTCCGGATCACAGCTGAGCCATTCATGGAAATGGAAAATGGGCTTCACAAGGAGCCCATTTTCTCTTTCCATGACTGGCTGGTGGCATAGTGGAGAGAAGCAGGGGACTGCTGGTGGCAGAAAAGGGAAGTGCAGGTGGCCGTTGCAAACAACTTGCGGGTCTGCAGGGAAATATTTGGATGGTGTGGGTGGTGGGGAATTTGGGGAGGGCATAGGGACATTTTGAGTTGGTCGGGGGATGCAAGATGGGGTGGCGGTGGCAGCAAGCAGCTTACAGCTTCTTCAGAATGCAAGCTTGGAGAGTGAGATTCAACCTGTGAGCCAAGCAACTTGATTGGTCATGGTGCCTTCCCCGGGTGCTAATAAACTTATAGGGTCTCTCGCTGCCTCTGTGGTGGATGTCTCCCCCAGGTAGGGAGTAAAAAAAGAATGTGGACCCTGCCCTAAAAATAAGTATGCATATATGCTCCGCTGTTGATTCACATGGAGCTCGTGGAATCTAATTTATTTTGGAATAACATCTATTGTGCTAATTCAATTGTGGTGACCTCTGCAGCTTTTTTTTTATCTGGAAAGAGGCGTTTTGCCGATATTTATGAACTGTTATATGGCAGTGAATGTAAATGATATTGATTCGTTATTTTCATCTACTCTTATTTTCAGCACAGTATTTTATATTCTGTATACATTATGGATTTTGGGATACAATGATGCTGTATTATTTTTATGTATGTGATATGCGCGTGCTGACGGTTTGGATATTTAACAAATGCACAATTAAAAAAAAGATTTAAAAAAAGAAAGAATAAGTATGCAAGTGGCTGCTTGTTTCTTAGAGTATTTTCCTTCCTCTACAACCTCTACGTCACACTCTCTTCTCTCTGTTTGTCAGGGCTTAAACAGAGTGATTGATGAACGGGCAGAATGCTCAGCTCTATTTGGAGGTCATGGGGCAACCGGTTGAATTGATACTGTACCTCAATTTCGATGAGGTTAAGTCCTTAGCACTGGCCAGGGGTGCATCGGTGGCAGCCAGTAGGAATGTACATATCTACTTCTAGAACACAAGAACAGCCCAAATAAATTTGCCCTCATGATCCAATTTCAGGTAGCCAAGTTGTATTGTCAAAAATACATTTCTGTAAAGGAAACATGCAGATGTCCTCCAAAGGAAAACCAAGGCTTTTGGGGTGCATATTAGATTGACTTCATTTCAAAGTTCCTCCAGAGTGCAGTTTTCTTCTCACAGAAGCTGATTCATCCCCAGAGCAACACAGTGGTGTAACATTTGATAAACAAAGCGCTTTATCGATGACATTTCAGCAACTATAGATCTTGACTATGACTATGGGCCTCATTACACGGATGGCGGTAGGGATTTACCGGTACCGGAAAAATACTGGTACCGGTAAATCCCTACCGCCTTACTACGAGGTCCCTTTGCGGGTTGGGGGATTTAACGCCTGCTCTTAGCAGGCGTTAAAATCCAACCCGCTAAGGGACCTCGGAGCTAATTACGGCACCGCAAAATGGGGTGCCGTAATTAGCGCCTTCCCCATTTCCATAGAGCCCTATGGGGCAGAAATGGGAATGGGGAAGGGCAATGGCGGAAAGGGGATTTACCGCCCCTCCAACCTTGGAATGGGGCGGTAAATCCCCTTTCCGCCAAGGCGGTGCCGGTATTTTACCGGGATGAGCCATGGCGCTAATAGCGCCATGGCTCACCGCCTACCGGGTAATGAGGCCCTATGACTAGGTCGGAGGTAGACGACAATGTTATTTAAGCACTTGGCAGGAAGGTCACTTACATGAGGGGGTATTGCACAGCCGGGCTGCAGGATGGAGCTCTCTTTGAATCCTCCTCCTCCTGGTCACCTACTGGTCTCACAATCCACATAAGGGTGCTACCTGTCTCCAGGGCCTCAATGCTCTGAAAGCAAAGATGACGATTGCAATCCAGAGAGGAACAAGCTTCTACTTGATTATATGGGTACTTCTCTTCGAAATTTGTATGGGTCCATTGTTTGATCCTGAAATTAAACAAACATGAAAAAGTTTGTGAGTACTTTAAAATGGAAACTCTTTTTAGTATTATTGAGGATTTTCCCTTATGGAATTTGTTTATGTTAGGGAAATAGTTCATTTGACAGGGCGTTTTCTCCAATACATTGGCATTTCCAAAGTTTTTGTAGACTTTACATTGTTACCTTTGGATTAAGTTTTTGCATATTGACAGTGCTGTTCTCAGCATTTGTAGACGTTATCATTTTATAGATAGTTACCTTCACTGTTTTAAAAAAAGAAACAAAAAAAAGAATAAAACAGTTGACTGATTGCAGTGAGAATGTTGGTAATCTGTTCCAAGATGGCTGGGGTGAAAATGGGAAAACAAAATAAGATCTCAGTGACATCAGCAAAGAGGTAATAGGGAAAGTCAAATGGTGAGATAAGTCTTCCTAGGTCAGAGGTATGTGTGTGAATACCAGAGGTCCAAGACAGGGCTGGGGTCTAGGTTTGTGCATTCCAAGATATATTAAATCAGTGGCTTTCCAGGTACGAGGTGACCAAGATAGGAAATGACTTCCAAAGCCCAAGGTTTTGGAGTTTGAGGAGGTGGTTGACAGTGTCAAAAGCTTCAGAGATATCCAAAAGGATGAATATAGAAGAGAGTGTGGAGTGATGAGCCTCAGAGAGAAAGTTAGAGGTATGAATGAGTGCCTGAGTGTAGACTCTGCAGTACTTGGATCTGGTTGAAGACTCAATGATTTTTGAATAACGGGGACGAAGGAAAACTGGGACAAGGTTAGCCGAGATCTTTAGGTTGAGAGATGGTTTCTTCAAAAGGGTTAGGACAGTTGCAGATTTGAAGGAGGCTGCTGGGAAAAGTTCAGCAGAGAGATGGGTTAAAGATCTCAGATAGATAAGGAAAGGTGATTGAAACTAAGGGTCTCATTACACGGTAGGCGGTAAGAGTCACCGGTAATGGTACTGGTGACCGTTAACCCTTACCGCCTTACTACGAGGTCCCTTAGCGGGTTGGTACTTTAACGCCTGCTCTTAGCAGGCGTTAAAAACCAACCCGCTAAGGGACCTTGGTGCTAATTACGGGACCGCAAATTTGCGGTACCGTAATTAGCACCTTCCCCATTCCCATTATGCCCTATGGGGCAAAAATGGGAATGGTGAAGGGCAATGGTGGAAGGGGGAATTACCGCCCCGCCAACCTTGGAATAGGGCGGTAATTCCCCTTTCCACCAAGGCGGTGACGGTATTTTACCGGCATGGACCAAGGTGCCATTAGCACCTTGGTCCACCGCCTACCATGTAATGAGGCCCTCAGTCTCTGACCATTTGAGGAGCAAATGGGTCAGTAAGATAGGTTGGCGCTTCGAAGGATGGGTGCTAATTTGGTGGGAGAAGAATGGGTGAGGATTAGTTGAGAGCAGAACGGGTAGGTGGTAGATGTGGTGGAGAGAAGAGGGTGCAGGAGGGAGAGAGGGAAGGGGTCTGAAAGTGTCACAAATTGTAGAGATTTTGGAGGAAATGTAGTGAGCAATCTTATTAGCAGAAAGGTAGGCTATTGACTTGGGAGATTTGAGTGAAGCTTGGAGGGTAGATGAAGGTTTGCAGAGGTGATTGTGAAGGGAGAAGATTAGGTTTGTGCAGTGGGAGTATTTCAGTCCAGTGCAGAAGGGATAAAAGGGACGTTTTTCAGGCTAGGAGTAAAGTAGGATGTCTGTGATTTGCGACAGCATCATAGGGGACAAGGCATATTTTTTGAGGGGCTGGATTACAAAAGTGATCCAGGATGAGGACGGGGACAGGAAGTTGTGAATGTGCGTGAAGGACAGTATTGGTCAAAGGGAGTCATAAGTGCATAGTGCAAGTCAGAAAAAGCATGGTCAATTAATCAGGCACAAATAATGGAGAGAAAATGGAGAGAGATCTCTGCATCATCAATGAAAGCGCTGAGAGTCCTGGTTGAATTTGCTCTTGGTCATTGAAGATGGAAGAGGAGGACTAGAGGGAGTAGGGACTGAGATATTACAGTGAAATATGGAGTGCTCAGGGGGAGTGGTGTGAAAGGAGAGGTTAGAGAAGGAGAGCAAAGTAGAGTGAAAGATAAGGCCAAGAGAGTTCCCACCATAGTGGATAGGCTCCGAGTGGTCAGATATGAGGGAAGTTAACTTCAAGGGAGGTGCCTGTGGAGGGATTGGGAAGATTGAAAGGCCCCAAAAATTGAGATGTTGGTTGGAAGTGATTCAAGGGGAAGGTTCAGATTAGGGAAGGAGTTGAGAGAACCAGGGGGGTTCGATGGAGTGCTAGAGCAGTGAGAGGGGAAGGAAGGAGAACTTAAATAATGGCATATTCAAAAGAGGAAGAGCTGATGTCAGAGGAGGCAGTGGTGAGGGTCTTATTGATAAGGAACCCCACAACTCCACCCTTCCCAAAAGGTTGGCAATATTGGGCAACGGTAGCAGTGTCAATGTGAACAGCTGCTAATGTAGCAGAGTTTAGAGAGGATATTGAGGTTACTGTGATAGCATGAAGTGAAAGTTGAGGGTGATAAGAGACAAATATGTCAGTGATGTAGGAGGACTTGTTACAGAGGGATTGTACATTCCAGAGGCCAAGTGAAAGAGTGATAGAAGGGGTGGGAGAGGGGCATGTGTTGGGCGGTAGATGCAGGGTACAGATGAGGTTTGAGATCCTGGGAGAACAGGAGCATGAGTTAGTAAGGGTGCAGGTGCAGGAGAAGAGGAGTCATTTTGGATGAGGGGAGAGTGAGGTAAAAGTTGACTGAGTTGTGGCTGAAGGTTGCAAAAGAAGAGAAGGAGAGGAGTGAGTATAAGGGATGAATGGAGCGATGGCAAGGTGCATGATGGAGGGTAGAAGTAGGCAAATGTAGACATTAAAGGAAAGGTGCAGCCAAGACAGAGAGGGTAAGTGGGTGAGTAGAAAGGGATGGTTAGAAGGATTGGCTTGGAAGGAGCTGGTCTAAGCTCTGAATTGAACTAGAATGGGGCAATAGGTAACCAAAAGACAGGTAACTAGCCAACACAGGGCTGTCCCTTGGTCCTGCAATGTAACAGCAGCTCCGTAGTGAGTGGAGAGTCACTGGGCCAAATGATACCTATGTGTAGAATTAGGAATAGGGCAAAGGTTGAGCACTGCAAAGTCATAGCAGGAGCAGGGGCTCTGGCTGTATGCCCTTTCTGGCCCCAGCAGTCCCGAAAACTGGAGTTGCCATTGCTGCTTTTGGCTCTTAGCTGCACAGGCCTGTATGGAACTCATACGGAAAACTCAGTAAAAAAAAAGGTACTGTGTCACATGGTCCTCAGGAAGCCACTATGAGTGCCCAAGATGGCTGCCAGACCTCCAGCCTGGAAGCAGGCATGGCCCTGGTTGCTGTAGATGTAGACCCATGGAGCTCCAGTTTTCAGGCCGGTCCCTCAGAAAGTGCACAGGATCCTATGGGAATGCAGGATATGTCGTCAAATTAAAAATCCAGCCACATTATTTGGTCACTAGACCCCGCCAGCCATTTCCCCCTACTGCAGGCCTGCAAGCAACTGGTCATGGTCTGTGAGGCAGAAGTGTTTTGTGGTGTTGAACTCTACATTGTATTCCTGCTTTCTGCTGTGAAACGTGCCTCTAATTTGCTCCTTCATGCATAGTGTTGCTGTGCCTTTAAGGAGGACTCTTATAAGCCTGCTGACGAGTGAAGTGAGGCGGAAGTGTTTTGTGGTGTTCCGTGGGGGTACGGATACAGTAAGTTGCTGCTTTTTCAGTTCGGCTTGAGGACCAAAGGACTAAAGTAAAAGCCTCATGCCGTTTGTGCTATTCATTTTTGCACGCTTATTCTGAAGCCGCCTTCCTGCTGGTGAGTGCCTTGTATTATCAATGCAATTGAGGGCCATCTAATTCATTAGACTCCTTTTCAATCCAGCATACAGGAGTGCAGTGAGAACCGAGAACTGTACCTAGGCTCGATCTATTACTTTCTCCAGCAAGTGTAGTGTCACGACCCACATCCAGAAACCCCCCCTGGCAAGCCCATGGGCCAGGAGGGGTCTTGGCTCGGGTCTCTAACAAACTTAGGCATCCTTTGCCTAGGCCCTCCTGGGGCCAGTCCTGGCGCCTTTGGCGCGAGGCTCATACTTAATAAAGAGTTGTGTTTAGGGAACTACTTTATTTCAAGTGCCAGCCCACATGGATGCATCCACACAGCTTGGCTCCTTAGAACCAAGCTATGCGGTATAGTGTTTCGGGTGTGGTACCCTAGGAACTACTTTAACTGGACTACTTTCTTGAAGCTATTTAAACCACACCCGACTTGGATAACACGCTTCGCGTTACTTTGCAATCCTGCAACGTGACGCTCATCGTGTTGAGCTGTACCCGCGAACCTCGGAAGAACAGCATCTGTAAAGAGACAAACGGACATCGTTAGCAGCAGCAGATTACCTGTAATTTTCATCGTTAGCTTCCCTCAGCTCCTGCAAACAGAATCCTAGGATCAGCGCATCTCCCGGACCGACGGATCTGCAAAAACGGAAGAAACAATTCATTAGATACTTTTACAACACAACAAACTGTGCCGAAAAGCTTACCTCCCAAGTCGCCCCTCTACCAGCATCGCCTCGGGATGTCATACACCGGGTGAGCACCGCGATCTATGGGAAAGAAAAGACAACAGGTTAGCAAAGGCAAGGCATCATAGCGCTGCGCATAGCGCCTACTTACCGCATCATAACGCTCTTTATACGCCATCATTTAAAGGCGAGACCCAATTCAGCCAATGCATCACATTGAACATCCGCGCACCTAAGGAAGAGAAAGAGACATTTATTAAACCAAGAAAGGCATGCAAGAATAACAACAATATACAACAGCAATAAGACCTACCCGAAAGACTCAAAGCAGGCCAGCATCAGTGAAGTAACTAGATCACATTCGCCCACAAAGGACAACGCGCCCCTGCCAAGAAGGCAGGACGGAGAGCACACCTGAATTAACAACAAGGTGAGGAGAGGTCCAGAGGGGCTGCGGGCATAAGGGGTGGTGGGGGGCTGCTTACCCCAGTTGCCCAGTCTTGAACATTGCCCACCTGTATTCCAGGCAGAACTTCCCGGCTGGTCACACCTGGGAACCGCAGAGAAGGATACCAGAGTCCCTACGGCTGGGTTGCGTCCCCGTGGATACCAGGCGAGCGTAACATGTAGCTTGCGTTTTCCATCTTAATGGTTGCACTAACATCACTGATTGTGTGAGGCAATTGTGGTGACTCTCAGTATATTACCTTAGAACTCCACATTTGCAACCAGTATTTCCATCTGGCTCTCAATAGAAACGCTCAATAAAGGTTTATTTGCTGGCTGATCTTCCTCTTTTTTGTGCATTTGTTGTCTAATTTTAAGACACAGAGGCGACCATAGTAACTGTGGGCTTACTGCCTTTGAACTCCAGAACACCAGGATTTTTCTTTTTTTGGCGCAAAATATTTCCCTTGATAGATCAATACATTTGATTGGTGCTGGTACTGTTGTGTGTGACATTGGGTCTTCTATGCTAGAGGGCCTGAGAAGTGGTAAGTGCCTCATAGAGCAGGCACCCCGTTCCACCAAATTCACTGTCAAATTAAAAAACATTCACTAAGCGAGCCTGCGGCAACAGAGGCATATGCATTCAAATATTGAACCACACACCACTATCTTATGTGGCCGAAGAGGGGGTAGCCCTGCTTTGTTGACTAATGATATTACAAAGTCGGGGATGTGCCCAAAGAGTTCATTACCATACATAATGCGAGTGAAGCTAATGGTGTGTCTATTCCTCATGTGTCTGATGTATATGTGGAGGGTGGGGGTTCATTGCCTCTCACAAGCGACTCCTTATGCTCATTCACGCATGCTGATCCGGAGGATTTGTTGAATTGTTCAGACACCAATTTTGTCTCAGATGTTTCTATTCTGGCCACAGTTGTGCTTTCTGAACTTGGAAAACTTGTGCATTTTCCACTGGGGACTCCTACCCCTCGCTGTATGCTGCCATTGGCCATTGATGAAGTTTTCTTATATAATCATTCGGCCTTACAGCCCTCCAGTTATGGGGGCAATTCCTGGAGAACTTACCAATGCACTGTTCTTTTTCTGTTTCACTCTGGATCTCCATTCAAATAATTCTCTGTGGGACCCACAAGTTGAGGGTCCTTTACAACTTGGAGGCTTCCTTGATCCATTTGGCCAGACAGAGTCGATAAAGGAAGTTCATGCTACTGACCATGGGGTACTTATCTCAACTACACATAGGTCCAATGTCCACCAACAGCTACCAATGTTGACATTTCTTCTTCTCCTGTTCTTGTCAGGATACTTAACTTGCTGGACAGAGGTCATGACACTACTCATTGTGAAATGTACTATCCCTGCAAGAGATATATTAAAAAATGAACTTGATGGAAGGTTTCATTTTGGTCTGTGGATATAAAATGGTTAACAGTCAAGAGGAATCTGTAACGAATACAGTGCATAGATGATCAGTGGCCTGTCAGACCCAGCCTGGGAGTGATAGGGGCTTTTGTCCATCTGAATTACCCCCACAGTGAAGCAGGTTTTGGAGATCCCAGAAGAGTGGGTGGATTTATCAAAGGGGCCAAATTTGATGTTGGCCTCAGTCACAATGCCAATTAAAACAGGAATGAATTGTAGTGTGAATCCTACTTCCAGACACTATGAAGACATCTGGGACATTGCGGTCTCGAATATGTCCAAATTGTCTTCATTGGAGGAGAATGTTCAGAGTCTTATGGTTAGACTGGATGGAGGAATCACTAGTCAGTTGCCTAAGATGGTATGAAGTGGTAATCAGCCGGGTTCTGCCATCTTTAAGACCAATAGCCCGACACCCCTTGAGGATTGTATTTGAATGATCATGACATGCTTGCTCTAGATTCAATGGTGCCTTCTACTATGGCACAAGTGGAGTTGTGCCAATCATCTGCTTCTGTTGTTTTGACTTCTAGAAGCATTCAGCACAAGGAAAGTATATCTAGGAGGAAAACTAACAAGAAAAGTATGGTTAAAAAAAACGACAACTATGCAGGCAGTGAAAAACAATGGGTATAATTCCTCACCTAAATCATTACCGAACTTGTCTAGGGAGGATGTTATCATTGACCTTAATACTTCAGGTAACACTATGAACAATGGGCTAGCTAAAGTGGGTAACTACCAAGGGGTGGTATCCATTCCAAATCCTCAACTAGATATAAAAGAAAATCCAATCTATTACTGAAGACAAGGAATGGTGTCTCAGTGGCACTAATAAGCAATAACAGTTGTTCCAAGCCTGAGCTCTTACCTTCCTTACCACGAGTTGTGGCAGTATGGACACTTCAAAGTAAATTGACTTCCTGTTTTCCCAATTCAAAATCATCAAGGGGTTGTTATGAAGCCGATGTTGGCTCATGAAGTGGTGGTCCATGCTGCTCCGGCACTTTTATCCATCGTGTCAGCTTTGGGGAGGTTGGGGGACATTGCTGCTCTTTCTTCTGTGAAAGCAGTGGATCCCATAACAACTGATGTCACTTCCCCAGTAAAAGATCAGTCACTTATTATCAAGGGACGTTATTGCTCTAAGTATTTCGGATGGGAAAGCTATTATAAGGGAACAGATCTTTCAGATTGAACAGATCTAAGCTGCTGGATATATTCAAAATGTTTCCAGCGCTCAGACCTCTGCACTCTGACGATATTGAGTAAAACACCCTGCCTTTATTCAATAATAATCGCATGTTTTGAAGTGTTCAATCAGAGATAAATGCCAACCTTATATTCGAGCAGTGTTGTAATCTCTAGTCCATGGGCTTTGAGCTGCATGCTATTGATTCGATGGAAGATGGCAGTAAATGGGTATCATGTGGCACACAAGCTCCCATTGTGGTATCTAAAGACGTGCAGGCAGGCAATTCTGCCTCTTCATCGGCTTATTCATTGGTGGCTCTGCACTCAGGAATGTCTAAAGAAGGAGAATATTGGTCTTGGTTTGAGGCAGCATTAAAAGCCTTTTCTGCTATTAAGCAGGGCTTGTCAGAACCCCAGCCTCCGATATATTAGTATTTTCCCATGGAACACATGTGGGTTGAGTGATCTAAATAGATGGTTTTACAATCCTGGATCTTTGGACAAAGGAAGTTTCTTATGTTCCAGGAAACAACGGCCTGCTCTCATTTCAATCTTAAAGGCTATCTGACCTTTACCAGTCCTGCGCTGCGAGCAATTGTTGGACAACCAAGCAGTGGGCTGGCGATTGCAATTGATATAAACTTACAGGTGGCAACTAAATTGGTTCACTCATCTGATGGTGTTTTGGCTGTATGTATCAAATCATTGGATAAGAAGTGGGCACTGTTGCTTGTAAATCTTTATTGGAACTCAGCTAAGCATGTATTGGGAATATGTCTTCAGAATGTATCTGATTTATTGGAAAAATGGGACATTGCATGTCCCGAATGTTTTGTTATTCTCGGGGGTGACTTTAATTGTGATTGCTCAGATGGCTTAAAGCATATCACAGGCACTATGTCATACTCAGCAACCTCTTTAAGTGGACAAAGAGGCAAAGTTTGGGACAGGTTTCTTTCTCATTGGGATCTACAGCAAATAGAGGTAGCCACATGATTTGTCACACCCATATATACATGGCACAGAGGTAGTCTTTCCTCAAGGATTGATTATCTGTATATACCTTCATCACTTAAGGGCAACAGTGGACCAGTGAATCTATGGAATCCAGGAATTGGTGATCATTAGTTGTTGGATTTCAGAGTTGATGTAAGTATCCCTGTGTTTGAAATTGGCCCTTCACTCGCTTTTCTTTTTTTTGATCGACCCGAGCTGTCTTTGAAATTGAATCAAAGATTAAGTGATAAATGTACTTGTTCATTAAGAGAGGAGGTTGAGCAGACAGGGGTACTGCACAATGCAGATTTGAACTTGTTTGACAGGGTGGCTATTCCGGATTTTACAAATTATGTAAAATCCCTAAGAATCTTACATTGCTACTTTCTGCTCCAATTTTCAATGTTATGCGGATGACACTCAGCTCTCTTACAGGCTCCCCTCAGCCACCTCTGCTTCTTCTCTCATACCAGACTGTCTGGCCACAATTTAGAGATGGTGTACCGCCAATGATCTCTGCCTTAATGCCAGTTAGAATGAGATCCTCCTCATTGGGACATCCGCTCCTTCCTTTCCTCCCTCTCTCTCTCTCTGGCTGCCACTCTGGGCCCTCTTCCTGCTCCTTCCTGTGAGGCTAAGAACCTTGGTGTCATCTTCAACTTCACCCTCTCCCTGTCTCCTCACATCGCTCACATCTGTAAGAAGTGAAACTATCATCTGCACCTCCTCAGAGGTATTCTTCCTTTTCTCAGTTTCCCCCAGAAGCACATGTCTCCAGAGCTGTAGTCCTCTCTAGGCTGCACTATTGCAACTGCCTCTTTCTAAATCTTCCTGCTGCTACTCTTCGACATTTACAACCTAACCAGAACAGGACTGCGAAACATGTGCTTGTCATCAAGTCCAGGAATTGTATCTCTCCAGCTCTGAAATCTTTTCACTGACTCGCTGTGGCTGCAAGGATCAAGTTCAAGACCCTATGCATCGTCCAAAAGGCTTTCTGGGGCGTGGGACCGCTCTACCTCCAACTTTTTCTTCCAAAATATCTTCCTTCTCGAGCTCTTCACTCATCCACCTCCAACTTTTTAAGGGCCAGATGCTTCTCCAAGCAGAGAGTTGGGGGCAGATCTATCTCCTCGGCTGGGACCTCCCTCTGCAACAGTCTCCCTGTCTCAGTCAAACTTGAGCAGAACCACCTCCGGTTCCGGAAGCAACTCAAGACCTTCCTTTTTGCTTCCGCTTTCTCTCTTCCTCTCCCCTGCTGATGCACCTGACTGCTCCGCGCACTGGTCATCTGGTCACTCTCTGAACTCGGGCCCAGGATCCTGCATGTCCAGTTGCCCTTGCACTGCCTCTGTGCTCCCCAGCACTTAAGGGTCTGTATCTGCAACCCTACAGTCCCTTCTATCTGCACTTATGAGCCACCCGCTGGCTGCACGTGTGAGTTAACTGCACTTCTCCCTTCCTCTCCCCCCTGGCACTTCTCTGCTTCCCTCTTCCCCGCAATTGCACGATCTGAATGACACAAGGCCTAGTTAGATTGTTATTTTGTCCTCCATTTGTTTCCCCCTCCTTGTCTTGTGGTGCCTAGAAACACTTGTTTACAGTCGCATTATAAATTCCACATCATATCATATATCATATCTTATGTACAATAGGGATAATCAGGTAATGCTGAAACACCCCTGTAGCAATAAGATGGGAACCTTCTGGTCTACCATTAATAAAACTGTTGGGAATTCTTGAGGCATCATAGAGTCTTCTGTATCTGAGAATGCATGGGTTAAGTTCTTCACTAATAAATACGTTGTCAAAACCATTCTCTGAAGTGATGGCCCCACGTGTGGGCACTCGCATTCAAGGTGTCTGTACCTGGGATGAAGAAGATATTAGATGGGCCATATTCAAACTGAATCCATCAAGAGCTTCTGGCCCTGATGGCATTCCAATGTTGATTTTGAAGAACAATCCTTTACTGTGGACCTCAATTTTGAATATCAAGTATGATCATATATTTATGTTCAATTGTATTCCAGCATCATGGGCACAATCTTATATATAACAATCTTATATAATTAAAAAAAGGGGATCCCTTGGATGCTGCGAACTATAGGCCCGTAGCCCTTACTGATGCACTCTCAAAGGTATTTGCTTTGTTAGTTCTTAGGGAACTAGAAACTGTTATGCAACAGTCAGCCCTTCTTCCACGCTTCCAGGTTGTCTTTAAAAAGAAGATGGGGACACCATTGAATGCCACTATGTTAGCTCATCTTTTGTACAATGTGAAACACATTTAATCCGGTCCAAACTTTATGGCATCCCTTGACATATCATCTGTTTTTCACTCTGTTATAAGATCATTTTGGCGTCAACCTTGTGATATTGAAGAGTTGTGGAACGTTTCTAATATAACATCTGTGACGCTAGGCAAGCTAAGGCTGCATTGGGTTGCCTTTGCCGATGATTTAATTCTCTTTGACAGGACGGCTCGTGGACTGAAAGTTAAATTGAATCTATTTCTCCAATATGCAACAGCTAATAACTTGCATGTTAATGCTCTTAGGTGCATAATTGTGGTATTTTCAAGATCCCATAAGCTTAAAACCATGCTGTGGACAATGGGGACAGAGCGAATAGATCAAGTTCTGGAATTGAGATGTTTGGGATACAAACTTACCAATTGTTCGTCTATAGGTATGTGGAAGGCTTCTTTGTTAGAAAAGCTTCGACCTTTGACATCATATATGAAATGTTTATATGTTAGGTTGTGTACATTTTAGTTTCTTCCACTTTTAAATTATCATCTGATGAAGATTGAGCCCATATTATTGTATGATTAGATATGTGTTTACTTGACTTGGGTGAGTATTTGAACTACTTACAAGCACTGGTCTGCAAAGAGGTTCTTGGGCTCTCTAAATCTATGCCAAAATGCCATCATTAGGCATGAATTGGGACTTATCTTTCTGCTTACCAGATACCGCTGGAGGCAACATTCAAATTTTGCAAAATGTGTAAACCCTCCATGTAATTCATTATATGTTGATTTGGGTTTAATGTTGGGAGACTCCTGTCCTAAATTTGTTAAATTACATAGACAGAAGATGCTTATTCTCCTTAGTGAAATTGTATTGAGTGTAGACTAACTTATTAACCGTCCATGCAATGTCAAAAGGAAAACTTTTTAGACTCGATTGGCTCTGCACACTTGACCTTATAGGGACCTATAGCTTATTCAAAGAATATTTCCTGGGAATAAGCATCAATTTAGCAATTACCTGAAGCACTTTCCATGCAGTAAGGCACAAGCACTTTATAAGCGTTTTCGCCTAAATCAATTTGCCACTAGAGAACAAACTAAAAATTGGGCTTCTTTCAAGGTTTTAGACATTTCTACGGACTGTCAGTTTTGTAAAAAAAACAGAATGTCTGGAAACTCTATAGCATTGGCTAATCGACTGTCTGCATTTTTACTCTGAAATACATTTTGATCTCGAATATGGCCAAAATCTCTTCTGGTCTAGGTTTCATTATATAGTTTTTTAACCTTGATTGAGTCACAAATGACAGGGTTGTAAAAGACTCCTCTTGAATGTGAATTGTCTAATTGTCTTTTTCTTAGGTGACTGTTCCACTATTTCGATCGATTTGTATCCTGGCAACATGTTTTAATATGGCTGATTGTTAATGAAATGTATATATATATATATATATATATGCATTTTGTATATTTTGTCTCTTTTGTAAAGATTTGAAATAAACCAGATACAAATAAAAATAAAGAAAATAAAAAGCTGGTCATGTTCTGTGGCCATGACCAATTGCCTCTTTGACCAGGCCCTACAAAGACACCTCAAGTAGCCAGTAGGACTGGCATGTGGGCATGTAAAGTGGCTACTTTACTCCCATTGTGTCTCCATGGGCCACTGGGAATGACCTACAGCAACGACCAGCGGCCAAATAGAAATAGTGATTGGTCTGCACTCAAAGTATACCATAGAAAACCTATTAATGGAGTCACCACATTTACTGGGAACCATAGCACTCTTCCAGGTGCAATCCTGGATAGGGTCTCCTCCAATCCCTATATATAATGGAAATACCAAGTGCAGACAAAAAACTGGGCTGACAGTGATATAAGGGTTGATAATATTGCAATGTGGTTTTGGTAATTTTTTTAAAAAAAATGTGATGTGGACATCCTTAACTGAATCTGTATGTCTTGTTTGAATTTGATTGACTTGGTGTAAACCATTGTGGTTTTGCAAGGTAGACCCCACTCTTTTAGATTCATCCAGAATTTCTGCCTGATAATGGTGTCGAATGCAGAAGTGAAATCTATGAATGCCACATATGCAGGCAGCTTTTCTCTCTTCCAGGCGGATTCTATCATCACTGGCTGCACTGCAGAAACATTGTTATCTGGTTGCAATCTCTTTGATCTGGTTGCATGCATTTCACCACGTATCTGGCACGTGGCAGCCTGTTCAGTCATGGATCTTTAGCAGCACCTCATAGCCACATGTTGGGAATTACGTCAATCCTTTCCACCAAGAAGACCATATAGCCTTCAACCCCCTGCACACATTGTGCCCTTCGTCCTCTAGATACAGACAGTTCTTTTCCTACATTGTGCCTTTCGATCTCTCTATAGGACCTTTACTGGAGTACCTTATAAGGCCGACCTGCTTGCCGCATTGTCAGACTTGATGGTGCTATTCTACTAATAATACATATGGAAACCGCTTTTGTCCTGAAGTAATTGAACAGAAACTTTGAGACCCCTTTTCCAGGTACTCTATTCCCTTGTACACTATTTACTGCCTCTTTTAACCTAATATTGACATATTGGTATTGTACGTTAACAAGCTCACACTCACACTTTTCACATTGCATCAGTCTTTTTAAGCACTGCAGTCATGCTGGGAACCACAGACAACCCACATTGTCCTATGCATCCATTTGCTGCCCTCCCTCGGTCTCTCTTCGCCCTGAGGAGGGCTAGGCCAATTCTTGATGAATGTGGACCCCTTCAACGGCCCAAACTCAAGCTCTTGAGTCCAAGATATATAGCCTTTAGGGTTAGCTACTTATTCCGCTTTGACAGAGACGCACTTAAAACAAACTGGTTATAGTTTACATTTAGTAGACATCTGTCACTGTTACATTAAACTACAACCAAGTGTATATTCCTAACAGTGTGTTTGTCCTGATTATGTGACCCTTGTGCTATTGTTTTTGACTGTTTTTTACTTTTCAGTCCTCAGGTCAATATTTTGTTTGTTTGTTTGTTTGTTTGTTTGGTATTTATTATGCGAACCGGACCCTAGGGTATAAGGGCGCAGGAGGTCAGGAAACGTACAGCTTAGTGCAAAGTTACAAGTTACAGAATGTCATTCATGCGAAAGGATTAAACAATCCAACAATTTAGTAAAATTAACAATATGTAGATAGCAATTGTAGCAGGAACATAAGTAAATGCAGGCGGGAACAGATTTGTGCGTTCATTTATCATTTTGTTGCTATTAACCAACTGATCACATTTTGCCTGAATTTGGTGAAGGATTCACCTTCATGGTTCTTTAGGGCAGCAATGGTGTGCCCAGGCTGCTTCTTGATTGACTAATTGATTTTTCTTGTTGTTTATTACATTTCATTTTACTATATTCTATTGTCAAATGATTAAAAAGGTTGCATTTTTATTAATACATCGCACTTGACACCTACCTACGCATATTACTGTGTGTTCTGTTGGGCCCGCCCCAGGCTAGTATCTACATAAATAAACACAATAAAATCGCATCACACTTGTACTTTCAGGCATTAGGCTTTTTCATTTGCAGCGGGATTCTATCATCAAGACCAGTGCTATGCCGTTGTTCATGGTAGAGGGCCCACTTCAGAAAACCGTTTGGTTGAGAGGAAGAATCCTGGTGGTCTTAGTCCAAGCATTTAGTTCTTCCAGCAAGATCCTTGCAAATATTTTCTCTAGTACATTTAGCATGGCGAGTATCCTGTAAATTGCTAGTTCCAAATGATCACCTTGCTTCTAGATTGGAACCATGATATTTTTACACCTTGATTCAAGGAGAAATTCACTCAAGCTAATTTGTTGAAAGAGATTGTTTTAATGATGCGCCACATTTCTAGGTTAATTTTCAATAGGGCATTACTTAGGCCATCTGGGCCTGGCACCCTGGAGTTCTAACATTTTCATTATGTAGTTTTGGATGCTTTTCCAGGAGTCGGTGGGCCCCCAGACTGTGCCATGTTGTGCTTCGTCTCTCTGTTCCACGGTTGCCTCTGTATAAATCTCCCAGGCATCGCTAACAGCTCCAACAACTAGCTTATTGTTCTTGCTGGTTTCATTCACCAGTTCCCATAATTTGCGGTAGTCGTTCTCTTTGACAATTGTAATCAACTCATTCTCTTTTGCTAATTTCTGGGTGTTTCTGTGTTTGCCTAACCATTTACGATTCTCCTTCTTTAATGTTTTACAGCGTTCTGCAATTTCTGGTTTCTGCTGGTTATTTCCCACCACCTTTCTAAGTTCCCTTCTGCGTTATCGCTTCCTATTTCGTATCACTACATCATATGAGTTTTCATTATGATGTTATTGATAGGTATTAATGATAGGTACGTCAGTGATTTTACTTACCACTATTACGGTCATTCCCAAATGTGTGTGCAAGTACGTCTTCGATGAAATGTTCATATTCTGTCAGTAGGGCCTGACTGTTAGCATTGGTCTGTGTGTGCTGTGGTAGGGTAGATTAGGCTACTATCCTGGATATTGTATGCTGTAGCAGGATTAATTAGGAACTGCCATACATGGCCACTCTGGCTCAGGTAGTCATTAACTTGTTTGAGTTTCCTATGTTTCCATTTCAGCCTGTTGGCTTTCGTGTTGCGATCCAGGCCACCTATCCGATCAGATGTCTGAGATTTTTTTATTGAGTCACATGTAATAATTAGTAGAAAGTGATCACTTCCATCTCTGTATTCAATTTTAAGTCCTCGTATGTAGTGGCAAAATCACGCCTGGATATAACAGTAGTCAATAGTCCTCCGTCCCCCTTACATCGGCCATTCAGCATATAAAATCAATGATTTCTAAGAAAGGTATGCCACATCATCCCATTGCTGTTACTACTGGTCTGATTCAGGTGTGCTGGAGGGATATTTAGGAATTCATCAGATTCCATTATAGGCATTTTTGCGTCATGTGCTCTTAGTAGAGATTTAAATTGATCTATTATCAAGTTAGTGTGTGTTCTTCCCGGAGGGTTGTAAATGTTTATAATTAGCATTTGTTGGCTACTTGCCAACCAGCGATCTTCAGCAAGACCCGCTGGGATGAATTCTGAGCACTTTTCTATGGGGAAAAGCATGAATACATTGATCACACTAATCAAAAGACCCACTTATGCTCTGGCCAGCCAGTACCAATCCATGGGATCATGGGATCATTGTCCTGATTCATACTGAGTGTGTCTACTGAGTGTGTCTACTGGGTGCTCCTCTGTCCTTGGGCATTTACAAAAAGACACTTTTACCTGGTCAGCTGCGGGATCTTTTTCTCAGGTGTCGGTATAGACAGCTCACTCTTGGGTTTATGAGGACTTTTTTCATTTCAGTATTTACCAGGCAACAGTCCTAGCTATGCTTAAAAAAATCCAAGTGGAAGCTCAATACGGTGTTCCTAATATCTTATCTTTCGAGGTGAATATACTTTCAGTGTAGCTAATTCTTCCATTTCCAGTTGTTCCACTATACACATGTCATTAGAGTCAATTAAGCATAGGGCATGGATGAAAATCTTTAGGGCCAGCACACTGCTCCGATTAAATTGGACTGTAGGGCAAAAGTAAATAGACTTTGTATTTTTAGTCCTCCTTCACAGCTCAGGTCATCGACTTCCAAAGTACTTGATGGATTGGTGTAGGCTGGCTGGTCTGTTTTTCTGTAATTGAAGGACAGTTGTCTAATCAAATTATTCTGTGTGGACTTATTCTTCTGCATTGCCTCAGGTGCCTGATTAGTACTCTGTTTTAATGGTAACATTTTTTTGTTTTTGGGTGGGGGTGTTTTGTTCTCTCTAACTAAGAGAATAACCCTCTCCAACATGGAAGATTCATCAGTTGTATCACTACTAACCAGACATGTAGGGGCTGTTTTGGGTTACATTGATACAATCAGAAGGTTCAGAATATCACCTGTTTTTAATTGGGACCTTCCCTTCTTACAACTAGCTTTGACATCATGAATCAGTGACTCTTTTGTGAGGCTCAGTTTTTTGGCCTGGAGCGATATAGTAAAGTTATGCCGTGATCTTTGTCCTCTGTCGCTCTTATTATTTATCTTTTTCCCAATCCTATGTGTATCTTTCCTTGGGTTAAGTCTCCTGACAATTACTTTTGTTACTGAATTCTGTAGGACTTGATTTTTAGACTTATTATCCATTTAAGGTTTCTCGTTTGGTCCCCTCATGTCTGATTGATTACCTTCCTCTATTGTTCTCACTAGAAAGGTCTATGGCCCTTGACCGGTGTGTTGGCATTAAGCCTTTTCTTTTGCTTTTTGGTCATTCTTATGGTCCGTTATGTCCCTCAGTGGGATCAGGGTCTCGGACTCCTTTCTCTCTCTCACTTTGACCCTCAGGTTCCTTGTTTGGTACTTTTCTAGCCATGTTTTTAACATTAACCAAAGTGCCTAGCTTGTTAGTGTGGCTTCCTATCCCCTACATATGATCAGACCCTTCCTCTATTTCATTAGGAATAAGGCAAGCCACGTTGGACAAAGAAGCTTTGATTCATAGCTTTGTGCAGATTGTTTTAAGTAAGACTGTGTGCTCATTATTCGCTTTGTGTATCTTTTCACAGAGGTTAATCATGGTGGTATTTTTAATGTGGAGGATAGGGAAACATGGAAGAATTCACTTCACTGATTTTGCAGTGATTTATTATTAGCTACGTTTTGGGTGGTTCTTGTGTCCGGCAGAACGCACTGAAGGAATTAAATCTATCCCTGGTGTTGGGAATTTCTGAGCTAGTTTCTCATATTAATAGTGGGTCCGAATCTGCCACAGTGGAATTATGTATCAGAAGCTCCAGAGTACCCAAAAGGCTTTTATTTAAAAGTTCTTTGTTCAAGTGGTGAATCATGATTTCTTCAGTTCTTAACTGATTATTTGCTGCATCCTTACTACAAGGATACTACAAGGATCTGTACCTTTGTCTATTGGCTCAGCTTCACCACCGTTATCAACAGAGCAAATGTACGGACAGTTCAAGATGTCCTGGTCGTTGATTCAGCCCCCATCCTATGATAAAGAGTCAGTCACTGCTTCTCTTGTTGGCAGTTCGAGTTGATTTGAACTAATAATCCTGTTATTTTCAGATTCTAGAGTCATGAATAGTGATTCAGTTAGTTTAGTTCCCAGCCAGGCAACTGTGGAGGAGATATGTTCTTTTACAGTAAAGTTTGTAGCTTTTTTGAGAATGGGGTCGCATAGGTATTTAGTTATTTTACTGGCGTTACTTAAATCTCAGGAAGTTGCTGGGTGGCCCTGTTGGGTTATAGATAAGGGCCTTTTGGAATGGTCCATTTTGGGATTTCTCAAATCATATGGCCTTTTACAAATAGTATCTGGCAACTTTATGTCACTTACTTTTAAGATTTGCTCTGATGGCTCCAGGTCTGTCTCACCTGCCATGATGTTAACGGCACAGCTCGTAGCCTCCTAAGCCAGCTCATGGTGACGCACTATGCGTGTGTCGCACACAACGTGTGCTTTGCTGTCACGATGCTGATGCAGCGCTTCAGCGCTTGGCAGCTCATTAAGAAGATCAACCCCAGCAGTTCAAAGGGTGTAGTCCCATGCAGTCACTGCCGGAATCCTGGATATTGTAGTCCACGCAAGGTATGTGTCAAGATCAGAAATACAAGCAGCCAAAGGGCACACTCAGCGAGTTTCATAGTATCAGGAAGGTTGCGCCGCTTCAGCACTTGGCAGTTCATTAAGTAGATCAAGCCAGGCAGTTGAAAGGGTGTAGTCCCCTGCAGTCAATCCCGGAATCCTGGATATTGTGGTCCATGCAAGGTTTGTGTCAAGATCAGTAATACCCACCCACCATACTGCAGCACGCCTCATAATGGATGCATGGAAATCTAACTGAGTCAACCCCGTCCTGCATGGACAACACTGGCCTCCTCTGCAGGCCAGCATACTGTTCAAGACTGCATGTATTCTCTACAAAGCAGTTACAAGTTACCCAGCACCATACCTGGAGGCTAAGCTCCGCATGTCTCGTGGTACATGCTCCTCGCACAGCTAATCGAGCTACTAGCTTGAACCATAACTCACCAGCAAAGGGTGGACCCGCAATCCAGCTTTCTCTTATCACTCACCTGCCCTCTGGAACTAAATCCCTGTCTCTTTTCGGAGCGTCCCCACAATTATCCAATTCAACAAAGTTCTCAAAACGTGGCTTTATCAATGATAATTAACAAGACTAATTCCGATCGACGCACAGACGGATGCATAGACCGCAACTCACAGTAGTGCAGGACTAAAAGACACCAACCACAAAGCTGGATGCCCACACCTTCTAGAGCACTCTGCTGCTCTGAAGCGAGGTATCTGCTGTAAACAATAAATTAATAAATAAAAAAACTTTAAAAATGTTGGCTTAGATTTGCACACTCTTTTCAACCTTTGGGTTCAGAAAGCAATGCATTTTGCTAAAATTCATATACATTTTCCAAAATGCAAATCGCAGTCTAGTTCCCCCCAAAGTCTCTTTAAGATTGATGTATACCACTATTTATGAAACAGCACACCTCAAAACTAGTGTGTGTCCTTATCGTGGCCACCTACCGACGGGAGGCAATGTTACCTACGTTCATGATGATGGCAGCACATCAAAGAATGCATCAAAACAAAACTGTAAACGTAAAGTAAACTCACATTTCTATTGATAATAAAATTTTACTCACTGGACGGTTTTGGATGACATTTCCAAGAAAAATGTCTTGCACAGCCCGGTGTTACGCTAAAATTGTCAAATGGTTCAAAAGTTAAGCAGATAAAAAAAGCTGGTTTCAGCCTACTCCCATTTATTAACTCATAGAAAAAAGGTGCTTCCATTAAACACCCACAGCAAAAACTGCTGAACAGATTTTCTCCAAATAAGAAACAAGCAAGGCGTCTCAGATATTCCTTTTTTTGGTTGGTGCAAAAGCACCACATAGTTTTTAAAACATCTAACTGAAAAGGGGCGTTTCCTAAGTCTAATAAATATTATGTATCTCTGATGGTGCATTGCAGCACTGAAGATTTTTAGAAATGAAAAGCTCAGTTGTTTTGCGCGATGGGAGCGATTCCTATGGTAATGCTGCTGGAAGGTGAAATAGAAAAGGGCTCAAAATTATAGCTGGAGGAGGGAAATGGGTGCCTTCACTTAACATTAGGAGGAGGGCAAGTGAAAAAGAACAGGGGCAATTGGACACTTTGTGGAGGGCTGCAGAGCCTGTCTTGAGTCAGTTCATGTTTGCCTTACTGCAAGAATCTCATGGAATTCCTGGGGAAGGGCTCACTAAATGTTATGGAATGTGAATTTTGCATCAAACGCTGCCACGGGACTGTGGTGCGGCTTGACGCGTTGCATGGTCCTTTCCTCAGGTCTGGTGGCGATCTCAATTGTAGCAGCTCCATTCCACTCCCACTTCACTTCTGTTAGACCACAGTTTCTTGATTCTTCAAGCACATGCACTGAGCTGTGTGCTGTGGGTTCCTGGACCTCAGTTCTTGGATCTTCGTTTACCTGCTTGTAATATATTTAAAGACTAGCGGCTGCAAGAGGCTGCCAGAAATCTGTGAATCCAATGCTGGATTGGGGGGAGGTTAAGGGGTGTTGCTGCTGCTTCAGGGGAAGGGGTATTTTTGTAATTAAGGCGTAAAAGCACTTTTTGTGTGATTGAGGCTTGTGGTGCATAACTAAAAAATATGTGGCATAGATCTTCCTCCGCTATTACCATTTTTTTCAACTATGTTTATACAGGACTGAGAGGTTTTTTTCCTGATCCGGCTCTTTTATACATCTTTATACCTCATTACTTGCTGCACTGGTGTTCCTCTTTTCTCCCCCGCACCATTGCTGGTGGCACTTCCCATTGCCACTTTTGGCTTATATTGATTTTCACCTTGTGACAGTTAAGAGGAAAGATACAACGTGGTTCCCTGTAGCTCAAACGGAGAAGAAGAACAAAGAAAAGCACCTCTAAGAGCAGAGATGACAGACAAAGAGGATACAAAACGTTAAGAAAAGGGAAGCAAAAGGTATATAACGATAAACATGAGCTCTTACCCTCTCGTATATTAGTCAAGAGCAATGTAATAAGTAATGTGTTTATTGTGGACTGCCTGGTCTTGATGTGACCAAGGTGGCTGAGGTGAATTAATGGTGGGGCAGCAATGCCATGCTGGAGGGGTGTAACCACACACAGCCTCAATGTTGGTTGAGCTCAGAGGTTCCTTTTCCACTCCCTGAGCTTGTCGAGCTCCAAAGGGGACCACATCAGATTGCTGGAAGGAATGCACTTGCCACAGCAGAGATGCATGCACACTGTCTCCCTCTGCCAGAACCTGAAGTGACATATGTCTCTAACTCCTTCTTATAAGGCCCTCATCTGAGCTTCCCACCACATCTTCCATGTTCCATCTTGTTCTGGAATTCAATATACCAAGATGGGGAACGAGGATGTCTAGGGGATATTTACATCTGCAACCAAGAGTATCCTTCTGACTGGCTTGATGGATGCAGGTAAGAATACTGATCACAAAAGTGATAGTAGTGTGGTCATTGCGGCAATTGGTCACATAAACTGCAATAAGTATCCACCTTCGGTGTCCCTGAAGTGGTACCAGTTGACCATATCAAATGTATGGAAAGTTGCAGCCTCTGTGTCTCCCAATTTACATTAATGAGAGCCATCATTTACTTATTTAAGGAGGTCTTTCATTAAGCTTTGTCATGGGTGTTATCGTTAACTAACTGTAGCCAGTGTATCATGCACTGATCTAGATATCTCTCTGTCTCTCTAGCTCTCTTTCTCTCTCTCTCTCTCTCTCTCTCTCTCTCTCTCACTGCACTCTCTTTCTCTATTTCCCTCCCACTCCATGTCTCTCTGTCTCAATCTTTGTCTCTGTTTTTTTCTTTGTGAGTGAGAGTTGGATTGTCAGTTGTGCATTTCCAAGAGCCATAACTGTTGTTGTTGAGAGAAGCACCAGCAAAGACAAAAATACAGTAATGGCATTACAAACCGTCTCCTTTCCAAGTGTACAGTGTCAATTTGTAATTATCATTTTCAGTACATATTCTGGTCATGAGAAGAATGTTACACTTGTCTTTTTGAGCAAATCACATTATGAAAACCTAGGAGAACCATGTAATATATTTTCTGATAGAAGGCTTTCATTCCAAGATGGACAGTGTGGTATACTCCTATTGTACTCTTTAGAACTACAGCTATGAGAAAGGGGAAGGGGACAAATAGCACCATGGGCGGAGTGGCGGAGAGTGGCAGTCCTGCAGTATCCTCTCTAACACCCAGTCTTTTCTTCAGTTTTATTGCTGGGGGTGTGTTTCCTGCTACACCCTACATTATAAATCACCTGAACACCGCGGAGCGGCGCGGAGTGGCGGAGAGTGGCAGTCCTGCAGTATCCTCTCTAACACCCAGTCTTTTCTTCAGTTTTATTGCTGGGGGTGTGTTTCCTGCTACACCCTACATTATAAAACACCTGAACACCGCGGAGCGGCGGAGAGTGGCGGAGAGTGGCAGTCCTGCAGTCATGTCAGGCAGGACGGGCCAGGACACTGAAGACTCGACAAATCGACTTCTAAGAAGTAACGCCAAACTGCTGGCCAAAAACACACTAGCTACCCACCCAGTCAACTCAAACCATTCCCCTGCACCTCAGGGAGAGACATTAGACGATCATTTATCACCCCAGAGCCGCGGACTCAAATTACCAGCGCACCTGGGCAAAGGACATACGACCTCGGGAAAAGGCACTGGCAAAAAAGTAACTGATACGCCCCTAGGCGTTTGCAACACCAAACAACTTCAAGTCCTCAACGAAGCAGACCTACCTGGGGAGAACGCCACGAACTCGGATTTCCACGACGCAGAGCCTCCATCGCCCACGCTGCCCGTGGCCTCCGTTCCGTCTCCGCGAACTGGCCTGACACTGCCGGGAGCTCCGCGGCGGCCCGGAGGGGCGGCCGCGTTGAGTCTCCAGGTCACGTTGCCCGGCTTGCCGCGGGAGGCTGTGCTGGCGCGACAGGCCGCAGTCGGTGGCCGGCAGCACCCGGAAGAGTGGTCCGCTCCGGAGGACGGGCTCACATCAGTGGGACACCGAGCGACGCTCGAGGGCCGGACTTCGGCCGCGGAGGCGGCTCCATGGTCCTCCGAAGGAGAGACGGCGCCGAGTGAGCCAGCGTCGGTGAGCCTGCGGAACCAGGCGAGATCAGACGGCGCCGCCTCGGAGGGCGGCGTCTCCTCCCCCCCACGGGGGGTGTCCGGGGCTCTGGCTCCCGACCTCCCTGGGGGGCGCCGGCGCGAGGACCAAAAGCCACAGCATCCGAGCGGCCTGGGAGCGGAGGGCGCGCTCCCGGTGCAGACGAGTGGAGGCGAGACTACAACAGCGCCCCCTGCTGCTGGAGCCCTGAAAGCTCCATCAACTCACAGCGTAGACACTCCCAATCTGACATCAGCCTACTCTAACGCTGACAAAAACGAGGGGATCTTTTTAGACCCACCATCACCAAACGAAACGAGGGCCTCACCCCTAGACAAAAAAAAAAAGAGACCCCGGCTCCTGGACGTTCCTAACAAAAAAAACAGTAACCAAGACCCACCAACTAAACAAGGAAAACCCTTGAATTCGGCCAAACCCGCATCAAAACAGGCGTCCACCTTCAAAACACCACGGGTGACACCTAAAGCCCCAAGAAAGGGCCTCAAAAAACCTCAACGCCCCTTGAAGTTACTATCAGACTTTTTCTACAAACACTCTAAAGCCATCCAAGAGAAATGCAAAGAACTGACCGACGCAGAAATCCTTGAGGCTGCAGATGCAATTACTCCTCCCCGCAAACATCGGAGGCTGACACAAGCAAATCGAAAATTACCTCACCCTCTCACAAAAGAAGACAACAGAGCAGCACCTGTCCGGACAGTGACAAAAATGCACTTTTCAGGCCAAGTTACTCCAACAATTCCACAAATAACGTCTGAAAACGAGGGGGGAACAAACGCTACAATCGCAACCCCACTAACCGCACCCATCGTCACATCAGTTGTGCTTACAGTTAGCAACACAACGGCCCCAACCTCAGTTCTTACTCAACCTCTTCTACACAGTCAAAGCAACATCAACCAAGAACTCTGATCCAACCTCAACCTCCAAACCAAGAGACCCGGGGAGAGGAGGGGACTACACCCCCCCAACATAGTTTGACGTCCTTGGAACCAACAGACCCCCTCATGATGAGTACCATCCAACCAGTTCCACAAGTTTCGGTCCTCGATAAGGCTCCAGGACTCCGACAAAGCGACAACAATACTAACAAAGAAAAACCGCCAGAGACTTTGCCATCGTCCTCAGGCGAGCCGCTCAAATTCACGCAACAGATTCAGGAAAGGGACCCCGAAAGCAACTATCCTGTCAGAGTAAAAAACAGACTTCAGTTTGAGAAAACTTTAGACTCCTTCTACTCAAACCTGGACAATTACAACAACCAAAGAAGACATTCTCTTGACCTTCCCCCCAGAAGGATCTCAGTTGCCACAACGCCAGTCATACGACCACCATCGCCCTCTAGAAGCAGACCGTCTCCACATAGTCACACACCCTCGAACGACCCTCAGTCCAAAAAACTTGACACCTGTACCCTGATGTCAGCCCTATCGATAGCTCTAAACCCATTCGTCAAATTGTACGAAACAATCGGAGAAACGTTGAAAGATCATACGGCGATGCAATCGTCAATGCTAAATAAATTAACTTTTTTGGAAGGTTACATCTTGGCCCTAGAAGCAAAGACCCAGCCAACAGAGAAAAAACAAGCTCAAAAAACCCTCATGCTCTCACCTCAAAAACAGATTCAACCCACGTGCCCTATTTCACAAGAGACGACATCAAAAACATCTAAAGGTACGCAAACCCACCTACTTATCGACTTAACGGTACCTCCTACTACCATGACAGAGAATACCAAGTTACCAAAAGGAAGGAAAGAAGCAAACCCTAAAAGAACAGGAACTGTGGCATTCGAACCAATCTTCCAACAATTGGTTTCAGCTAATTCAGACGCCTTAACTACCCAAAAAGGTTCAACAACCCAGTTAAAAGAAAAAGGAACAGTCAACGTGTCCCGGAAAGCAAACAAGGCCAAACACGAAACAGAAAATCTCTGTTCAAGGGCAGTCGAAACATCTCTAAACGAAGAGGATTTGCTGAATATCACCCAACACTTCTCAGACCAATCCTCTACCCTAATCCAAGAGGAGAAAGGAACAACAGACCCTCTTACAATACGCCCCACCACACAGGAAAACCTCAACACAGAACAAGAGATCATGGAACCACCTCCCTCCACTTACAAAGAACGAAAACAGCGGTCGACCCTGACTAACCACAACCTAAAAGATCACACATTGGGAAAGCTGGTAACTGAACCAAACTCTAACCGCCATAAGTCAGAAAGAGATAAGCACGAAGCACAACCTCACCGACAATCATCAAGATCAACCTGAAGACCGCGCAGTAGCCCCTCCTCTTGCAGACGTAAAGACGAGCCACAGAGATTACAAACCAGACCCCATGCCAAGGAATCCACGAGGAGAACTTATAAATCGAATACGGCTAAATACCACCCAAAACTCCGAACACGATGGATATGGAAACTAGAGCAGATTCCGGGTAACACTGACAAAGTCACACTAAATAGAAGAGCAGTATTGGACCTGTTCAGTTACATTCCGACACTCAGTTCAGTTAAATCAGCCGATCTCCAGATTGTCGACCCAAGCCATAAGGGCCGCAAGGCTATTTCACATTTATACATAGCGTCACAAACAACAAACAACGCTTTCAAGTCAGCCCTCCAAGAGCTTTTAATCATGGGCTATGACCTTATGAAATCATCAAGAGAAATAAACTCAAGCGACCACCAAGAAAACAAATATTCCCAAGAGCCTAAAAGAGAAACCGAGTACTATCGATCGCCACGACAAACCCGTTCTCTGTCTAGGAACAAACCATCTAACACCATCTTGCGGGTTCAAAAACCAACCATAAGAAAAGTGATCCAAAAATACGATCACACTAGATCCGATAAAGGCTTGGAAAACTCAACTCCAACGCCCAAGAAAACTGAAAATCTTAAGACACCCGCAAGAACAAAACATCCGATGGAACTCCAAAAGCTTCAAAGGACAGTCCAAAACGAGTCACACCAGGCAGATGCAATTCTACCACAAACCTCGCCTCCTCATTCCTTTTGGTCCTGGCTGCCAAAAGTTCTCAAACAAAACTTACAAAAATAGCCATCCAAGAAAAGGACATACAGCAACTTCTCCAACCACCACAATCCAAAAGCCCAAGATAAAATAAAAATGTGTTCGTGGAATACCCGAGGTTTTCTCCACCTTACATCCCCAGGATCCACCAACATAACAGACTATGATATCATTTGCCTCCAGGAGACATGGCTGCTTCAACCCCCCGTCCTCGACGGCTATGAGATCCACACAGTGGAGGCCAAGAAGGGCCCTTTAGGCCGCCCAACAGCGGGTTTGCTCATTGCAATCCGCTGTGGACGAGGCCTAACAGATTCACAAAAAATAAAAGAAAACCATTTCATGATGATGATCAAATTAAACTGGACTACAACAGATAAAAAAGTAAATAAATCAACAACGAAGAAAATAATAATTGTCACCATCTATTGGAACCCTGCAACTGTCGACTGTGCGAAGTTCATCAAAACAATAGAACAAGACTTGGACTGGGCGCAACTCATACATCACCCAGACTATGTTATCCTATCTGGAGACCTAAACATCCCGAGCCAGTATTGCGAAAAGACAAAAGAGTCCAAACCGAAAAAGCGTCCAACTGATCAGAGATCTACCAAATGGCAAAACCTCATGAAATCTAGATCTTTTGACAATCTGGACCAAGTTTTTGCTGACCCAAATAGACCTCCTACATGGGAAGGAGCGAAATCTAATTCCACAATTGACTATATTCTGGTATCACGTCCTTTATTACCACACATCAACTCTTTCAAAGTGATCAAAACAAGGGAAAGTGACCACAATCTCCTCGAGACCACCTGGACTACTAATCCACCGAAAAACCACACAATGAGCGCAGACCTCGACCTAAACGCCCAAGGGACTAGACTTAGGATTACGGAAAAGGACATAACAACTATTACACAGCTCTACAACGACCGCACCAAACACTCACACTCGATGGCGGTGGACTACACACCCTTTTTGACCGTTTGTAGAGTTCCACAAAGGAATAAAAAACCAATTGCAGCTGGCCAAAAACATAAGTACGACAAACTGGTTGCCGAAAAAAAAAGAGAGCTAAGGAAAACAAAAAGACTAGCACGAAAACTTGCCTTTCCACTGGCTACGTCCACCATTAAAGAAGCCGTTCTAAAATACAAATCTTGGCTAAAGGGACATCGGCACAAGCTTTACCAGCAAGACGCAGAAGACATACTGAAAGCCATAACAGGAAACCATGCTAGAGACTTCTGGTCCCTCTTACACTCAACAACGCCAGGCGCGCGACCATGTCAGCTGAACGGAATTGGCAAATCGGCCTGGGAAGTGCACTTTGGCACTCTCTTTAAGAGTACCCCGACCATAGCTTCTAGGACGGTAAACAATGACACCCCTTGGATCTGCTTAGACAACATTGAAGACATCATAACGTCAATTAAAAAACTAAAACCATCACGCGCTCCTGGCCCTGACGGCATTACAAACTTTGATTTGAAAGCACATCCGGAAACCTGGGCGCCTTTGTTGAGCCAAATCTTCAGACGCTGCTCCACCACAAAATCTATTCCCCCAACGTGGAAACGTGCAAACGTGGTACCCATCTTCAAGAAGGGAAACAGGTCAGACCCTACCAGCTACCGGTCGATCGCTCTTCTCGATCCAATAGGAAAGTTGTTTGGGTCCTTACTGCTAAACCATTTTACAGCATGGGCGAACGAAGCCCCCTGTCAGGACAACTTACAAACCGGCTTTAAAAAAAACCTGGGTACAAATGCCAACATATTAATACTGAGTACCTTGAAAAGTAAAATCATCGAGGGACGCCCACGCCTATACATTGCCTTTGTTGATTTAACTCAGGCTTTCGATAAGGTGGATCGGGAAAGACTATGGAAGAAACTGGTCCAATGGAAATGTCCCCCAGACATACTCAACCCCATCAAAGCCCTACATGCTAACACTTCTATGCGGGTACGCCTGAACAAACAAGGACTGTTAACAGAAGAGATAACAACAGCCAGAGGGGTCAAACAGGGCTGCCCCCTGGCCCCAGCCCTGTTTTGGTCCTATTTAGGCGACTTCCAAGACACAGAAAAAGAGATTCGAGCCTTCCCTCCTAAACTCGGAGGTGATCAGATCAGTCACCTCCTATATGCCGATGACTTAATTCTTCTGGACAATACCCCAATAGGCCTACAACGCCAACTCACAAACTTACAACAATACATGACGGTAAACAACCTGGAAATCAACCAAGCAAAAACCAAAATGATGGTTATAGAGAAATCTACGAAAAAGAAACCCACTCCACCCTTAAAATTAGGCTCAACAACTGTCGAGAAAGTTTTGAGTTTCAAATATCTAGGGGTCATCCTAGACAGTTCACAAAGAGACAACGCGATGAAAGAGACATTACAGGGAAAAACCACAAAACTAGCTATACAAGGAAAAGCCATTGACATTAAATTCGGCAGATTCTCGATTATACCAGTACGAGACTTCTATAAAAAGAAAGTCATACCATCTTTGACATACGGCGTCGATGCAATGCCGAGCCTCTCCCAAGATCTGTGGCAAAACCTGGAAGCAACCTTTTGGAGAACAGTCCTAGGTCTCCCTAAATCCACGCCAATAACACTGATCAGACGTGAACTCACTCTCTCATCTTTAAAATCAATTGTCGACTGCAACAGTGTCTTGCTCTATCGGAAGTGCATCCAGAAAGACGCTTTATACGCCTACAAGTTGATAAGTGAAGAACTTCGCCTCGGAACCTGCCAAATGCTCATTCGTTGGGAAACTAAAATCCTATCCATCTTAGACTCAGTTGCCTGCAGCACGGAGGACCTCATCTGCAACCCAGTCAGAGTTACCAAAAAAATCAAGGAACTGGACTGGATTACCACCACCGATTCTGCTACCCGATATAAACTCACTAACCACCTTCCAGCTTTTTGCAAGAAACTTGACTCTGTCCAACCATACCTGAAACTATTCCCAACTAGGGCTGCGAGAAACTACTACTTAAGAATTCGACTTAACCTTCTGGAAACAAACGAAATCTTAGCAATCAGACACTTATCTTCTACCAGCAGCTGCCGGCTCTGTAAATCCATCACGGCAAAGGAAACTATACGTCACCTTCTTCTGACTTGCCCGATAACGACGGACATCCGCCGCACTTATCTGAAAGAAATTTTCACAAACTTCACCCTGCAAGATGAAGAATCGTGCTGGAACAAACTGATAGACGGTGACAAACAGTCATGGCAGCTTGCAACAATAAACATTATGACCCACATTTTAAACGTGCTTCTTCCGCTGCAGGCTCTACGACAAGTTCCATCAACATGACCTCCAAATATGCAGGACATTTCCCTTTTCTACTTCTAGACGCCCCTGACGCTCTGGAACTTTTTAAGTGCAACCACCTTGAAACCTTTGTTAAAAAATCTTTTAGATTAGAAATAACAAAAAAAAAAAAAAAATTAGCTGCTTTGACAAAGGACATTTTGGGAACATTAGAATAACCACAAATCTTTATATTTCATAAATATGTCTATGAGATAAAGTTTGGATGTTTGCATAGCTAGTTCTGTCGGAGCAATCAGACTCACATTTTCATTTACAGTACATAATGCACACTTGGCTTGATGCTCATTTAACCTGTCACAACACTCACCATAACATTAAAAGGTTGGCAACACTGAATCATATATACTGATTCCGGCCACTTCAGAATTTGGATGTGAGGGCTGTAGTGTTCCCTTCTGTTATTCCTTTCTGGAGATAATGTTTCCTCTTCCCAGGTACAGTTTTAGAATTAGAGGGGCTAAGAGGGACAGCAGGGTCTCAGGGTAATGATTGCTGTGAACATTCTCAGTCACCAATTCACAGATATCCTTAGAGCATTATCACTATAGGATGCTGCAGTTGCTCAGTCCCAAGATGTCACTCCTTGAGATGAAAGCTTGAGGTTTGCAAGCATTTTAACAAAACAAAGCACACCAATATCTGGTTCAATCTGAGTTCTAACCCAGCTTCTAGAACCAAACCAACATGGAGGCTATACACTGCAAACACTATGGAGTGATCACCTATCCATCCCTTTAAATGTCATTCTGTGGCAACCGCTCTTTGCAAACACAATCATGCACTGGCGATGTTAGCCAGGGCAGGGAAGGACTCAAACATGGACAACCTCAAAGGCACCCTGGCGAAACCTGCATCAACCTCCAAAAGCAGATGGGCCTAGAAAAATGACTGTCAACCTTACACTACTGAATCCAGAAAGCATGGGATAGGTTTACCTCCAAAGAGAACTTCAGACACTAAGAGAACATGACAGACACCAACATGGTTCAATCACAACCTAAACACCCAAAATAATAATAATAGAAAACTGCAACATCAAAGCAACATTGCAAGGGTACCGATTTCAAACTCTATGTGAAAAACATGAAATATGACAGATCACAATAAAAGATGTTAAAATTAGTAAATGAGATCCAACACTAATGAATAGCCAACTACACCCCAACAACATCTCAGAATCTATGTGCCGCCATGATCACACATTTCGGCCACAAACTCTCAATATGGCAGTGTGATTTGGACAAATTAAAAACATTCATGGAGCACATCGAATGACCAGAGGGCACTCACAGTAAAGGCACCACGTCTAAACGCATACAAACCATCACTGGTCCAGAAGTCACACATCTTGTTAAAGCAAACAACCGAGCAGGGACAACAGTGTGCCCCTTCACACCAGATATATACAAATCTATCCTCTAGTGGCAAACCCCTGAAAGTGATCTCATTAACTCCTTGCTCTAGCAAGGGACAGTAACTCGACACTATAATAAAGCTTTCATTATGCCCCTTGTAAAGAACAGGAAGGGGAACCAAGAAGAGCCAGCCTAATAGCAACCTATCTTCACAATCCACTTCTATACCAAACTATGGAAAATGATTTTCTCTTAACAGCTCCTAAAGCACATTGCAGCAAGCACTATTCTGGAGCAAATGTAGCTACATTTCAGACCCAGAGGACTAACAGAATTAGCCCTCAATCAATCCTGGATGACCTGAAGATTAGGCCAAATGAAGACACGCCATATTGTGATGAATCGCCATCTGGCATGGGTTTGAAAGCCTTGGATTTTTTTATTTGTATTAAATAATACAAGGATTCAGGTAATTCTATCTCTGAAAGGGAAATTTGCTATTCAGATTCCCCTTTCATAAGCTCCATGCCATAAGCATAGTGTACACTTGTGCCCTGCTGCATTAGTATCCTGATTCGCAGCATCTGCACTACCAGTGGCACAGAGCAGGTTCAAAGGCCACAGGTCCCCTCTTGACAGCTGCAGTGACACCCACGTCTCTGCAGTGCAGAGGATGCATAACCCTGAAGATGTTGTACTGGTGGCACCATAAAACTGTAAAAATAAGCCATACCTGAGTCAGGGTATGGTGGCCAGCATCTTTCAGAGTGATCCCAGCCACATTAAATTGATTTCGCACATGTGTCAGGCCCAATTCAGCTGTGAAAAGATTATGTGTATTTATTTCCAGACAAGGCTCACCCCTATCCACTGAGAGGACTATCCTTGGGGGATTGCTTCTCTGTTTCTTTATAGGGGCACTTAACACCCTTTCTCCCAGGTCAGCCACTCCACCGGAAACCGGACTGAGAGCCAAAACCAAGAGGCACACCCATTCACAGAGAGACAGGTCTCTCTCCATGCTGCTGCATTTCTAAAGGCCCTTTGAACCTATTGAGAAAAGCAGGGGGTCGCAAATAGGATAGCCAGAGAGGGGTCAGTACAGTTTCTGGAAGGTCTTGCCATCTTGATTCTCTCTGCTTCTCTTTCTCTTATCTGTCCACTCTCCTTCCTCTGGTGCAAAGCACTTTGTGTGTGACATCATAAGGGCGAATTCCACACATTTGAAGAGCAGAGATTGAACCCCTAAAGTAGGCTGGATTTAGTTCAATCACTTGGGGACTTTGCCTATAAAAGTAGGGGTCTCCCACCACTTCTTTGAATCATCTGGACTCATCTGAACCATCCTGAAGTTTCCATTGGACCCTGCTGGGATGGCAGTCCGTTGCAAAGTCATCCAGCTGTGCGGTGAAGGCAGAGGTTCCAAGGCAGAAGCAGGATTTGCACCCTAACCATCCACAGGGACCACTGTGGGTGAACGCTACTGCTGGACCAGAGGCCTGCCTCTCTGCCAGCCACCCTGTGCCTAGGGCCTCACCATGATGTAGACCTGGTAACCATCCGATACACACAGCTCGAGTAGACACTTCAAGACTACAGCTCCCCTTCCATTCGGCCCACCTTGATGCCTACTTGCCGCTGGATCGCCGCAACTGCCGCACTTGCAACCCGAGCCAACACTGCGGCTGATGCTGAGAAACATGGTTTGACGTTGTTGAACCCCCAAGACATTTGCAAAACGATTTCGCGGATCTGCCCGCCTGGTCCATCTTTGGGCCCTAGAGACTGGCTAGGTGCTTTTTATCCTTTCTTGCAACTTGAAGAAATATCCCTTTGAACATTGTGGTCTTTTGAATGCCTTTTCCCACTTGTCCCATCACCCAGAGTGCTGCATCTATTCTATCTGTGCATATTCTTTGTTTCTTCTACAGGAGTGGGTTTTTGCAGTGTTTTCTACTTGGTATTGTACATGGTGCCTAATTAAAGCACATCTTTTTTTGTAGAACCTCAATTGGGCATTCCTTTATTTTGAACTGTTATGCCCTGTTATTCACTGCTTGGGTTGCTACTGAACCAAATGTACACCCCTCTTAAGAGTATAGGCTTCCCTTGCCCAAATTACCACAAAAAGCGAAAGAGATATATCTCTTGACTGTGCCTGTTTTAGCTTGGACTTTACTTTTCAGTGCCTTGTAAGTGGTGCAGACTATTTTAAAGTTGATGTGAACCTATAGGGGCCACCGGTGCAGCACCTTGAGGGTGAGTGAATTTCTCAGTGTCTTTGATAAGACTCTCTGCAGCATGCCAAATAGCATTCAGCACAGCTATGTCTAATGCTGGGACACCTGCCAGGAGGACGTGTGTATCTAGGTGAGAAAGTATGATTTCTTTGACCATGTTTCTAAATTCTGATTCCAAGATGAAAATGGTGATATTTTGTAGAAGATGAAGTTTTTGTAGATATGAACCTAGAAAGAGAGGTCAGAGTTATGGTCAATACAAGAGTCTTTGTGCCGAGTTTAAGCTGAGGGGTGGATCCATCATGCTTAATTTCTACCAGCGTGCTTAGATGAATTCCTGAGTAGGATGAATTTGGTTTCCTTGGATTCCGATTTGGCAAAAAAGACCCTCCAAGTCTGAATAAGGGAAAGACAAACTTTCAGACAGATGATATCTTTGAGATAATTGTCCTTTGTGTAGAGCTGTATGTTATCAGTCTATTGGTGAATATTGATGTTTAGTTGTCTAGGTGTTCCCGCAAAGGCTCCATTTCGAAATTGAAGATGGCTAGTAAGAGGATGGAGCCCTGGGGAACGTCACAGATTATGTAATGTTGGCTGAATCTCCATTTGTATGAGCTGGTGTCTATTTACTTAGCAGAATAGAGACAGTTGGAGGGTGGCTGAGATGTTGATGAACCATTTGTGGGCAGCCGTGTCAAAGTGGTTCAGTCAGACCAGAAGGCATTGTCAAAGGTGTGAGAACATCATTAATGACCTCGGTGGTAATGGTTTTGATGCTATAGCTGGGTCAGTAGCCAGATTAAATTTCTTTAATTAGATTGTGTTCTGAGATCCTTTCATGTAGATGGTGACAGTTTTCTCAGTGCCTTTGCCAATACATTGTAGGTGTGTGACTGTGTAATGAGGTGGCAGTTCTTTCAAGTGTGAGAGTATTCAGTGGTGGGAGAATGTATACAGTCTTGATTACATTGGGAAAGATCCTTTCACAGAGGGTCACACTGATGATGTGTAGAAGTGTGAGTGCTTCTCAGGTGATAGATGTTACAATGGCAATGTAGAGGATTGTGTCCTTGTAGGTGATGGTTTTAAGTAAGGGAATTGTATTTGTAAGGTCTATCACGGTGATTTTCCTGAAATTGGACCTTCTTGAAATGTGTGTTGTATGATGTGTGTGATTTCCTAGGTGAGATTTGGAGCTGTTGATACCTGATTTTATCTATTTTGTGCATGAGGAAGAAGTTGAAGGAATTTGATTGACTGGTGATTGTGGTATTGTCATGTCAGGTAGAGAGTTGATGCAGTGTTTGATATCGTTGAAAAGGGCTCCTCTTTGGTTTGATGCCTTAGCAATGATGGGCTAGAAGCTGGTGTTTGATTCCGAGATTGGGTTTCCAGCAAAGATGGCTGGGTTGTGTGTTCTTTGATAGTGTGCATGGAGTGGGTGCATATTCCACTCGTATGCTAAAACATAGTTGTATTTCCTTAATCAAAATGTGCAATAAATGAGAATCATACGAATAACCAAAGAATCTAACTACCTACACCCACCCATCACCTAGTCCACTTAACTCTCCCGCCTACACTAACCCATATACGTACAACTGGTTGCAGGAAGTTAAGCACCTACAACCAGTTGAAAGGTTTGCTGTCATACCAGACACACAATCTGGCAAAAGGACTGCAGTCTGACAAGTACCAACAAAAAGTGAAAACATACACCTCAAATAAAGCCTAGATTCCCCTGCAGTGAGGCAATGGCTCCAGCCTGCCAACCACCAACACCCAGCAAAAATAACATGCATGCACACTACATTCACATTCCAAACTCATCCCCATCCATGCAATGGAAACTGCTGGTCTGCCCATACCCCCAAACCAAACAGCAGCATTACCCTGCTCCCTCTTTTCCCTCTATGTTGTATCACGCCCAATACAGAGGTAAAGACTACAAAACAATTAGGGTTTGTGATAGAATATATGTAAGTCAATGATGACAGGGCCTTCTGGCCTCTGGTCACCTGGGGCCGACAGAACATATTTCTGGGTATACTTAGAGAAATTACTTCCTTTTTCTTACATGGTTATATGGAGGACCTGGTGACTGTGGGGCAGAGGCACCTGTACTTGACAGTGGCTAGGATTCATATGCACAAAGTGAATAATTTCATTTTGTTCTATCTCCCTAAGTGAGTTGTTCTAGCTCCCTAAGTGAGGTGAGGAGTTCCCTTATGGCTCAGGATCCGGAAAAGCCCAGGCCCCAATGTCATTCCGTAAGATCTTTTTAAGAGTGAGCCAATATTTCGGGCCCCCATCCTCTTCTCTTTGTTGAATTCCATCATCAGGTTAGGTTCTGTTGCCCAATACCGCATAATCTATAAGAGTATTTCCCTCTATAAGAAAGGGAGAAAGGTGATCTGGCAAATTACAATACTATTTCCCCTTTAGATACAGTAGGAAAGATATTTCAGGGAGGATTCAAGAGAGGAAGAATGAGAGGGTGGTCTTGTCACCTGCCCAGTGGGGCGGGGGGTGGGTTCTGACAGGGAGTGGACATCATTGTGCATGGTTTATGTTTAATGCTGCTCTGTATGAAATATGTTACCCTGCTAAAGGGCTTCATCGATCTTTAGGGAGCCTTTGCTCACCGTGCTTCCTCCAGACAGACCCTTACCAACGTTGTTCCCTATCCGGGCCTATGGACCCTCCATATGGTCTCTGTTCTTTCTCCTTTTTCCTCTTCACCTATTAATGGTGGCACCCGATGTGAGGCCTTCCTGGCCCCCTTCCACTCCTCCAAGACCATCATTAATGTTTACCTAAATGGCACTATCTTGGACCAAGACCCTCAGGTCAACCTCCTCCTTTTTGATAGGCACTTCCCGCGCCTTATCAACTTCCTTTCTTCTCCTGCTGTACCTTCTCTCCCCTCTTTGGCTCCTCTGCCTCCCTCTTCCTCTGCCACCTCTATGGCTGCCCCTTCTGCTTCTCCAACCACCCTGTTGCCTCTTTCTTCTGCCACTCCTCTGGCAGCCACCTCTTCCTCCGTGGCTACCTTGCCCTCTCCTCCTTCCTCCTCTGCCCATCCTCGGGTGCCTCCAACACTTCCTCAGGGCATACCTCAGACCTGTACTCCTCCATGAAATTCTTTAAATGGTGGCAACCTGCTTCACATTGTCACTCACAACTCTTGTTCAGCTGCGAGACACTCCTCTGACATCTGAGTCTCCTAGAAGAACTCAACCTGGATATGCTCGGTCTGACCGAGACATGGTTCATGGCCAGCTCTGTCACAAGCTTTTACACTCTTTTTCCTGATGGCTACAATATCCTCTCTGCGCCCAGAAGCAACTGTCCAGGTGGGGGTGTAGCCTTGATCTTCCCAGAGTGGATCTCTGCTTCTTTCATTCCAAAACAGGACTATTCCTCCTTTGAATGCCTGGTCTGCAGACTCTCTCTCTCTCTCCTGGCCGTTCTCTCACTGTGGCTTCTATCTACCAGCTACCCGCCCAGGTAGCCACCTTCCTCTCTCCTCCTCACACCTCACCTCTACCTCTCAACTTCTCCTCCATAGACACCTTAAAATCCACCTGGATGCTTCTTGTCCTGCAGGACTCTTTCGCAACCTATGCAACTCCCTCTGTCTCTCTATTCTTCCTTCTGGTCCGACCCACTCTGCAGGGCACACCTTCGATGTTTGGATCTCCTCAGACCTCCCTCTCTCCAACCCTCTCACCACTCCTCTATCCTGGAGTGATCACTTTCTTCTTTCCTCCCATCTCTCTCTCTCTACCCCCCAGGCCAAGCCAATCCCAACAATGCCACCTGCCTTCTCGGCCATTCAACCCATGAAGCGTGTGTCAGTTGAGGCTTTCGCCGCTACTTTCTCTCCTCCTTCTGCACTTTTGGCTGTCTCACATCCTGACACAGCCCTCTCTAACCACCGTCTTTTTATCTCTGACACTCTTTATGTACTTGCCCCTGTCACGAGGATCCGTTTGAAGCCTAAATCCAAGTGCAACTCTTGGTACAACTCAGATCTCGTCACCCTGATACACAAGTGCAGGGTGGCTGAGAGGAAGTGGAAAGCCACAAGTGCACCCTCTGACAAACTAGCCTGCTGCCTGCTCCAAAGGCAGTACATACTCTCTGTCCTCGCCAAGAAGAGAGCACACATCCAAGACAGCGTCTCTGCAGCATCTAACAACTTGGGCAAACTCTTTAAAATCTGCAAGGAGCTGGCCAATCCTGCTGCAGTCTCTACCTCTCCTGTTCCTTCCCAGGCCCTCTGCACAGACTTGGCCTCTCATTTCAACACTAAACCCCAGGACATCCTGTCCACTCTCTCTCCCTCGCCTCCTCCACCATCCCCTCCATGACTGGTCTGCCTGTGGCCTCCTCTCCTCCTACCTTCTCATCCTTTCCCTTGTTCACCCGAGACAATGTTTCTATACAAGTCTGATCTATGAAGGTCTCGTCAAAACAGGATCTTCCCTGTTCTTCCAAAACCATCAAGGACCACATCGACACTCTTTCTCCAGCTGTGGCCGATTTCTGCAATCACTCTTTTGCCACTGGAACTTTCTCCTCCCCCAAAGCACTCCCTTGTGCGCCCCCTCCTTAAGAAGACATCTGCCGATCCTTCCTCTCCGGCTAACTATAGCCCTATCTCTATCACTCCTTTCTTGGGCAAACTCTTGGAAAAGCTGACCATCTCCCAGCTTAACCTTCACACTGAATCTGTTGGTTGTTTCCATGACCACCAGTCTGGCTACAGAGTGGCCAGAAGCATGGAAACAGCTCTTCTGAACATCCGTGAAGACCTGCTCTCCAACCTTCCTTCTGTCAACCATGCCATCCTGCTTAAGTGCCTCTGTGATAACCTGGGTATAACTGATCAGGCCCTGGCCTGGCTGACCACCTTTCTCACTGACCGACCCTCTCAGGTCCAACTGGGGTCCTTCCTCTCTTCGATCTCTCTCTACCTGTGGTGTTCCCGAGGGGTCCAACCTCTCCCCTGGCTGTTCAACCAATACCCGGGGCCTCTCGCCCACCACATAGCTGCTCTGTGCTCCAACTTTCAGTATTATGCAGATGACACCTATCTCTCTTTCAGGCTCCCCGCGGCTGCTTCTCCTCCCTCTCTCATTCCTGACTGTCTGTCTGCAATTCAGGAGTGGTGTCCAAGACCTCCCTTCTCAAGCTCTCCGCTCATCCACCTCCAACTCTCTGAGGGACAGCAGCTTCTCCAAGCAGATAGTTGGAGGCAGATCTCTTTCTATGGCTGAGGCCTCCATGTGGAACAGCCTCCCTGCCTCTCTCAAACTTGAGCAGAACCATCTTCGGTCCCGGAAGCAACCAAAGGCCTTCCTCTTAGCTTCCGCTTTCTCTCTTCCTCTCCTCCGCTGATGACCAGTCTGTTCCACGAACTGGTCTCCTGGCCACCCTCTGTATTTGGGCCCAGGTCCCTGCCTGGCCAGTTGCACCTCGCACTGCCTTTTGGCCTTCCCCACACTTGTGGTCTGTATCTGTAACCCTACATTACCCTCTCTCCTCACTTATGAGCCACCCGTTGGCGACACCCTCTGATTACCGGCACTTAGCCACACGCTGGCTGCACTCTGTTGCCTGTACTTCTCCATCCCCCCTCCCTTTTGCACTTCTCCACACACCCCTTTTTTGCACTTCTCCCCTAGCCCCTCCATGCGCTTGCGCAATCTGAATGACACAGGGCCTAGTAAGATCGTTGTATTGTCCTCCCTTCGTTTCCCCCTCCTTGTCTTGTCGCGCCTAGAAACACTTGTTTACAAGCGCGTTATAAATGCCATATCATATCATATCTTATCATACCCTTGCCTCCATTGACAGGGCTTTCCTGTGGGATGCCCATGAGTTGAAGAGTTTGACCCAGCATTAATCAGCCGGATAAGGGCCCCAAATGAGAGTTGGGTGAGTGAGGAAGGGCTGTGTCTTTGCTCCTATGCTCTTTAACCTATTAATTAATAACACTGATGGTTAGTTTAAGGGCAGGTAAGGCAATCCCCCAAAGATGCAAAGTACTCAGGTCACAATTCTTCTTTTTGTGGATCACAGGATGATTCTCTCCCAGACTTAATATGGCCCGTGGCAACTGCTCCAGGATTTTGAGGTTTACGGCAAGTGTAAATATCTTGACATCAAAGCGACCAAAACTAAGATCACAGCTAAGAGGCTTGGAATAGCTATATTATGCTGATTTAATATCCATAGTATCAGAAATTAGATTTCCAATTAATTATTTGATTTTATTCTGTTTGAAAATATGAAGATATAACCAGTTGAGAACCAGTTGAGAATTGAGCAGGCAAGCATTGAACCAGTACAATATAGCTATTCCAAGACTGCAGTGTTACCTTTTACGATGTATTAACGGTTTGACTCTCTTTGGTTACCTGGTGGAGGCAACCATTCCTTTTCTGGTACCTGCTGAAGACAAGATAATCCGAATGAATTATAAGAGTCTTTATTTCCATATTTTTTCACAAATTAATTTCTGCAATAGCTGGCGCAGGTTTGTTGATTCACCAATTGAATTTCATATCTTAGATTTTCAAGCAATGTCTCATGTTGATAAAAGGAAGTTGAGTCTTAAACAGTCTGTCAGAGGGATTCTCCGCTTCGACTACTTTTTGGGCATCACTCAGTTATTTCACCTCTGGAGGTCTAATGAGTTGAAGTGGTGGCAGGAACTTTGTATGTAGGTGAACTTTAGGTTTCTGTCAAGTGACCAACTTTGCAGAGGACATAATTTAAAATGGGCGAGGGGGCAGGATCCCTAATTGGGTGGTATGACAAGTCCAGAGAGGCAGTCTTTGATTGTAAAGTTCAGCACAGGCTGACTTTCGCTAAGTGCACCAGTGGGGAATTGGGAGGATAAGGATTTAAGTGATTGTCTTTGTGTTTACCGAACCTCTCACAAAACCATCCTAATCTTCTTGCTTTTGTGCCCTACTTATGCTATCTCAAGGTTTAAGCGGCGAAAGCCATTGCTACAGGATGCCGGTATATGACATCTTCAAGAAGCACTTGTGTGGGCCCACAGTATAGATAGCCAAGTGGTTGTCTGTACAGTCACTCTATTTATACTGCAAGCATGGGCGGTCAGGAGGTCACCTCTTATTTAACCACATAAACATTCATCTATCTGCAAGATGGTTACTACACTGAACATATGGAGGGGGTGTTATGTATGACTTGGGTGGTTTGTGTGATTTGTATCTCGATTTGTTTATGATTTATGTAACTTATTTCGAGAATCGTTTTAAATGGGTGTATTTAGTGAATGTTATTGTTTGTCTTACTTAGCACATGGCTGCTGATCAAATGCGTTTTACGTGACAACACAATACGTGTGTTGTGTGAGATATGCATGTACATGATTCATATAGCAGTAACCTGGAGACCAAGATCGCACTGTACAAGAGGGGGGTGGTAGTACAGTTAATTGGGGCAAGTTTGCAGCGTGCAAGTCTACAATGGAGCTGGAGAAGACACATAGGAAGGGAAGTGGCTATGGAGGGATCAGGTTTCAAATGTTTGTAGCTGATAAGGTGCTCCTTTAAGAAATGTGTCTTCAGTTGCTTCCTGAAGTGCTTGAGAGAGGAGGAGAGCCTGATGTGCGTTGGGTTGAGTCAGGGCTCAAGTCGAGGGTACACGCTGGGACGAGTCAACCCACCTTTTTCAGAGGGTGGACTCAGCCCTCCCCAGCTAAAATGAGAAGTATTAAATGTCCTCTTTGAATTTATGAATTAAAGCATACCTCAGTGATCGGGGATTGAACCTCGGTCTTCAGGTTTGCCGGCCAGACACTTCCCACTGCACTATATCACCTGACGAAAACGAACAGACAACTAAAGGTTGAATGTCCCATGTTGGTACTACAAGATCCAGGGAAAACATTTGTATTGATTCTTGGAGTTTAAAACATGCACACCTTTTAACGTTTTCAAAAACACTATCAGAAGAAAATATCCCCTCTTGGTGTTGTGTGTGTGCTGATTTTATGAAAGGCAAATGCCATTCGTCCTGTGTAATTTGCGTGGCTATGCAAAGCCAATGTAATGAAATGTGCATATTTCATCTTGATATGCTAATTTCTGGTGACGTTGCATCCCATTCAGTTTGCTGATGAGTCCCCCCACTTAAATTTTTAGGACTTGACCCCTGGGTTGAGTCTTTGTCCAGTGTCTTGTTTCCTGGTTTTCTCTATGTTGTGTTTCTTGATCACAACATGACTATTGACCGCTGCCAGAGGAGACAGTCCAGTCCTGTAAGATTGTCCTGTGTTAACATGAGCTTAGATGTAATATCATGTGTTTAGGCGGGTAATGCCGATAAATGTAATCTGCCAATGCCACCTTCTGCAATATAATGGCAATAGGTTCAGTCTGCCACCAGGATTGGTTCTTCTGCATTGACACTACTCTGTTTACGTATGTCTGTGTGTGTGTGTTATACAATTCTCATTGCTTTCAGAGGGCAGTTGTTCAATGTATGATATAACTACTGACAGAACAGCAGGTGGAGAGGCTAATACATGATGTCCCCTAGGAAGGTTTGTACGGTTTCTTCCATTGAAAATAACACACATTCATAAAACCATACATCTGACCTTTTCGACCTGATTATTACCTTCTGTTTACAGCAGTTAATAATGTGTGTGTCCTGCCATCTGCTATGCTCGCATGACTAGTGGTTTCTTGTAAATAAGTTGATACAAAGGTCACTGGTTACATTGGTCGTGTTGCAAGTCATTAAAGCTTGTTATATACAAGCGTGCTCTACAAAGAATGTTAGATTCATGATGTGCTGTTCACTATGCTTAATCTCAATCTCGATCATTTTTATTAACAGGCATTATTTTGTCATGTCTTTCGAAAGGTATGAATGCTATGGTGACTTGATTGTGAACTTGGAATGGGTCCCTGCCTTACCTTTTATCCCAATATTTCCATCAAAATAATTGAATTATTTCACAGATGATTTGCTCTCAGGTACTCGCATGACACCATTTCCAGAAAAGTGTGCTATTAATCTGAGGCGTTGCTGGGGGATGGGGGTGGGCGAGGGGCCTATAGCCCCGGGTAGAAGCTCAGGGGTTACAGCCAAAAGGCTAGCTAGCCCCAAGTCCCGATAATCCCAACATTAGTGTAGCCCCAGATCTTTTCCAGACCAAGCAACATCCTGCTATTTGAATTAAAGTGCTATATAAATTCAAAAAATACAAAATACAAATTAATAGCTTGCTCCTCTTTTGAAGATGGATAAATATCGCTATCAGTGAAAAAAACACTATTTTATAAAGCACTGCGTCCCTACATCACTACTCCAGAACATTTTATAAACTTTCGCCCAGCTTTATTCTAGACAGCCTGCCTTTTTTTCGGGTGGCGGCCTGTCGAGAACCTCGAGAAATTCGAGAAAGTTGAAGCAGACCCTGAAGCGTTGACACAGGATCACCAAGGTATAGAACAGGACAGAGGATAAGGTTGGGGGGTGGCGGACGGGGGCACGTGACAAAGGAGCAGTGCTGGTGGGAGATTGGGGGCTGCATGTTCTTTCCCGCATGAGACGAGGGAGTTGGGTGAGGGAAGAGAGGGCCAAGGCACCTGCAGGGTTTGCAGGAGTGTACCCCGAATAACAGAAGGGTTCGTGGAAGAAGCAGGCCCCTGAAAAGTATATCCCCTTGCACCAAAGCCAGGCCCAGGAACCTGGGCTTTGGCAAAAATGCCCTCTGAGGGAACAACATGTTTCATTTCAGAACACTTTCTTCAAATATTAGGTAGGTTACATCAGAGCATGATGTAGTGTGATTTAAGATTTCATTTGTAGTGTGAGGCATTATGTTTCAAAACTATTTATTTTCCAGTGAGTATCTTTAGCAACCTCAATTTTGGCATTCCCATCGTTTATAGAATTTAAAGTTTGTCTGTTTTTAGATTGTTGGCAGTCACCTTAACAGAGGCATTCACAGTGATGGCAGATCACACATTTTTATAGGTAGTACATTTAGCTCTTTTTTTAAAAAAAAGTGTTTTCGCTCAGTTACTTTTCCTTTTGTTTAGTGTGTTTGTGTTTGTTTTTAAAACAAACAAAAAACAAAGTTTACTTATTACTTAACAATCTTACATTTTCCAAACCTTTTTCTCAACAATAACTATTACAACTATATAATGTTGGTCTATTAATTATCGGGTATCCTCAATCAGTGGATCAGTGGACTATCCAGTGTTGTCACAATAATACAATTCAAAGAAAAAGACAAGGGTTCATAGGCAGTGACACGAATACTGACTAATTTTTAAGAATAATGTAATATAGGTTCAGCCTCCCTAGAGATCCAGATAGCTCAGATCTGTGTAGACTCTTTTACCAAGCATATTGTATGTACATGATGTCATGGCCGGGAGATCAACAGACAACTAGAAGCAATGGTCTAAAGCTTCGAAGGTAATTTTCTAAACAACAGAAATTATAAGAAAATGGGTATAACTGAAGCACTTTTTTGAGAAACTGAAAATAACATGAGAAAATCAGGATTTCTTGAGAAGGGCCGTAGTCCCTCACACCTTCCAACTCTCACTTTGTCCTTGTCAATTGGTGATTAAAAAGATCACTCAGCTTATTTTGGTGTTTAAGTGCTACTGCATTAGGTTGCTTTTCTCAAGATATGCTGGTGGCACAAACTCCATATCAGTCACCAGCTTTGGCACTTTAGGTCAATGGATGTGGGTCAGGCATCAGACTCCTTAGGAACTTGGCTAATATCATGGTAGCCTTAGGACTATCAAGCTCAACACAATTTGTAATGTCGAAGAACCTGTCACATCCTCAGCCAGAACTTGGCTCTCAACACCTTGGTTAGTTCCTTGTCCCATGACTTGGGCACCACCTTCGCCTAAGCTAACTCTTTTTCCTTGCCTATACTCTTCTCCATAACATTCTTCAGAGTCTCTTTCTTCCTTTAATCCTAAATTGCTTGCCACATTCTGCTCATATTCACCTTTTGTCCAATACACTGCTCTGAAACACTCCTCAGCTCTCCTCCTCACCACCACTTGTTGTCCATCCCCCTTAAAGTTGTTTGCCACCACTGCCTTGATATTCTTTATATCATGTTCCAACTTCCTAGCTATTGTCTTTGCCTCCTCCTCCTATCACCTCTCGACCTCCACCTCTTCCACACACATTGTTCTTCAACCCCTTCTTTCCTGTTGTTGTTCTGTCTTTTCATCGTCCTTATACCTTGTCACCCCTCATGCATCCCCACTCTACCCCTCCAAACATCCAAAATGTCATCTGCCTTGACCACCTCCTTCTCCTTTGCCCCCTCTCTGCCATTAGTGTCCTTGCCACACCACCACACATTCTCCTGCTCTCTGTGCCTCAAGGTTGTGACTACCACACCTTTTAATTGCTTTATTACCGACAGCTGGTGTTTTGTTTCATTAAAACCTTGCGAATTGGGACTTGCTGCCAGCTAAAAAACCCACAACTGATTCAGTTCTCTGTATATGTTGCAGTTTGGCCTACAAATTACTTTTTTTTAAACGTTATTTAATTTCAGCAGTCACATTTCCGAAGAATATACAGCCAACAAGCATATGTTATTCAACTATCTCAGTGATCACATTGCATTACCATAAGGAGTCCTCGATGTGCACGGTACATGAACTATATAGGATTATCACTTATAGCTAAGTACATTCTGAACTCCATATATCTTTGGGGCAAGTTGTGTATGGCTGTGTTAACACGCACGTATCATCACACACATTAATCCAGGTAAACTCCCAGAGCCATTTGTCCACTGTTGATATACAGCGAGCTTTCAATTTTTTTAAAATACCTCTCTTCGCCACCATGCATCCCACATTCAGAAGTGCTCTCACCCGTCTTTCAGGTATGTCCTGCCATACACCAAACAATGCTGACATCGAAGACACAGTCAGACATATCCCCACAATCTCAGACAGTATCATATATATTAGTTCCCAGTATTGCATTACATCAAAGCAATTCCATAGCATGTGTATATATCTGCTTCCCCCGCCCTACATCACGGTATAGGCCAGAATGGTCCAGTATATCTTTTGGAGTTTATATGGCGTGTAATGTAGAATATGCAGCATCTTACATTGAATGAGCTTCATCCGCATGTTCATAGATACCGTCCTAGTGAATCTGCACATAGTCTGCCATTGCCCGACCGTGATCTTGTGACCCAACTCAGCTGCCCACTTCCCACGTGAGGGATCCTATCCCGCCAGAGGCCCAGCCAGTATTTCCCTGTATAGGGTAGACAAGATATGCTGACACCTATCAGAGTTAGAGATATAAGCTAGTGATTTATTTTCTGGGGTCTCTAGCAAGTAGCATTCCCATTTGTCTTGTAGCGCTGCTCACAGTCTATAAAACTGCAGCAATTCCACTCCCTTGTCCCCATGCGTGCGCTTCCAGTCCTCCAGTGTCAGAAACTTTCCTTCTGGTAACAGGTCTCCTACAGTGTGGTAACCTAGTGCCCTCCACCGTCTACATAGTTCAGTGTCCCGTGTGGGGGAGAGGTGAGGATAGTTCCATAGCAGTAGCTCACTGTAGCATGGGACTTAACATTAATTCTATGAGATTCACCTCCAGGCTTCCACTGCAACCAGAACGGGATCAAATGGACAGCCGTCCCTGTAAGTATCGTCTAGTATAAGGGACCTCATTTCCAAACCGTCTGCAGCCCCCCGTTCCTATTTAACTTGTGGCAGGACCTCAGCCGCGTCGTACCAAAAGGTTGCAAATATTGCTCGGGCTGCCATCCAGTAGACTTCAATGTTAGGCCAATTGAATCCCCCCAAATCGTACGGCAGTGCCATTAATTCTCACCTTTTCCACCAGCGTGCCACAGGAATTGGGACATGTTTTTGTGGAGATCGGTGAAGAAACCCCTACCAGGCCATATCGGTATATTCACAAACATGCACTCCCTGTGTAAAGCAAAAGGGGGTCTTGGAGGATGGTGCAGGCTCTCTGCCCACTGAACAACACTGTGGAGGTGGAGTTTCCAGTGGTACCCAACACAGCTACCACCTTGTGCAGCATTCCCATGGGGACAACATGCTTCACAGTGATTGACCTTAAGAATGCATTCTTTTCCATACCATCACATCCAGATTGTCAGTACCTCACTGCATTTAGTTACTGCAGGCAGAGATTCCAACACACTAGACTCCCGCAGGGGTGCTGTGAGTCCCGAAGCATATTTAGCAGAGTGTCACAGGCTGACTTGGGAAATGTACAGACACAGAGCACAGGTATACAATAGGTGAATGATCTGGTGTGCAGCACCACAGAGGAGCAATGCAGGGAGGATATGTTAACACTGTTGACACAATTGGCTGAGAAAGGGTACAAAGTAGACAAGGTAGACAAGCTACAATATTGTCAGAAGGAGATGGTCTACCTAGGGCAGATATGATCAGCAGAAGGGAGGAGACTAACCCCTGAAAGGGCAACCGCAGTGAGCAATACACCGCAGCCGAACACAGTGAAATAAATGCAGCCATTCCTGGGCCTGTGCCAATACTGCCAGTCCTGGATTTTCAATGTATCCAGTAACACCAAACCATTGCTGCAGGTGCTCAAGGCAGTGCAGAAAGTCAAAGTTACCTGGACAGCAGAAATTATAGATTCCTTTAAGGAACTAAAAGATGCATTAACACATGCACCAATATTAGCAACTCTGGATTACAACAAAGAATTGTTCCTATGTTCTCATTGAAATGGGGAAGTGATGACGACTGTCCTCACTCAGAAAAAGCCCCAAGGACATATACCATTGGCTTATTATGATGGTATTTTAGATACAGTAATGCAGGGTCACTTTCCTTGTGAGCAAGTGCTCGCATCAGCAACTCTTTCCATCGAACAATCAGCTGCCATCACAATGGGTTTTCCAATGATGCTCTATGTAGAGCTGTGGTAGCCAAGAGTCGATGGCGAGCGACCAGTAGCTCTCCTGAGTCTTTGAAGTCAATCACGCTTAACTTTCAGGGAAAAAAAAAGGTGCAAGGAAGTGCTCTGACTAATTACATGGCTGCAAATCTCTAAAGCATATAGAAAGCATCCTGTGACTGGCCAGAGCACGTTCCTTGCTGAAAGCTCTGCTCCAATTGGCACCACAGTGGTATCCCTTTGTGCTCTGTGGGTTAGCCCGGGCTTTCTCTTTGAAAAGCACTGTGACGCACAGTTTTTGCATCTTGGAACTGCCCTGGGGCTTGGATTTGAGCACGGAGACTGACGGAGGCTGACTGAAGCAGCATACTATCTGAGGTCGGGTGGGTCGGGGGAGGTGGATTGTGATTTTTTGTGTGTGTGTGTGTGTGCCAAGCTACTGCGGCCCCGCCTCCATTCATGTGCGAATAGCTGTTTGTGCTGTAAGAGGAGGGGCACGCAGCTCAGCAGCAACTCTGCAGCAAGGAGCCCAGGAGGACTTTAGCTATCATGCTTAATGTCTCTGCTTCATCCTGGGCTCATTTGCAATCATATAAGCTACTTTTAGATGGCAGGGCAGGGCTCCGTCGAGCAAGCCCTCTCGGGACTTTCTCGCCAGAGCCCTGCCCCTTCTAAGAGTAGCCTATATGACTAATAATGAGCCCAGGACGAAGCAGAGACATTAACAGCCTGATTCATGGAATTATTTGCGTGAAAAATGCATATTTGCATGCCTTTCTGCCCGAAAATCCCTGTTTGAAGTATGGGGATTTTCGGGTAGAAAGGCGTGCAAATCTGCGTTTTTCACGCAAATAATTCCATGAATCAGGCAGAAAGTACAATAACTAAATGTGTCTGTTTTGCCCTGGGCTAATTTTCAGTTACAGGAGCTACATTTTGACAGAGCAGAGCTCTGGGAGCAAGCCCTGCTCTTTTCCCAAGTGTGTGCAAGCTAAAACGGTATCTGTGTGAAAGACAGTCATACGGACACCGTTTCAGCTTGCCACACTTAGGAAATGAGCAGGGCTTGCTCACAGATCCCCGCCATTCCTAATGTTGCTCCTGCTCATCGGGGTCAGACTGGCCCATAAAATTAGGGTGACCAGATTTCAAAAGTAAAAAACCAGAACAGGGCAACTAACATAAAAGTTGGACTAACTGTTGAAAAGTGGCTGTCAAGGCACTAGACTTCAGTAGCAGTTGGAGGAGAAGGGGGCTTAAGTGTTACTATTCAAATAAACACGTAATATAATTGATTTATCATAAACTAACACTATCTTAAGTTGTACAATGCAGAATGTCTTCTGAGCGAGATTTTGCATTCCTGCCTGTCAGCTATGAAGACCTACTACCAAAAACCTGGGCCACTGCAGTTTCCAATGGAAACATAATCTTTAGAAAGGGGCACAGAGCACCAAATACTGCGACAGTCCCAGAAAAACCGGGATGTCTGGTCACACTACATAAACTACTCTTAAAAAGCATACTCTTCTGTGAGGTTTCAATTCGTGTAGGGTGCACTATACTCTTCTGTGGGTCTTCAGGTTGTGTATAGTGCAGCACACTCTTCTGTGGGGCTTCAGGTCGTGCAGGGTGGAGCACTCTCTTCTGTGGGATTTCAGGTCAAGTAGGGTGCAGCATACTCTTCTGTGGGGCTTCAGGTTGTGTATAGTGCAGCACACTCTTCTGTGGGGCTTCAGGTCATGCAGGGTACCACATACCCTTCTGTGGGATTTCAGGTTGTGCAGGGTGCAGCATACTCTTCTGTGAGGTTTCAAGTCATGTAGGGTGCAGTATACTCTTCTGTGGGGCTTCAGGTTGTGTATAGTGTGGCACACTCTTCTGTGGGGCTTCAGGTTGTACAGGGTGCAGCACTCTCTTCTGTGGGATTTCAGGTCATGTAGGGTGCAGCATACTCTTATGTGGGGCTTCAGGTTGTGTATAGTTCAGCACACTCTTCTGTGGGGCTTCAGGTCATGCGAGGTGCCATATACCCTTCTGTGGGATTTCAGGTCTTGTAGGGTGCAGCACACTCTTCTGTGGGTCTTCAGGTCGTGCAGGGTGCCACATACCATTCTGTGGGATTTCAGGTCATGTAGGGTGCAGCACACTCTTCTTTAGGGCTTCAGGTCGTGCAGGGTGCAGCATTACCTTCTGTGTGATTTTAGGTGGTGTAGGGTGCAGCATACTCTTCTCTGGGGCCTCAGGTCATGTATGGTGCATCATACTCTTCTTGTTTTCTTCTGTGTTTAGTTCCACCTATATCTGTGAATCTGCATTTTCAGATATGAACTTCCTCAAATCGAAATTTGAACCCGCCTGACCGATGAGCATTTCAGTGACTCCAACCGAGTTGCTGTATCAAGTTATGCACCAGACTACAGAACACTGGTGGATGGCATGCAGTGTCAACCTTCACATTGAATGTCCCAATTGTTTTCCCACAAGTCTTTTTAAGAGACAGCTTCTAATAAAAAAGAATGCAATAAAGAGGTTTTTGAACTTCTTAACATAATCGTGAAGAGAAATGTTTTTCTCAATATTTATAAAAGGAAAATTAACAGCAAAAAAAATGAGTACAAGTTCCGTTGTTTATGAACATCCCGACCCCCGATATCGCCCGAAAGTAGCTCTCCGCAGTTGGCCCTCCACTGAAAGTAGCTCAAGCCAAGCTAAAGGTTGGAGACCCCTGGTGTAGAGCATGCAGTATTCACAATACTGGAAAAATCCAAATCAATGGATGTCGCCACACTGGGTCAACCGTGGTCAACTGTGGTATGCTTTGAGGGGGAAGAATTTGAGGTTGCAGCACAGATGAGATTAAAATCACATTATTCAGTACAAGGAGCTGATTTTGTGGCATTGATAACAGCAGTAGAAATGTGTAAGGGCTGCTGCACCACCAATTATAGTGACTCAGCATATGTTACCTCCACAGTTCATTATGGATTGTCTAGATGGAAGAGATGTGGTTTCAGGAAAAGTGACGGGCCCCAGTGGTGCACGCACATTTGCAATCTCGATTAATAGAAGTGTTACAGTTGGCATCAGTTCTAGCTGTGGTCAAGTGTACGCCAACATGGGTGTACAGATTTCTCGTCACTTGGCACTGAAGCAGCAGACATGACGGCCAAACAAGCAGCTTATCTGCCACACGCTACAGATCAGCCACCCATGTTCACCTGCCTGACACAGCAGCAGGTGCAATTAGCAGACTGCTATATGCCCTACCAATAAAACAAATAACAGAGCTACAGGGCACATAGCCTATAGAGGATCAGGAGTTGTGGAAGAAGTCGGGTGTTCTTTGTCACCCATCAATTAACTATGGAGTCAAAATATTTCTGGGAAGCCAGTGATGCAAGTAGAGTTACTCAAGATTGCCTTTGATCAGTTATACCACCCAGCTCACACCTCCAAAGATAGCATTGCAGACGATCTCCAAGCAGAATTGTTCATCGCTAATTTGAATAAGCAAATGGCTGAATTTATTGCTAAATTTATGACATGTCAGAGGGTGTTTTTGCGGTTTGTAACAGGAAGCTAACATTGGCAAGATTAAGCCACTCCAGTCATCTCCTGTCTACATTTCAAATCATATATTGTTTTTCAACAGTTTCCCTTTGGGTTTGTTGTTGTTTTATGTACAGCATTCCCTTGACGTTGGAATGTTTTTTGTATACAGCCATATTGAATGTACAGTTTATCTGTGTACATGGATATATTGAATGTGTTGTATGAGTTCAATAATTTGAATTCTTGAAGGAGTAGCTTCAATCTGTCATTATTTGTATTTTCTATGTACATAACTTGTTTATATAAAACCCAAATAAATGCAATTGATTCTCACCTATCGCAATCTATTGTTCCAGATTTAACTTTTTCTGAAAACAAATGTATTGTTCCTATAGTCTGGAAGACAGGGACTGCCTTTCTGTTTAATCTAGAGGGTTACCGTGGGGCATATGCTAAAGACTATCAAAGCAACATTACCTCACCCTTCGGGGCCTTTCCACCATTTGCATATTGATTAGCTTGATAGAAAAATTATTGTGGGGTAAACGTGGATAGTAGAAGCGCTTGGGTCGTAAGGTATTGGTTTATAATATTCACTGGGTTGGACAGCTGCTCACTTGTTAACCCTCTGAACCCTATTGTTAATGATTGAGTGCACACACACTTCCACGATTGCAAACTTGTCCCCACAGAGATTCTAAGAAACAAAAAGTATTCTATAATTGCAATTTAATAATTGCTTGACTGTTTCACTGTTGCTGACACGTGTGTCGATCTACTGGTCATTTTCAAGGCTTAACTATATGCAGTCATTTCACATTATCAAGTATTTCAAATCAAAATAATGAGATTGTATACAAAAATTATATTTACATCATCCTACAAACCCCTCAACAAAGATGATGGGCCTCATTACAAATCACCCGGTATGGAAACAACGGTGGCGGTAAACCCGCCGCCACCGTTGTTTCCATGCCGGGCGATCACAACTCCTGCAGGCGGGACGTGATGTTCCCACCAGGTCTGACCTGGCGGGTTTAACACCGCCCGCCTGCAGGCGGACGAGGAAACACCGGCAGCATTACGAGATGCTGCCGGTGTTTCCATGATCCTCATTCCCATTGAGTCCCATACAACCCCGGTTTCCCGGGAATTACGGAGGCGGAATGGTAATACGAGTCTGGCGGTAACCAGGTGGTTTTACCGCCTCGGTTACCGGTGGACTCGTAATGAGGCCCGATATCTGCTTCATTGGATTAAGCAAAGTACAAATCGGTATGCATAAGGGTGATAAAAAGCTGATGTTGAGATGGGCAGAATCCAAGATGATTTGTAAATTACATTGTGTCACAAATGGCTTAAATTATGAGCATGAATGTTTTCTTATGAGAAAAAAGTTTAAACCAAGTTTAAAATAAAGAATAAATTGTATTAATTTTGGATTTTTTTTGTATAAAATACTGATTAAGAACAGTTGCTCACCCATATTGTGGTTTTATCCAAATGTGGTCTTTAATTTAGTGACTTGAACAGTAGAAGATGTGTAACTCGCACTTGGATCATGTGAAGATGGTAAACTACATGGACAATTGTGAAATATCACACAACACAACATATGGAACATTGATTTCTATAGTAGAAGCAATAGACACTTTCAGGGTAATTCATAGAAATTCCCACAAAAATGGCGCACATGGCTGGCGCACAGTGTCCCCGTGCGATACACTGCGCCAGCCGCGTGTGAAAAAATCCTTTTCATCGCACAGCGTATTCATGGATTCTAGGCTCCTAAAGTAGCCGTGGCGCAGAGTGGCGCAGCGACCCTGCAGCAGCGCCAGTTACGCCCCCAAGAACGCCCTCGCGCAAGGAAAAGCCATCAAAGTACCCAAATCAGCGCAAAGGGCTGCGCTAACCCTGGACCAGTTCACAGGGCTGGCAAACAGCAAACGCCAAGCGTGGAACGTGTATTTCAGTGGTTCGCGGGAAGTTCCACAACGATTGTCCTGTGTACGTGTGCATCAGGGGTGCGTGGGAAGTAACCCACGCAAAAGCAGCAGGGTATGTGTATTTCAGGGGTGCGCGGGAAGTATCACACGCAAAAGCAGCAGGGTACGTGTATTCCAGGGGTGTACGGGAAGTATCACACGCCAAAGCAGCAGTGTACGTGTATTTCAGGGGTGCGCGGGAAGTATCACACGCAAAATCAGCAGGGTACGTGTATTACAGGGGTGCGCGGGAAGTATCACACGCGATTCCATCAGGGTACGTGTATTCCAGGGGTGCGCGGGAAGTATCACACGCAAAAGCAGCAGGGTACATGTATTTCAGGGGTGCGCTGGAAGTATCACACGCGATTCCATCAGGGTACGTGTATTACAGGGGTGCGCGTGGAGCACCACACGTGAAGTGCACGTGTGGGTCCTCCCAGGTGTTCCCTCTACACCCTCAACGGCCCCTGCAGGTGGCCCACACCACAGGGGCCTACCCTGCACATGTCCTGCAGGCACCCCATCCACCATGGCCATGCCCTCCAGCCAACCCACATGTCACCTTGCACTACTGCCCACCAACGCATGTCCCCCTGCACTCCCAGCCACCAGGGGCAGCCTCCACCAGGCCCCCACCCATGTCTCCCTGCACCCCCACCCCCCAGCAGTGCAGGGGCAGCCTCCACCAGGCCCCCACCCATGTCTCCCTGCACCCACACCCCCCAGCAGTGCAGGGGCAGCCTCCACCAGGCCCCCACCCATGTCTCCCTGCACCCCCACCCCTCAGCCACCAGGGGCAGCCTCCACCAGGCCCCCACCCATGTCTCCCATCACCCCCACCCCCCAGCAGTGCAGGGCCAGCCTCCACCAGGCCCCCACCCATGTCTCCCACCACCCCCACCCCCCAGGGGCAGCCTCCACCAGGCCCCCACCCATGTCTCCCATCACCCCCCACCCCCCACCCCCCAGGGGCAGCCTCCACCAGGCCCCCACTCATGTCTCCCACCACCCACACCCCCCAGCAGTGCAGGGGCAGCCTCCACCAGGCCCCCACTCATGTCTCCCTGCACCCCCACCCCCAGCCACCAGGGGCAGCCTCCACCAGGCCCCCACCCATGTCTCCCATCACCCCCACCCCCCAGCAGTGCAGGGGCAGCCTCCACCAGGCCCCCACCCATGTCTCCCTGCACCCCCACCCCCCAGCAGTGCAGGGGCAGCCTCCACCAGGCCCCCACCCATGTCTCCCATCACCCCCAACCCCCAGCAGTGCAGGGCCAGCCTCCACCAGGCCCCCACCCATGTCTCCCACCACCTCCACCCCCCAGGGGCAGCCTCCACCAGGCCCCCACCCATGTCTCCCATCACCCCACCCCCCAGCAGTGCAGGGCCAGCCTCCACCAGGCCCCCACCCATGTCTCCCACCACCCCCACCCCCCACCCCCCAGGGGCAGCCTCCACCAGGCCCCCACCCATGTCTCCCATCACCCCCACCCCCCAGCAGTGCAGGGCCAACCTCCACCAGGCCCCCACCCATGTCTCCCTGCACCCCCAACCCCCAGCAGTGCAGGGGCAGCCTCCACCAGGCCCCCACTCATGTCTCCCTGCACCCCCAAACCCCAGCAGCGCAGGGCTCCCTCCACCAGGCCCCCACCCATGTCTCCCACCACCCCCACCCCCCAGCCACCAGGGCCAGCCTCCACCAGGCCCTCACCCATGTCTCCCATCACCCCACCCCCCAGCCACCATGGGCAGCCTCCACCAGGCCCCCACACATATCCCCCTGCACCCCCACCCCCCAGCCACCAGGGGCACCCTCCACCAGGCCCCCACTCATGTCTCCCACCACCCCCACCCCCCAGCCACCAGGGGAAGCCTCCACCAGGCCCCCACCCATGTCTCCCACCACCCCCACCCCCCAGCCACCAGGGCCAGCCTCCACCAGGCCCCCACCCATGTCTCCCATCACCCCCACCCCCCAGCAGTGTAGGGGCACCCTCCACCAGGCCCCCACTCATATCCCCCTGCACCCCCACCCCCCAGCCACCAGGGGCACCCTCCACCAGGCCCCCACTCATGTCTCCCACCACCCCCACCCCCCAGCCACCAGGGGAAGCCTCCACCAGGCCCCCACTCATGTCTACCACCACCCCCACCCCCCAGCCACCAGGGGCAGCCTCCACCAGGCCCCCACTCATGTCTCCCTGCACCCCCACCCCCCAGACACCAGGGGAAGCCTCCACCAGGCCCCCACCCATGTCTCCCATCACCCCCACCCCCCAGCAGTGCAGGGCCAGCCTCCACCAGGCCCCCACCCATGTCTCCCACCACCCCCACCCCCCACCCCCCAGGGGCAGCCTCCACCAGGCCCCCACTCATGTCTCCCTGCACCCCCACCCCCCAGCCACCAGGGGAAGCCTCCACCAGGCCCCCACCCATGTCTCCCATCACCCCCACCCCCCACCCCCCAGGGGCAGCCTCCACCAGGCCCTCACTCATGTCTCCCATCACCCCCACCCCCCAGCAGTGCAGGGGCAGCCAACTTCCCGCGCACCCCGAAGTACACGTACCCAGGCTAATCGCGTGTGGAACTTCCCGCGCACCCCGAAGTACACATACCCAGGCAAATCGCACGGCTGGGGGGTGGGGGTGATGGGAGACATGTGTGGGGGCATGGTGGAGGGTGCCCCTGGTGGCTGGGGGGTGGGGTTGGTGGGAGACTTGAGTGGGGGCCTGGTGGAAGCTGCCCCTGCACTGCTGGGGGTTGGGGGTGATGGGAGACATGAGTGGGGGCCTGGTGGAGGCTGCCCCTGCTGGCTGGGGGGTGGGGGTGATGGGAGACATGTGTGGGGGCCTGGTGGAGGCTGCCCCTGGTGGCTGGGGGGTGGGGGTGCAGGGGGACATGAGTGGGGGCCTGGTGGAGGCTTCCCCTGGTGGCTGGGGGGTGGGGGTGGTGAGAGACATGAGTGGGGGCCTGGTGGAGGCTGCCCCTGCACTGCTGGGGGGTGGGGGTGATGGGAGACATGTGTGGGGCCTGGTGGAGGGTGCCCCTGCACTGCTGGGGGGTGGGGGTGATGGTAAACATGTGTGGGGGCCTGGTGGAGGGTGCCCCTGCACTGCTGGGGGGTGGGGTGGTGGGAGACATGAGTGGGGGCCTGGTGGAGGCTGCCCCTGCACTGCTGGGGGGTGGGGGTGGTGAGAGACATGAGTGGGGGCCTGGTGGAGGCTGCCCCTGCACTGCTGGGGGGTGGGGGTGATGGTAAACATGTGTGGGGGCCTGGTGGAGGGTGCCCCTGCACTGCTGGGGGGTGGGGTGGTGGGAGACATGAGTGGGGGCCTGGTGGAGGCTGCCCCTGGTGGCTGGGAGGTGGGGGTGCAGGGGGACATGAGTGGGGGCCTGGTGGAGGCTGCCCCTGGTGGCTGGGGGGTGGGGGTGGTGGGAGACATGAGTGGGGGCCTGGTAGAGGCTACTCCTGGTGGCTGGGGGGTGGGGGTGATGGGAGACAAGTGTGGGGGCCTGGTGGAGGCTGCCCCTGGTGGCTGGGGGGTGGGGGTGGTGGGAGACATGAGTGGGGGCCTGGTGGAGGGTGCCCCTGGTGGCTGGGGGGTGGGGGTGGTGGGAGACATGAGTGAGGGCCAGGTGGAGGCTGCCCCTGGTGGCTGGGGGGTGGGGGTGATGGGAGACATGTGTGGGGGCCTGGTGGAGGCTGACCCTGGTGGCTGGGGGGTGGGGGTGGTGGGAAACATGAGTGGGGGCCTGGTGGAGGCTGCCCCTGCACTGCTGGGGGGTGGAGGTGATGGGAGACGTGTGTGGGGGCCTGGTGGAGGCTGCCCCTGCACTGCTGGGGGGTGGGGGTGATGGGAGACATGTGTGGGGGCCTGGTGGAGGGTGCCCCTGGGGGGTGGGGGGTGGGGGTGGTAGTAGACATGTGTGGGTGCCTGGTGGCGGCTGCCCCTGCACTGCTGGGGGGTGGGGGTGGTGGGAGACATGAGTGGGGGCCTGGTGGAGGCTGCCCCTGCACTGCTGGGGGATGGGTGTGGTGGGAGACATGAGTGGGGGCCTGGTGGAGGGTGCCCCCGGTGGCTGGGGGGTGGGGGTGGTGGGAGACATGAGTGGGGGCCTGGTGGAGGGTGCCCCTGGTGGCTGTGAGGTGGGTGTGCAGGGGGACATGAGTGGGGGCCTGGTGGAGGGTGCCCCTGCACTGCTGGGGGGTGGGGGTGGTGGGAGACATGAGTGGGGGCCTGGTGGAGGCTGCCCCTGCACTGCTGGGGGATGGGTGTGGTGGGAGACATGAGTGGGGGCCTGGTGGAGGCTGCCCCTGGTGGCTGGGGGGTGGGGGTGGTGGTAGACATGAGTGGGGGCCTGGTGGAGGGTGCCCCTGGTGGCTGGGGGGTGGGGGTGGTGGGAGACATGAGTGGGGGCCTGGTGGAGGGTGCCCCTGGTGGCTGGCAGGTGGGGGTGCAGGGGGACATGAGTGGGGGCCTGGTGGAGGGTGCCCCTGCACTGCTGGGGGGTGGATGTGGTGGGAGACATGAGTGGGGGCCTGGTGGAGGCTGCCCCTGGTGGCTGGGGGGTGGGGGTGGTGGGAGACATGAGTGGGGGCCTGGTGGAGGGTGCCCCTGGTGGCTGGGGGGTGGGGGTGGTGGGAGACATGAGTGGGGGCCTGGTGGAGGCTGCCCCTGGTGGCTGGGGGGTGGGGGTGCACGGGGACATGAGTGGGGGCCTGGTGGAGGCTGCCCCTGGCGGCTGGAGGTGGGGGTGGTGGGAGACATGAGTGGGGGCCTGGTGGAGGCTGCCCCTGGTGGCTGGGGGGTGGGGGTGGTGGGAGACATGTGTGGGGGCCTGGTGGAGGGTGCCCCTGGTGGCTGGGGGGTGGGGGTGCAGGGGGACATGAGTGGGGGCCTGGTGAAGGGTGCCCCTGCACTGCTGGGGGGTGGGGGTGATGGGAGACATGAGTGGGGGCCTGGTGGAGGCTGCCACTGCACTGCTGGGGGGTGGGGGGATGGGAGACATGTGTGGGGGCCTGCTGGAGGGTGCCCCTGGGGGGTGGGGGGTGGGGGTGGTGGTAGACATGAGTGGGGGCCTGGTGGAGGCTGCCCCTGCACTGCTGGGGGGTGGGGGTGGTGGGAGACATGAGTGGGGGCCTGG